>NC_079333.1:27429047-27732077 GCF_029582105.1 Oenanthe melanoleuca | reverse complement strand
TTCCTGTGCCAGGGACATCCCTGATCCCAGGTTTGTACCATTTGACTGTGTTGAATCTGTTCCCAAACTGCTGCTTGGAGGCCAGTGGGACAGGAGAGACTATTCATGCTGCAGCTAACACTGTTTATATTCCAAGCTAATTAAAGCTTCAAAGAAAAGGAATGGCTTTCTTGTAAAGTAGGGTCCCCAGGACTTTCAGTGTATGCTTTGGTAAAACCTTGGAAGACATAAGCTCACTTTTTAATGTCTTGAAAAAAAGGCAAGCAGGAAAACACAGATAAGCAATAAAAGTCACACACGCTGTGCTGTCATCGAAGGTAGCTGGTTTGATGGCAGTGGCAGTTGCACCCAAGTTCTAGACTTAATAGTGGGTGTTTGGAGAATGAACTTCTTAAGCTGCAGAAGAGTAGGTATTATATTGTATCACTAGGAAAGTTGTAGATAGTAATTTAACTTGATTTCATATGCAAAGTTGGAACTTCTTTATTTTAATTTCCTGATGTCTGCATTTTCTGACATCAGTAGTAGTGCAACATGCTAATCCTGACAGTTTCCTTAGAACTTTAACAAAAGAAAGGGGCTGGCAAAGAGAAAAATACACAATCATTCATAAAGCTTAAAAACTGTGTTACCTTGCAAAAAGCTGTGTATTTCCATATCCTGCACCATTTGGCTGTCATTTCTTTCTTTCACAGATGGTACATAACTCCTGGTTGGAGTGTGAGAATTCCTCCTTGCAGATGACAACTTTGATGTTCTGATAGTGTCAGCATTTTGCTCTGACATAGCAAGCAGTTAAATTACATTATACTTCATGGAACTTACTAAACACATATCCCATTGATTCCAAACAGCTTTTCTAAAATTAATTGCATTTGAGAGGTAGCATTGCTGAAGTAATACAGGATCATTCATTGCAGGATTGACAATGTAGCTTTATGCAAGAAAAAAATCTGAACTCATTTGTCTCATATTAATTGATTTTGCATATATTCTCTTATATTAGGAGGCATATTCTGTAACTTTGTAGCTTGTTTTTTCATGTTAAGTCATAGCTAAACTTTAAAAAAAATTCTTTTAAAAAGTAACAGCAACATTTATGTTGGTTAGTTATGAACAAGTAGGATTTTTTTACTATTTTTGTTTGTTTTTTTACTTGTTTCATCAATTCATTTTTGTAAAACAGAACACTTACTACAGTTGTATATGTCATTAGCTATTGATATATTATTTATTTCACCACAATTGCTGTTTTGCTTTGGAATAAGTTCTAGTGTATTTAAGGCTTCTCAAAGGTTTCACTGTATTTTGTCTCCAGATTATGTAGACCATGCATAAATATATTTGTTTATATGAGTGATAAAAGGTTCCTGATAAAAGAGTCCTCTCCTCATGCTCAAGGGAACACAGAGGAACAATGAAAGGCAGGGGAACCTAAAAGATAAATAAATGCTCTGACCAGCTTCTCCCAGAGCTATCACAGGAGTGTGGTCAGTCCATGGGGTGGGAATGGAAGCCATTAAATTAAATCAATGGAAGTGCTTTCTGGAACGCCTTTCAGATTGAAGGAGATTATTGCCAACAGGGGCATGGAATTTATTATGGGATGTAGGGAAAATAATCTACCAAATTTACTGCGGGTTGTTTAGGGGAGTAACCGTAGGTGTGGAAAGGGAGGATTAAGTGTGAGAAAGAAGAGAGATAAGGGGCCAGTCACATATACCAGCTGCAGGTCTGTATGGCTGTCAGGCATCTAATCACCACTGCCTATCCTATCTTCTTATTAAATTCCATTTTTCAGCAGTTACCTGCGTGAGGGGGCGTTGTTTTGTGTGTGTGTGTGTGTGTGTGTGTGTGTGTGTGTGTGTGTGTTTGTATGTACATTTATATACCAGCAACTGGAGTTGAACCACAGGTCAGAGTGGCCCATGAGTCAGTGCTGCCAGCAGCTGGAGATCATGGAATGGATGAAAATCAAGTGCTGGGAACTCAAGGTGGACCACAGGTCCTAGGATCTGTGCATCTGTGATGCAAGCTGCTGAAGTGAGTGAGCTTGTATTAGTGGGTCTGTGATCTCTGTATCAAGCCAGACTAGCTTGATGGTGGAGTTAGTGCATTGGGAAGCCAGGGAAAGAGCAGAGTCTGGAGGAGGAATGAGACACCAGTTTGAATGTGTGTGTCTCTATGAGTGAGACAAATGGAGGGGTTTATCTGGTGAGGGAAGGTCAATTATCAGGAGGTCCAGGTCAGCTATTCTGGTCACCATAAAATCGTTGAGAGCACTGTCTATGTGTTGTGTATCTCAGTGCACCCAGAGACAAGATCATCCCAGGGCCAACTCTTGGGTAGGCTGCATGTCAAAGACCACTTCATGGAGAGATCCACAGAATAGCAACCCAGGAGAGCAAGCACCCAGGGCTAGCTACTGGCTAGGCTGCACCCTTAAAGCCAGTCAGTAGAGGATCCATAGCGTGCCTCTGTGTGTGTGAAGGGATGCACCAGTGAGTAAAGCTGTCTGACTGCTCACACCAGGAGTGGGGCTGTGAGCTTCAGGTGCCAGCAGATGGGAGAGACCACAGAGCCAGAGGTCAGGAGGCTAAATCTTTAAGGACAGTTATAGCAGAGGTCTGCATTGTATATAGATGCATATATATTTCCCACTAACAGACCTTAATCCTGACCAGCCAGAAAGGGGAGCAGGATGAGGCAATTGGTGGTGCTGTTTCTGTTTGCATGCCTGGTGAGTGCTTCTGTCTGTGCTGATCTTTGTGGCTGGCCATTCATAGATGTGCAGTGCCTGCATGTGTTTGTGCCTGTTGGGAATACCCACTTAACCCTGCTATTGGTTGTACCTGGGGCCACAGAGCTGCAGCAGCCTGGCTTGTGTGAGGTTACTGGATTTGACAACTTCTAACACTTTTTCTGCACAAGCCCAGGGAATGCTTTCTCTTCCCAGCCTTCTTAGAGAGTATTCACACTCTTCGAGCTTGTTCAAGGCATGATCATAGAAGGCAGAATAAGATCAGAAATGTTTAAGTTCTTTTCAAGTCTGTTAAGCGAGCAAGTTTTGCTGCTTGGGGCATTCAGCTGCATAGCAAAGCAAACTCTGAATGTTACCTTTAACCATAGTGCCCATTGCCTTCTACCAGTGTACATTTGGATATATTCAGAATTCAACTGGACAAGGTTAGGAGCAAGCTACTGTAAATTAGCCTGGCCTTGAGCAGGGTGTTGATCAAGATGACCTCTGTACCTCCCTCCCAGCTTGTTTCATTCAGTGATTCTACAGTTTTAGTACCAGATTCTCATCACACAGTTAAAGGGGCTCTTTTACTCTCTTCTCAGGATCGACTCTCTTGTCCATGTCTGTAGTTTGCAAGGCTTTGGTTGTATAATTCCCTCTTGCACCACTGCACTGTTAAGACACTGAGGGCAAATGTTCTTCAGTCCAGAAAGCTGTTGGGCCATCTCTGCCTCCATGAAGGTTGTCTAAGGGTCAACCATCCTTGGGTGAATTGTCATCCTCTTGCATCAGGGAATCATTTTCTCTGTAACACAAACACTTAATAGTCTTGCTTGAAAATACAGGCACACCAAATTCTGAAAATTATTTATGTGCCTATTCTGAACAGCCTGATCTGTAATAGCAGCTTCCAGCCTCTGCCAGTTTTTTTGGATGTTGACATTTTAGCATAATGTAGCCCAAGAGATTGGTTTGTGATGTAAATACAGAATAGTACTAGCTGAAGTATTTAGGATTTTTATTTCATCCTTTCTGACCTGCAAGAACTGATGATATTCAAATGAGAGTTTAGATTTTGCAGAGTGTAATGAACACATTTGACTCTACTTTAAAAAGTGATGTTTTTTTCTTTTTAGTTTAGGGAAGAGAAATACTGGAGAATCTCTCATAAGTTATTTTTATCTTCCTTGAACTAAAATAACACTTGTAATATGAAACTGGAATATCATTCTTCAAAACAGATTGAACCAGGAGTGGAAGAAGGATTGTAGAATTGTCATAATTTCACATGTTTGAAAGCCTCTAGGTTGCTCAGATATCTTGCCTATTCCTCATTTTTAATGCAGAGTGGAATATTGCTCCAGTGATACTCTGAGATACCTCAGTCAGTGTTGCCTCTAGCAGCATCGTGGGCAGGACTGAGCCTGAGTCTAACCTTATCTTGCAAGACCCTTGATTTTGAGCAATTTTGAAAAGGTATAAGCCATTTTCTTCCAGGGTGGTGAATTCAGCTGAACAGATCATTTCTCTCTGGGCTGAAGAGCAGCAGAATACTGGTCTGTCCCAGCACAGTGAGAATGTGGAATGCTACATGATCAGTGTTAATAAAGTGTCAGAGTGAAGGTTTATACCTGTACACATGGAGTCATTCATACTATTAAATTGTGAGCACAGCCATGGGTTTGTTTGGCCCATGCCAAATAATCTTTTCACAAACAGTGGCTGCAGACAGGTCAGAGGTTAGGATGGACTGAGGATCAGTCCTGGGAGGTGGTTTGGATGCAGCTGTGTGCTTCTGTGGGATTGGAGTTTTTAGCCCTGGGAACATGAACCATACTGTGCCTGATGTCCTCAGAGCTAGAGAGCAGTTTAACAGCTTGTTAGATTTATGAGTGTGCGTGCATCTAGTGTGACTGGAGATGTGATTCAAGGCACACAGCCAGTAGGAGAGGGAGGAAGAAGAAAAATAGTGAGGGACTTTTGGCTGTCGGTTGCAAAACTAGATTTATGCACACAAAATTCTTGTGTACTTTTCTTATTTTTCTAGTGGTTTCTGACTTAAAGTATTCACTGTGAAAGGGACAGTTCTGTCTGCTTCAGGCTGCCTATTTCTGTTTGCTTGCAAAATACTCACATGCTTGGTAAATATTACCTTGCTCACTGGTGAGAAGTTATCTGGAGAATATGCTTGACATGGCAGAGCACAGGCTACTGAGCAAGTCTTTTCTATTTTCTTTCTTCTTCATTTTTTTCTCACTTTCCACATGGCTTTCCATGCCCTGATTAACTTTTCTCTATTTTACTTTCTTCTAGAGTTTCCATGGGTTAGAAGCACTGTACTTTGGTGAATGGGAGACTCAGATCTGATTAGAAAAAAAAGTTCTTTCTGTGTTGAAAAATGGCCTTGTATATTATTTCAGCATATCAAGGCCATGTCTGGGATCCCAGTAGCAAAGTAATGACATGACACAGTGCAAGCCTGCCAGACTGTGCAATTGAGAAGGTAATGGGCGTGGGGGAATGCCAAGTTCCTCTGCTGCCAGGACAGCCTGGGGAAGATTGTGCCTCAGGGAGGCATAGGCCTTTTGCAGATGTTCTGCTGCTCAGAGGGGCTGTCTGAGCTGAACCATCCTTGAGAACTGAGCAGCTCAGCATTTCCTGAGGTCTGTTACATAATCTTGGTGGGGTTGTACTTTAGCTAACCAGTAGTTCTTTCCAGTTTTGGCAAGCAGATATTTTTCACTGCTTTTGAATCAAGGAACTGCATCCTCAGGGAGGTCTAACAAATAGAAAATGTCCTATAGGAATATAGAGAATATAGTTCAGGGAAGGCTGAGGTCTGTATAAACTTGATCATGTCTTGTTCACTTGATCATGTGTGCTTTAGGATGATCCTTTCCTTTCCAATGACTAATGTGGAGTGAATCCCCAGGTGTGTTGGTAGGGATAGTGACATAAGCAATCCATAAACTGGAAATGAAAACCATTGAGGAACTCTCTCCTGCATAAAGCATGGAACAATCATATTATTAAACCTTTGAAAGGTTTAGTAATGAATCATGAATCTTATTTGTTAGTGAGCTGGCTGTTGCTGTTAGGTTTTGGGTTGGTTTTTCTAAATCTGTTTTTTGAGGTTTTTTTTTTTTTTTTTAAGGAAGTAAGAGAGAAATATAAAAATCAAAATAAGCAAATGAAGCTTCCCAAAAATTAAGAAAAGCCAGTTGATTTATACAGTATATACCAACACGTGTAAATACCTATTCAACTGAGTAATTTCCTTATTCTGTGTCCTAAATATACAGAGTGAAGAGCACATTTGCGTACCACAGTGGTCTCAGACCCTGACATTCTCTTTTGGAGAATACTGGAGAATCTCTTCTGTGTTTCTTTGTACCCAAGCAGAAAATAACATGTCCAAGAGCAGTCAAGGCTAGCATCTGTCTCCAGTGGAGATTCAATAACAATGGAAATGCAGACTACATGTGGAGATAAACTAGGCCTGTGAAGTTCTGCATGTACCCTACTCTTGAGCAGTGTAATGCAGCAGATTATTTTGTACTGGGATTCCTACACAGGCCTGCAATGTAATGCCCAGCTCCAGAACAAAGTGAATCCATTACAGGATCAGCTGGATCATAGTTTTAAACTCCCAAAGAAATTTGGTTCCAGAACTGCGAGCAAACATGTCTTGGCCTCGTGTCCACACTTACATGTGCAGATAAAATGGGCAGACATAGCTGTGAGGAGACTGGCATGCATTCATATAGCTCATCTTGTGCCCCCCCTTTTCCTTTCCAAAGAAGACAGTGGCCTCATCTGAACTGCTCATTATGATAACTGCTCTATGCTGTCAGTGTGCTTATACTTTGCCTGGGAAAGTCTGGTGAGAATATTGCCAAGCAACTTGAGAATCATGGGTTAGCATGATTATGTTCCCAGTGCTTCTGCCCTTGTCTTGGCCTTTCTTAATTTGTTAGTATGGACATAACTTGTCATATTTAATCTCAAAACATGAATGTTTATTCTTGGTGTATGGAAGCCCTCTACAAGAATATCCTGTGAGGAACAGGTAAGATTTTAGTCTGACATGGAATAGCACAAAATACTTTTTTAATTTAATTTTTTTAAATACAAACAGAAATACTTCTGGATACAACTCAAGAGACCTCAGAGATTGGCTGGACTGCACACCCTTCTGATGGGGTAAGCATTTCCCTTGTCCTCTTCTTGACTGTACCTCTGCTGGGAAGATGCTCATGCAGCTGATGAAGAAAGGGAAGCTGGAAGCAGTGAGACTTGGTTTATAGATTTTGTATATATGAACAATTTGAACAATGTATTGTGCAAAGCCAGATTGTTAAGAGAGAAGGCTGCTGAGTGGGATGCTATTGCCACCTCCTTACCCTCTTCCTTTCACTCTGCTCCAGAGATACTGAAGAGTTCTCCAGCCACTCTCCATATGGTATGGAATGGAATGGAATGGAATGGAATGGAATGGAATGGAATGGAATGGAATGGAATGGAATAGAATAGAATAGAATAGAATAGAATAGAATAGAATAGAATAGAATAGAATAGAATAGAATAGAATAGAATAGAATAGAATAGAATAGAATAGAATAGAATAGAATAGAATACTTCAATTGGAAGGTGCCTACAACAATCACTTAGTCTAGCTGCCTAACCCCTTATTAAGGGCTGACCAAAAGTTGAAGTGTGTTACAAAGGGCACTGTCAAATGTCTCTTACACACTGACAGGCTTGGGGTATTGACCACGTCTCTAGGAAGCTGCAGAGAGCAAGGGGGTCACCTCTCAGCCTCTGTTTTCTCCAGATTGGACCAACCCAGAGCCCTCAGCCACTCCTCCAAGGACACACCTTCCAGCCCCTCCACCAGCTTTGTTTCCCTCCTCTGCACACATTCAAAGACTTACCCACCCCTCTGAAGTGGTGATGCCCAGAAGTGCTGCCAGCACTCTGGTGAGGCTGCACCAGCGCTGAGCACAGCAGATGATCCCCCCTCTGCCCGGCTGTGCTGCCGTGTTTGATGCCCCCCAGGACAGGGTTTGTGCCCTCTGGACTGCCTGGGCACACCCTGCTGACTCACTGAGCTGCTGCCCACCAGCACCCCAGGGCCTTCCCTGCAGTGCCAGACTGCTCTCCCAGTTTGTATCTGTTCCTGCAGTTACTCATCCCAGGTGCAGGATCTGGCACTTGTTATTTTTAGGTTTTGTGCCATGAATGATTGCCCAATGTTCCCATAGTGTACAAACATTTCAGTTGTGCTCCTGAGCCCTCTGTGCTCCCATGATTCCATGATTCCAACTAGCACTGTCATCCTAGTCTATGCCATGCCAGCCCTTGGTTTACCTTCAGGTCTCCTGCTGGTAGGCCCTTCCTCCGTCAATGAGAGATTAAATCCCTCAATTGGTCCCTCCTGTTCGTGAGCAAAGATACATTTCTTCCATCAGAACAGGGGATCCTGTCATGTCCCAGCACACCCTGTGTCTCAGAGGTTCTTCAGTGGTTACAAATCTTTTTGTATTTTGGCATTTTGGCAGAGGCACCAGTCCTGAAGCCAATATTGATGTCTTGGCAATATTTCTTTCTTTCAAAGTTCCTTACTGCTGCTGAAAAGATTGAGAAAAACACTACCTGTGCTCCTGAATTTTTTAACATTCTCTCAGGGCTCTGAAAACTCTCTTGATCAACTTTACACTTTTTGCTGAGACATTATTTGTAGCCATGTGAAAAAGCAGGTGTCCATAATAGTCTGAAGGCTGTACTAAGCTCTTCCATAATCGGGTGGCATAGCTAAACTGGGGCCCAGGGAGGCTGCAAACTTGCCTAAAGATGTTCTGGTCTGCAAATGGATGCTTCTGTTTCACACTGGAGAAAGTAATAGGTCACCACAACTTGCTGTTGTTTCTTCTTAGCAAATGGTCCTAATGCAGATCTTATTGTGAGGAATTGTTGGTCAGACCTTCATGAGAATGCTTGAGCAGGTTCCTTCTCTTCTGTCTCACTGTGCACATCCTCTGTTGTACCCAGGGCCTTGGTACCTATTCTGTAAAGCTTGAGAGGGTGAGGAGGATTTTGTCCTGCAGCTTTGTACAGGGACCTGCTTTCCCCACCTCTTTATCCCTCCTTTGTGCCTTCCTCCAGGCACAAACAAGATCTGGACCTGGTGTGTGGTTTATGTGCATAGGAGATGTCAGAGCACAGCTCCCACTGTGGTAAAGCTGGGTAGAAGGGACTTCTGCTTTAATGTGCTTTCCAGAGAACAGTGTCTTGTTGCTCTGTTTCATTTGTTTATGTCCTTTGTTTTGTCTCTGGAGATAAGAGATGGGAAAATAGGAAGGAAGAAAGTGTGACTCTCGCATTTAAAGATTCTCGATGTCGTGTGACAAAGTTTGCATGATTTATGTTTTCTGTCACAACAGTTCTTACTTCAGAGCTTTGACTGCTCTTCTTTACTGGGTCATACTCTGTCTAGAATGCTTTGCTGTGCATGGCATCAACAAGTTCGAATCTTGTCCCAGACATGGCAAGGAGAAGGGGAAGACAGAGACCTGTGCTATATTTTTGGTGCATTTTGAATACTGAATCAGGGTTTTTTTTTACTGTTTCTTTTTTCTCTCTGTATCCATTGCAGTGGGATGAGGTAAGCGTCCTGGATGACAAGAAGCGCCTGATCCGAACCTTTCAAGTGTGCAACGTGGCCGAGCCGGGTCAGAATAACTGGCTGCGCACCCACTTCATCGAGCGGCGCGGAGCCCACCGCGTGCACGTGCGCCTCCGCTTCTCCGTGAGGGACTGCGCCAGCATGCGCACCGTGGCCTCTTCCTGCAAGGAGACCTTCACACTCTACTACCACCAGTCGGAGGCTGACACGGCCTCTCAGGACATGCCAGAGTGGCGTGAGGGCCCCTGGACCAAAGTGGATACGATTGCAGCTGATGAAAGCTTTTCCCAGGTGGACAGCACTGGGAAGGTGGTCAAGATGAATGTCAAAGTGCGTAGCTTCGGGCCACTCACCAAGCACGGCTTCTACCTGGCCTTCCAGGATTCGGGAGCCTGCATGTCCTTGGTGGCAGTCCAGGTCTTTTTCTACAAGTGCCCAGCTGTGGTGAAAGGGTTTGCCTCCTTTCCTGAAACGTTTGCTGGCGGGGAGAGGACCTCGCTGGTGGAGTCCCCGGGGACGTGTGTGCCCAACGCTGAAGAGACGAGCACGACGGGGTCCTCGAGTGTCCGGCTGCACTGCAATGGAGAAGGGGAGTGGATGGTGGCCATTGGGCGATGCACCTGCAAGGCTGGCTACCAGCCTGTGGATGATGAGCGAGCCTGCCAAGGTGAGAGAACTTCTGTCCCCTCCCCCTTAGGCAGCCATTCTTTCATTGCTTCTCTGTGTCAGCAGTATTTCACAGAGTTTGGAGAGCAAAGTATTTCTCACAGAGATCAGCAGCCTCTTCTCACACACTTAGCTTTTTAGACTGGAGCTGGGGTGACCACCTATCATGGTTTAGGAATGGAGGTCTCTATTTTGCTATTGCCACTAAAACCATGTTAGCACTCGCTCCCCCTCCAATTGGAAGCACAAAAGACAAAGATCATCAGTTAAGATAAGAACAATTTACTGGAAAAGGCAATGAGATAATAAAATGAACAGTAACAGCAACAATACTAACAACAAAAGGCGTAAGGCAGATGATTGACATGAGAAGTGACAATAAACAGATTGTCTGTTTCCAACCTGTTCTCTCCCAACGGAAAGGAATGCCCTTTTCCTGGGAGTGAGAGTCCCTTCCCCTATGCCTGTCAATGATAAGAGGTGATGTAGAGTAACATCAGGTCCTGGTTACACCCCCGCAGCCACACCCACTCCCAGGCAATGCAAAAATTGTCCTTGTCCTGGCTGAAACCAGGACACTGCTGCTTGCTAAGAACATAGCTGGAAATTCCACTCAGGCCTTAGTCACAGCTGCTACCAGGGACAGCCTCTCGGGGCACTTACACAGAACTAGCAGGAGCTGTCACTAGCCAGATCTACCATAATTCTACTCCTTTACCAAGAGGCAGCAGCTTTAGAAGAAAGATGCCACATGGAGGAGAGCTGAACCCAGCGTTAATACACTCTCTGTCCTAGTTGTTTCTGGCCCTTTTTGTAGTGTATAGTAATAAAATTTTTAAAAAAAGGGAAATGGGACAGAGAAAATGTGGCTCTGTGAGCCTGTCCTGAATAGAAAAAGCAGTCATAATAGTATCATCATTACCAGTAATGTACTCTCTGCCCCAGGGCCAATGGTATTTCTGTGAAATGTTTGTAGGAGGAAGCAGAGTACATTACTATCACCCAGAAGTGGTTTTGGGCTAAAATCTGGCCACTGAACACCCAGTCTGATGTCATGACTGTGTTCCTATCTCAGGCTTAGGACAGTCCATTAGTGCAAACTGCTTATGTTGGTTATATAATTTGTGTATGATGTTCTTCTGAAGCTTCTTTCATTTTAATACAAATCTACTCAGAATATCTCAGCAGTGTAAAATGTTGCTGCACTACTCTTAGTAGTCTAAAACATAAATGTCATGTGGAACTCAGTTTTGGCTGCAGACACAATTTAAAAGTTGGATTTATTCAAACAAGAGTTCAACTTGGACATGGAATGTACAAATACTCTGGTTAACAACGAGTGCCAATGCAATGAATAATTAATAGTTGTCAATATGTTACCTTAAATTCCTGCTTCATGAAGTGATTTGGGTCATGCAAAATAGCTTTATTAAAATACAGGTCATTGTGCTGGAGACTTAAAAGGCAATTAAAATTGCTAAGTGCTTTTCATTTGTTTAAACTTTGAGAATAATTAAAATATGTGTGCCTTTTTATCCTGCTCATTCTGAGAGAAATGTAACTACATTCATTTAGTGCTGCTCCAGAGACAGTAAGCTCTGACGTAGAGCAGCTCTGTATGGCACTAAACTTGTCTGCATCTGTAGCATGAGTAGTTTAAATAACTGCCAGTCAATAATTTAGTTTGATATAGTAGTCTTAAGCAGTCAAAAAAAAAAAAAAAGAAAAAAAGAAATTTGGCTTGCCAAATAAAAATAAGGATTTTTTTTTAAATATCCATTTTTCATAGTTTTCAGTGAAAGCTGATACTTTCTTGCAGCCTCATTGTCATAGAAGCTGGACATAGATGAACATGGCTAATAATACAAGGAATAACTGAAATAATGACAGTCTATCAAGCTACAAAAGTTGGTTCCTATAATTTACTTCTGAGATTCCGTGAGCAGCCTGGAGCAGCCAATGACAACCAAATATGAATCATAATGTTAAAGGCTATTCTTTTCTCCTCGTGTTCCTTGTGAACTCTGGCTTGATCATCATTCCTGTCTGTTCTCCTGCTAACAATGTGTTGCTGTCCTGTCTGAATGAAGCCACATTCAGCTCATGTCCCCTAGCTTGGTGTTTCTCTGCCTGGAGTCCTCTCCAGCCCTTCTCCTCTGTACATGTTCTCCCCTCCTAAGAACAGACATACACCATGGTACAGAGCTGCCACGATGTGCTAGATGAGACACAGAACAAAAGACACAGCTCAAGGGCAGATTTCTACTGATGATAATCCAAAGAGGTGTTCTTAGTAAGACTGAAGAATCAACCAAGGACAAGAAGGAGAAGTAAGTTTCCTTCTTACACTTTGGAGTGTGTGGGCATTGCCTTCCCCCTCACCATATGCAAGCCTGTGGAGTCCTTCCTGGACCAGCTGTTATCACTTTATTTAGAACAACAAATCTGCCAAGAGCCATTCTGGGCAGATAGATAGAAAGCCCTTTTCCCCCCCCCTGCCCCCATCATGATTTAAGGTACTTTCTTTCCTTACTTTTATAAGACTGCTGGCTCTGTGTTACTATATGGCAGATTTCTCCAGCTAAATAGAAGAGTGAAACAGGACTTTGGCTGATGTGGGGTGCAGTCTGCATGGGATTCACTTTTGACTTTATCTGAGTAGACTTGTCATGCTGGACAGTCAGGAAAGAGAATGGCAGTTTACAGAAGAAAAAAGAAGGTTAGGACCTTAGTTTCTTTTTTTTTTGTAGATATATACACACAGGGTGCCTTGCCTTGCAAAATCATATAGGATTTAAATTACCAGGTGCTTTTGAAAATAATATTTAGAATTTATGACTGGGACATTTTAAAAAATATTTTAAAAATGGCAACATAGACCAAAAAAAGAAGAGGAATGACTGCCTGATAAAGTGCTAAGCTGACTTCCAAATAAAGAGGGACAGAGCTTTGGGCAGAGCTGAGCTGATAAGCCATGTGTGTGGCATCTCTGTACAAACATACTTAACCAGAGGCAGAAAACAGCAGCCAGAAAGAGGATGAGGGAACAAGTTTGGAGTGAAAAGCGTTAAGCTGAACTTGGGAGAAGGAGGAGGAAAGGTGTTGGTTTAATGTTTGTTTTTGTTTTCTCATTACCCAAATCTATGTTAATCAGCAATAAATTAAATTTCCCCAAGCCAAGTCTGTTTTGCTTGCGATAGTAATTGGTAAACAAGCTCCCTGTCTTTATAACTTCTTTACCTCTGCCCACGAGCTTTCTCATCCAGTTCTCTCTCTATGTCTTGCTGAGGGGGGAGAGTAAGAAGGTGGCTGGGTAGGCATTGGGGTGTTTACCAAGGTTAGCCATCCACATGGCTGCCTCTCCTCTCTTTTTGCTCTGGATGTTTGTTTCTGAGAGTATTTAGCAAGCAAGAGGTCTGCCTACCATCTGTAGTAGCTGTAAGGATTCCATAAAATTGCCCACGTCCTTTGGCTGTATGCAGTCCCTTCTGATTGCAGGAGGAATCACATCTGTGTTACTGATAACTACGGGAGCAAGCTGCTGTGCACGGAGCTGTTGGAGGTCTCATTTGGGAAGAATATTGAATGATTATTTTCTTGTTATTAAAAAATGTCCTTTCTCACCAGCTTGGATAAACCTTTTGCAGCATGTGAGGCTAAGAGAATGTTAAGATTTATATTAAAGTAAAAGATTCAGTAGTCTGCTAAAAGTAAGCACATACTAGTGGCAAAGTTAAAAAAGAGCACAATAAGCTCTTCTTAAATTGTAATCACTTAAAGGTTGCTTCCTTTAAAACCACAAGATAATTTACGTTGCAGGGACATGTGAAAGTCATCTGCTTCAACCCCATGCTCAGAGCAGGACCTAATTGGGTTAGGTCACTCAAGGCCTGTTCTAGTCTAGTTTTAGTTATTACTGAAGATGAAGATTACACAATGTCCCTGGGCAACTGTTCCAATATTTGACAACACCCATGGTGAAATTACTTTTTCCTATGTAAAAGAAGAGTTTAGTAAGATGTAGTAAGAGGTTATTACAACTTGTGTCTGTTATCTCATGTTCTGCCACCTCACTCCTACACCTCCTTCATATCCTCCCATTAGGTGGCTGATGACAGCCATAAGCTCCTGCCCCACAGCCTGCTCTGCTTCAAAATTAACAAACCAGTGTCTTAGCCTCTCCTGGGCAAGAGCTTTAATTTCAAGGTAAACTCACAGTTGACAGTAATGTTTGGTTCCTTGATCTAAATTAGTTTTTCAAATTTTTTTTCTTCCATATTGCTCCTTTCATTAGCTTCTCCAGCCTTCTTCTGCTACTTGCACATACATTTTGGTGCTTTTCAAGTAGCTTGTTTCTTTTCCTGTATCAAGTGCTTGCTGTCTACTCATATTCTGTCCTACCCTGCCCAAATCTTTCTTCTTGTGTTTTTGCCTTTTTTTTTCTTCACACAACCCATTTCCTGGCAGTTCTCCCACATATAATTAGCCAGTAATTGCTTCAGCTCCACCTCTTTTACCTAAAAAATCCCTTACTCAACTGATCTCCTATCAACAGTTAAGCAGGAAAGAGTTCTTAGTCACTTCATTTATTTTATCTCAGTTGATTTGATGCTCTTCTTTCAGACTCAAAAGACACACTTTTCTCTCCTTATGTTTTTTTCATTTTCCACTCTCTCTTCTCCACCCAAACAGTTGTAGTAACTGTGAAACTCTAGATCAACCCAGGGCCCCATTGCATCACTGTGCCTTGCTTCTATTGCTGGCTGATCCCACCTTATTCAGAGCAAGATGCAAGATGCACAGTAGCAGTCACTGTGGAATAGCCTGGCCCAGTATGAATTTACTGCCACCAGAACGTAGCCACAGATATATTCATGAGGGGCAGTCAGATGGAAGAAGTGCTTTATCTAAAAGACACTACAATGTTTATTTTGAAGTGTGTTTTCTGCATACTAATTATGCTGTCTTTCTAGCAATTGAGAAATGTAATGTCTAAATGTCTGCATATTTCTATAATATTATCAGTGTCTAACTGCTTTCCATCATCCTGCCCTCTAGGTGCCAAGCTCTATCCCGTTGCCTAGAGTCATTCTTATTTTAGGACCCCTGTAGCTCTGCACATCCAGTTTTCCCTAGGCTTCAAAATCATCTGTGTCCATTCGTCCTCCCCAGTTTGACTCCAGTGCCAGCTTTGATGCTGTTCGTTTTCAATACTCTCACATCCAGTATTTATTCATGCTGCCCCACAGTATACCTGGGAGCAGAGCTCCCATATAAGAAACAGATCACTTGTCTTAGTCAAGAAGAGAGCAATTTTATGCTCTTCCAAATGTCTTCTTGTGTCCCAGTTCAGTTCCAAGTCATATCTGCATACAAAAAGGCAATGTCACCTGTATCACGTTCCCTAAAGTCACTGCTGGGTGTGCCTAAAGCTCTGTTGACATTCCCAACTGCCTTTCTTGGTCCATTTTCCCTTGCTGCATTTTGTTTAGTTCTCCAAATATTTACTCTCTGCCCTTTCTGCCTGAGTGAGCTTTTTTAATGCCTCTTCCTCTTCAGTTCTTGGTCTGTCGTCTGTTCATTTTTCATTTTCTTTGCACCTCTCCCCACTGCCACTTCATGATTCCAGCGCTCTTCTCTGCTGGCTTTGCTGTTTGTTATTGCCAGAAGTCTGTCAGGAGCTGCTCCTCTGGCCTCCCGGGTGGAACTTGTCTCCAGTGAGCAGTGAGGCAAAGACAGGCTGAGTGTTGTAGGGGGAGCTGAGGAAAACTGGGTCAGTGTCTGAGATGAGCTGTGCCCAGCTGAGCTGCTGTGGCATTCTGATGCTGTGCCAAGATATGAAAAATGACTGAGGCAAGCTGAGGGAGAAGCGCCTGCGCACTCCGGGCTCTGCCTTCTCCTTTCATGGAAGGCTGGGCTTGATGGGAAGTGGCAGCTTGCTCTGCCCCCGAGGTGCTAGCTCTGCAGCCCTCTGTCCTTGCACTGGGTATTGTGGATCAATCAGAGCTAGGTCTGTGTTTTCTTGGAAAGTCCTGGTGCTGGGGGATGGTGGGTCTTGCTGTCACCAGTGACAAGGGCCGTGGCTTGGCTGGTGTTCGTGTTCTGTGTGAAGTTGTTCTGCAGGAACATGGTGGAGGTGTTTCAGGAGGAGCTGCTCTCGTTCAGGCTTTCTCTGGGATGAAAGTGGTAGTGTTCACTAAAGGAAACCATACTAGTCCTGGTGCAGAGGGCCTGCTGCAGTCTGAGTGTTTGCTATGACTGTCCTAGTGAGGCTGTAGGACCACAGCAAGGGGACCTGGTGCTGTGATCTGCAAGGAAAAGGGAATGCAAGGTAAGATCATTCAGAAACAAATGAGAGATGGATTCTCCCTGTGTGCAAAGACAGCCCTAGGCTCACTGCAACTGCTTGAATAAAAGGAAGTGGCTTTTGCCTATTTAGATTGCCAGGGAATTTTTTTCTCTTTCCTCCTGACTCGACCTTCGATATACTATTTATAGTGACTGGACTGAGGCAATGCCAGGAAAAGCTCCATGTCCTGGGAACAATTATTATTGCTGTCTGTGGGCTAAAGTCCTGAGTGCTGTGGGCAGCCTCTCTTAGGCAATTTTGGAAAGGGATAAAGGTGTTGTGAATGTAAGCAGCTCTCTGACTGGATGCAGAGGCAGGGTTCAGGTGGAAGCAGAAAGTTGGTGATAGCTGCAGTGCCTGCCTTTGGAGGCCATTCTTTAGCTCTGTGTAGCTGGAGGCCAGTTAATGTCTACTGTATTCAGTCCAGCTGTTTTGGCCAAAATTACAGATGTAAAATGTAAGCAATAATAAAATTTAGGCCATAGTATTCTTTTTCCAACTATATTTTATTAGGAAGGTGAGAGAGAAATGTGAATCATGTTTAATCACTGTAAATCTGCTTTGCTTGCAGTATGCTGTATGATTTCATTTTGCTGTTTTTCTTCTGGAAATAGAAATACCCAGGGGCAGAATGAGAGTTTCAAAGCATGATCGTTTCTCTGTATCTGCCATCCCTTCTGGAAATAACAACGTGAGATTATAGATTTATGTAGTAATTATTTTTTTCACTAGACAATAAAAGATAATCACTGTGGAGAGATCTTCCCTCCTATGTTGCTCAGTATTCCACTCCATAGTTCTTCAGGTGCAATTTCTGCAGTGTGAGTGGAACCAGGCAGGTGGATCTCTTCCTTATTGCTTTTCTTTACACTTCTCTGTCTTGTTTAAAGTCTTTTCTCAGCCCCCTCCCTCAGAGAGAACCTGACAATCCTATTCTCCTTTCACTTCTGAACATCTGAAATGAGATGTAGTCTAGAACTGTCAAGAACTTGCCATTCATTGTTCCCTGTCCACCCACCCACAATCATGTATGTGATGAATGATCTGGCAGTGAGGCAAGCAAGACCACAAGGTTCTATCCACACATTTTAATTGGCTTATGTTTAAGGGAAAACACAGAATAGCTGAACTTGGAAGAGGTCTCTGGAGTACACCTTAACCCCCACCCTGCACAAGTAGGGTTATCTATAGCAAGTAGCCCAGAACTAGGTCCAGGCTATTTTTGAATTTTTCTAGGGAAGGAGACTCTACAACTGGGTAACTTGCTTCAGTGCTCAGTCACCCTCACGGTAAAAAATTGTTTTCTTGTGTTCAGAGGGAACCTCCTGTGTCTCAGTTTGTGCTATTCACCTCTGGGCCTGTCACTGAGAAACACTGAAAAGAGCCTGGCTCTGTCCTCTTTGCTTCCTCCTTTCAGCTATTTCTGCTCATTCATGAGATTCCTGGAAACCTTCTCCTCTCCAGGCTGAGCAGTCCCATCCATACCCTTCACCTTCTTTACAGCCCTCTGCTGGATTCTCTCCAATATGTTAATGTCTCTGGTGTACTGGGGAGCACAGAACTCAACACAGGACTCCCAGTGTGCCCTCACCAAAGCTGAGTAGCAGGCAAAGATCATCTTCCTTGCTGCAGAATTCCTCAAGGTCTCCAGGACCTAGAGTTCCTAAAGGTTGCTCTTGGTAGTAAAGACTGATGTGAAGAACTTGTCCTGTATCACCCAGCAGTCAACCCACATTTTCTCTGGTCTTCCTTGAGCCACCTCTGTACTTAAAGAAACCCTTCTCACTTCTGACATGCAGTGCCAGATGTGATTCCAGGTAGGCTCTGGCTTTCCTAGCCATGTGTCTACGTGTTTGGACAATGCCTCTGTGTTCCTCTCAGGCTACCTGTCCATGCTTCTGCTTCCATGTACTTCCTTTATGTGCTAGGAGCTCTGTTCAAGCATGCAGGCCTGTTGGCATTTTTTGCCTGAATTTATGCTTGTTGGGATAGAATGCTTTTGCAGTTGGAAGAGGTAATTCTTGCACATGAACTAGCTTTTTTGAGTCACACTTCCCTCCAGGGCATTGTCCCACAGGAGTCCTCCAGATCACCCAGGTGGTCACATCGGCTTTCCCAGAGTTCAGTGTTGTGAGCTTGCTTTTTGCTCTGGTCACTGCACTCTGGATTTTGAACTCCACCATGTTGTGGTCACTGTAGCATGTACACATGCTGGTGTAGCCAACACATCAGTCTAGTCTGCTCTAGCACATAGGACATGTGAGCATATTACTGAAATTTGTTTCATTGGTGGAGCAGCTGTAGTGAAGTTTTATTTCTTCAGTTTGCTCAGGTCTAGTGGAATGCTTATTAATAAGCCTATGTGGCTGTTTCATTCTGCTTCAGTTAAATAAAGGACAAGGGAATATATGACCTGGAGAGGTTAGAAGAAGATCTGTGTTTACATTAATTTTGCTATTTTACTTTAAATGGCAACTGTATCAAAATCACTTCACAAACAGGCCAGGTTCCTTCTTAAATGTGGTTAGGTTTTTTTTTTTTTTTTTTTTTTTAATGTCTGCTGCTCATATTTGAAGTTTTTCTCGGAAGCCTGCTACTTTGTTTGGTGGAAATACTCTTCTTGTTTAAACCTGTAATTTACTGTAAAGTCACCTGTTCTCATGGTGTCATTACTCTTGAGCCTAAATAAACAATTCTTCATTGAGTGACTCTTACAGTTCTGGGATTGCATTCAAAAACAGATGCTGCCTCAGTGAGTAAGAGATATCTTAGGCAGCGAGGAATCAGCTCAGTCAAGACAAGACAGAAGGCATTGGACACTGGGGCGTGCTTGGGGAGACAGCAATGACCTACCTTTGCATATGGTTCAGACATAAAATGCCAAGCACAGTGCATGGACTGTGAAATTAGGCTTTGTGAGGCAGTTAAGAACAGTATTTGATCACTAGTGTTTGTTACACATAGCTATTCCAGAGTGTTGTCTGTGTAGTAGTGTACTGCATCAGTGGCATACATGAGCAGGTAACATTGTTATTCATTAGCTCACACCATGTCCCTCTCCAGTCCTGTGTTCTTGCTTTGTGTGTTGGTTGGTTGGTTGGTTGGTTGGTTGGTTGGTTGGTTTTTACAAGCAGCTTTTGAATGTTTTTGGTTGCTTGGAGTGACTGCCCATAGCATTGATGAAATCTTGCATGGCCTTTTAAGCAATAGAGGTGCTCTTACTTACATAGACTGCCTTTCTTTACTGAGGAGGTGCTGCACCATTTTGTTCCATTGCATAAAACCTAAAGCACTGCATTTGTGCTGACTACCTTTGGCTAATTCATCAACAGTGTGCTGTCTCTTCAGACCTCATCCCTGCAACCCGAGGCTCAACAGCATGTTTCCAGTCAACTTCAAAGAATTATGTAAAAATAAATATTTATTTATTTTAACGCAGCATGTTTATTTTAAAATTGATTTTATTTACTAAATACCAGAAATAATATTCATCCACAGCTTTGCTAGTTTTCCATATGATTTGCAATTGGGCTAAAGGTGAATTTACCCAAAACCTATTTCCTCTGTCCTTGTAAGGCAAATATGGTTTTGTACTTCAGGGGTAGTCTGTACCCTCTACAGATTTTTCTTTAGCATCACATACATGATAGACATTACCATTACCTGTTCATTTTCACTTTTGTGACTAGCAGCAGGGTCATTGTCCTACTTGATAGCAGGCTGTAATACTGAATGAAAGAAAAGAACCATTCTGCAGGGTCTGCCTTGACAAGTGGAATGAATGTGTCATTAGTTCTAAGCTCAACAAAAGCTCCAGAAGGAGTTTGATGCAAGAAAAAAACAGGTGAGATAAAATTACTTTTAAGAAAGTAAAGACATTCACATTAAGTTTAGTATTCTCAAACTTGAAATAAATAAATCAAGAAAGATCCCTGAAATTTTGGTTGAATGACTATGCAGTGTGTTGGATGAGAGCTTCCTATTTATCCTACTCGTAGTTTCAGTACAGGTGCATTTGCCAAGAAGTGTGAATATTGTATTCCATATCTGTGGCTGTTAAGTGGGCTAAAATTAAGGGAAAGGGGAATAATTTATAAAGTGGATAAAATCTTACACACTCTTTTTTGTCCATACAAACATATGGACGTATCTCTCTGTATGGGAATAATTTGATTTTCTGCTGGATAAAGGCCTGAAGGCAAAGGCAGTTGCACTTTTCTTACCATCATCCATCACATGAAAAATTACAGTCTCTTCTTCACCTTTCCTTTCCAAATGGCAGTGTATCACACAATGAATGTTGTCATTTTTTGAGTCCTGGAAAGAAACAGTGTTCCCCTATCTAACAGCTATCATTCAGAGTTATGGTCTGAATTGTTCCAAGACTTACCACTCTTTTCTGTGTGGAGGTTGCTCTGCATCCAAGAAGAATTTTTACAGAGAAGATGAAGTAATACAAGAGGCATAAACATGATGGGACTCCACAGATGCTATTGGCTGTTATTTCTGGACTGTGCCTATAGCCACAAAGGGGATTGAACCCATATGATCCTAATTTCATATAATGCCTCTACACAATATTCTTCTCTTACTTGCCTTGCTTTTTTTAGGTAACTTTGTTGTCCTCAATCCTTTGGAATATTCTGCTTACAGTAACCATTAGAGCAGTTCTGCTCTTGAGGGTGTCCCTTGTGTCTTTTGACATCAAGTGCTTATCTGGGGCCTATCTGAAACTTCCCCATTCCTTGTAAATGCTCTTTATTATGAAGTTAATGAACCAAATGTCAGCTGCAAATGAACTTTAGCTTGATCTTGTTAGTCTGTAAAATCTAAAAAAGCTGCATCTATTTAAATAGAAAATCAGGTGTAAGAGAACTTACATAAAAGTAGTAAAAGCTGTATCCTAGCACTTCAATATAAAGTCCAAGCACCTCCTATTAGGCATCTTTGCCAAACCAGAATGTGCCATACTCTCATATGGTTAATAAATTGGTTTTTTTGTTTTCTTTCCCTGTAGGATGAATTTCCGTCCTTGTTTCAGCTTGTTGGATATACATGTTCCTATGCATTTGCAGATTAAATTTGACTAATTAACATGCTTTTATCCATTACTGGGAAGTTTTCAGACCTACAGGAAAAAAATAGCAGTGCCAGTCTTAGTGTCTGCTCTTTGTTTTAATGCAGAATCAGCAATGGTAGTGTATATTACTTTAAGCAATGTAACTGTTGTAGGCAGCATAAAAATCCAATTTTATGTCTGTGTTGGGTGGGGGGAAGGAAGTGTGGGTCACTTTTTGATATTTCAAGACAAGTCACTTGGCTGAGCTCTTTGGTTTCTCCAGTCTAAAAGCTCTTTGAGTGAATAATGAGAAGACAATTATTTGAGGTGGCCAAAGCTGTCTCAGGACTGGATCTCTTTCATCTGCCAGTGAATCAGTTTAAGCCCTTACATATAGAATAAAATCAACTGTTTTGAAATGGCAGCTTGAACAAAATATGCTCTATAAAGAACCAAAACAAGTAGTAGCTCTATGCAATAACTTCTCCCAGCAGTGGCTGCACAAATTAGATGTAAATAAGATTATAGTGTTTCTGAAATCTGAATTAATGATTTTCCTGCTTTTGCCTCTCTTATTTTCCTCCTCTTAGCCTGTGCCCCTGGTTTCTTTAAAGTATCTGTGGGAGATGACCCCTGCCATCTATGCCCTGCCCACAGCCACGCCCCACTGCCGGGTTCCCGGGAATGTGTGTGTCAGAACCGGTACTATCGATCTGCTTCAGACAATTCTGATGCTCCCTGCACTGGTAAGTGTTTGGATTAAGTGGTTGAAAGTTAGAAGGGCAGTTAGTGAGAGAGAATGTGCCCAGATTATTTGGGAGGAGTTGCAATTCCCCTCTTCCCAAAATTTCCCTTTGTTCCTGCACCTTACTGTAGAGTGATGTTGAGAATGAGGATTCTTGGGTTTCATTACAGCCTTCAGAGGGAAATGTTCTGTAAATAATGTTTCCTTTACCCCTCCCTGTTACTGAGCTCAGCCTCTGTCCCTCCCCTTCCTGTCTTGCTTTGTGTCTGTGCCCAGGTTTAGAAGTGCAGTTCTGCTGCCTGCTTCTACCTTTCTGAACGTTTCACTTCTTAGCTGCAGTGTCTTGTCCCATTCTCATCCCCATGCCTTCTTCTCAGCCTCTGCATTTTCCTCTTCCTCCACTGTTTCTGTGCCATCAAGGGAAGTGTTGGATGCACAGAGTGGGCAGCTTTCAGAGTTTACCTCTGATGCCATTGAGGAATCTGGCTGGCACCAGGAATAATTGCAGGCAAAACTGGTGTCCAATTCCTGGAACAGATGCAACAGATTAACTGAAGTCTGGGAAAGTTCAGAGATATTCGGTGCAAAGGAGAGAATTATAGGTTTCAATAGAGAGAAATCTTTACTAAGCTCATGCAAAGCTTAAAATTTCAAGGGATTGGCACTTCCCCAAACAATGGCTGTTCTTTCAGGGAAATGAAAAAGTCACACCCTTGAAACAAAAACTCTTCTTTGTAATTTTGTTTGTCCAAAATGTGCTAATACAGTTGTTCCTTTGTTAACGTGTGTGCTTGGTGTAGCCAAGAGTGTTTTTCTTAGCCTCGCTCAAACAACTAAAGAGTAAGAATGCGAAGAAGCAGCAGCTTGTTTTTCCATTCTTTTCCCTCTGCTTTGCCTCCTGCTTCCCTCACCTCTCTCCCATTCTCTCACGGCATTTTGATCGTTCGCCCTGTTTCCTAGGCATCCCCTCTGCTCCTCGTGACCTCAGCTATGAAATCATTGGCTCCAACGTGCTGCTGACCTGGCGGCTGCCCAAGGACCTGGGCGGCCGCAAGGACGTTTTCTTCAACGTGGTGTGCAAGGTGTGCCCGGCGGGCGCGGCGGGGCCGTGCGTGCGCTGCGGGGACAGCGTGCAGTTCGAGCCGCGCCAGGTGGGGCTCACCGAGAGCCGCGTCCAGGTCTCCAACCTCCTGGCCCGCGTGCACTACACCTTCGAGATCCAGGCCGTCAACTTGGTCACTGAGCTGAGCTCAGAAGCGCCCCACTTTGCCACCATCAATGTTAGCACCAGCCAGTCAGGTGAGGAGACCCCAACGTTTCTGCTTCTGCTTGTATCTTTCGAATCCTGGAGGTCTGACTTTTTACTCTTGTGTCGTGCCTTTTTTTATCCTGCCCTGCTCATTCCACAGTTTCACTTTTTGTCCTGGGCTTTCCATTCTTCCCTCCTGGCAGAAAAACTCATGTTTAGCAGCTGATGTGGTTGTTGGGGAACAAGCTGTCCTGGAGAAGATTCCATATGACATAGCGCTGTGGGTCAGACAAAGCACATTGTTCCATTGTGCAAGACAGGGGACACCATCAGGGTTTGACGAGGATTTTGTGAGCATCAGTTTGCCAGAGAAGCTATTGATTTTCTCTGTCCCCTACTCTTCTCCATTCCATCTTCTTATTTTCTTGTTAATAAGAAACAATTTTTATTTTTTTTTTACTCTTTACGTGGTAGAAATATTAAAAATATGTTATGCAGTTATATTCAAAGATGTTGTGATCCTTGTAACTAGAAACTAAGCCATGGGGATGACTAAACTAAGATACTAATGGGTTGTGTGGGCAGTCAGAGGAGTTCTATTTCCTGTAAATACCATTTACAAGGACTGGAGCTGGAGAGACACATACATCCAGGCATAGAGTTCTGCTAAATGTCAGCATTAAGAAACTGGGCATATGTTGTTCTTCACAAGCATGTATAAGCTAATACAGAGAGGAATTATACACAGCTTGTTTAAGAGGACATAATGAGGAGTAATGTGATGAAGAGGAGAAAGAGGGGGAACATTTTGAACTGAGTGACAGAAAATGTCTGCAAACATTTAGAGCTGTGTAGATGTTAAACTGAAACAAATCCCATATGAGATTCCAGAATGTAGTGTGGAAACCCCTGCAAAACAAGGTTTTGGTAAAGCTCCAGAGAAGTGCTGTGAAACCACATGTGGCATCAAGGGCGTGGTTAAATCACATCTTATCATTTCTGGTTCTATTATATGGAAAGAAAGGGAATATATATACCCCCCAACTAATTTCCTACTGTTAGCAGATGCCAGGGGGTTGATCTGTTTGTTCCCGTTGAAACGTTACCTGACAGACATCAAGTAGCAAAGCACCTCTAGGATCCCTGGTCCCCTGAAGAGGCTGGCTGCAAGTGGGTGATGGGTTTTCATTTACTGTAAAATGTGGCTGGGTAATTTGTATGGTAATTCCAGGCAGTTCCTTTGGCTTCTCCTACAGAGAGGTGGGTGTTCTATTAACATCCTCCAGAATTCTCTTTCTTCATGCTTCTCATCTCAACATTCTTTATCTATATCAGAGATAACTTAATTGAGCAGCTGCTTCCTCCTCCTTCCCGGAATCACCAAATCTACCCTCTTCTTCTGTTTCTGTTTGAATTTCCTGACCACTCCTCTTCCAGGTGTCTCCTAGTGTCTCTGGGTGTCTTGGGTATGTTGGGTGCTTCTCTCTAAGATGCCTCTCTTGTGCAGTAAAGCTGTTTCAGGGGAAGACAACTTTCTTAAACATCAGTGTGTACTGAGTGTTTTCTTTTTATTTGGTCGCAGTTTTTCCTTTCCTTGCTCTTTCTTGGGATCGTTAGGAGTGAGCTTGAGATGAGCTGCCCTCGATTTGTACTGACAGCTCATACAAGCAAGGCCCTGCTTCCTCCATCACGTGGTCTGTCTCATCCATACCCCCTCCTTTTGATCCCTTCAGCAGCTTTTCACTTTAGCATTCTTTTTGATGTTGTGCTGCTGTAACAATCATTATTATTTCTGTTATTATTATTGTTATTGTTACTATTATTATTATTATTATTATTATTATTATACAAGCAGATATAAAACTTCCAGGATTTTACATGCTGAGAGAAAAAGGGTACAGGAAAACATGAAGGGTACCAAAAAAGAAACAAACCAGAAAAAGGTTTTAGTGTCAGGATAAAGGGCCATAGCAAAAATTTTCTCTCCACTGAATTAAAGGTGACCCAAGAAAAGACCCTCCAGTCCTGGCATTCTGAAGATTTTGCTTACTCATACATCAGTGGAGTTCTCTCTCTCCTAATTGCTGGTCTGAAAAATACTCCTGCCCCTTTGTTAGAGGTATTTCAGGCAACGTTCTGTGTGGAAACAGTTGTACTTTTTCTTCTTTCCATGATACCTAATCACTCTTCATCTTTGTCTGCAAAACACTGTTCCTCTAAGAGTTTGCTTACTCCTCACAGTCTTCTGGGCCCATCTTGAGAGCATGACAGGATCCTTTGGTTACACAATCACATTTTTGTGTGGCAGACTGATTATGATGTTCTACTCTTCAGTGAGCATTTGCCTGAAATCAGAATTAGAAGGGCTGACACTGAAAAACCTCCTTTACTGTAAGACTTAACCTGGAACATGAGACCTGTTTGGATAGGAGTAATAAAACCTGTTTGGATAGTAATAGTGTGAAATGCAAATATGATATGCTAATCACCGGAAGAACTGTACAGAGATGAGACAAGAGAAGGGAATTGCTTTCAGCTCAGGTTTGAAGTGCTGAGGGTGAATACCTAAATAAATGTTAGGATGTATAGAGACATGTGGGAAGGCTGTTCCAGATAGCAGGACCCACATGATGAAAGGCAATTATGTCATTTTAATGAAGTTATACTTCTTCTCAGGTGTGAACCTGACACGCAAAAATGCAAAGAACTTAAACTCCTACCATATTATTACAAAAAAAAAAAAAACCTGACTAAATTTTTATTCATTATTTTAACATTTTCAAGTGTACTTATCAAGGTAAACAAGTATATCTCAGGACAGAAGTCAGGTTTTCATTTAAAGGACTGTGAAGAAACTTCTTCTATGCACAGCTGTAACTACCTGTAACTACCATTTTTTCACTGCAGCTTTCACTGAAGCATGCAGTAATGTCTGTTGCCAGAGAAATGCTACTGAACTTATTCGTTCAGGCAGTTGTTACATTCCTAGAAAGAAGAGGGAAAAAGAAAGGCAGCAGAGATTTAAATGTTGGAACAAATCAATGCAGACTTTTAAAACCAAATGTATTGGGTTTTTTAGCTGAGTCCAGACATTCTGAGAGCTAGTAGAGGTATGTGAAGATAAAGGTTATTTGACCAGGTTGCCTTGTACCTGTGAAAATATATGTAACAGCCTTCTGCATCAGTGGGAATCAGAGCAGTGGGACCCGGCAAAAACAAAAATCTGTAGCACTGCAGAAATGAGTGCTAGACAGTCTGAAGGCTTGTGTAAGAGGCTGAATGGGGACAAGGACACTTCTGGGTAGTGCCAGGAAGTTTAAGAGGACCTGACAGAAGATTTTCACATGAAATGGTGTGAGGAGAGGAAAGGAATTAAATGCCAAGTATGATTATGAGATTGTGAAGGGAAATGATTAATTGCTTGAAGATGTTTACTTTTCCAAAGAGGGCCAAAAGAGTACAGTAGACTTAGCTGGAAAAAGCAGGGACAAAGGCATTTTTTTGTTCAAAACAAGAAAGAAATAAGAAGAGAGCTGTCAAAAGCTACCTGCTGTTGTGTTATGCCAGGCTAAAGGCAGCAGGTACAGCAAGTGGAGTGTGGGTGTTCATTGTCCTCTGAATGAAATACATTGTTTTTCAAGGTCGTTAGCTGTTGCTTATTTATGATCTAATTGCCAACCCTGGGCACTCAAGTTCCCTAAGAGTTCAACTTTTTTGTTTTCTATTCACATAGGAACAGCAAAATTACTCTTAAGATTTTTTTCCGTAGTGACATTTGTCAACTTTGCCATCTTTAATGGATTTGCCCAGGTATGACTGGGAATTAATAACAATTTCTATGGTCACTCCACAAAAAGGAACTATTCCAGTTTCTTTCTTGACTATGCCCACTCTTTGCAGCATAAGCAGAGAACAAATGTGCTTGTTTTCAAAATTCAAGTCTTGCTAACTGTTTGAATTAAGTCAGAAACCTTTTGAGCAAGTATAAGTGTAAAATACAAAGTAAAACATGGCATAAAGGCTATTTTCCTTTTTATTAAGCATGAATGGAATGCATACACAAAAACTAATAATAAGAGAGGAAAGTTAAAATAACTGACTAATTTGCCCTTTTAAAGCACTCTTCATCCACAGGGAGCAAAAGTATAAGGTTATGACAGAAGACAATCCAAGATACTTTTAAAGGATTTTTGGGTATTTAGAGAAAGGGCCAGAACTAAATTAAAATGTGTGGAAAAATGTAGGACATTTTGAAAATAAAGATAAGATAATAAACATATCAAGAAGGGAATTTCCATGCTGCATTCAGACTGATCTTCCCAGAAGATGATTTTTGGGAAGCTGGAACAAAGCTAGGAGCAAAGCTAGGGTCTTCATGTTATCTACTTGGAATATGAGGAGAATAGGATATCTGAAGAGGTAACAGAAGTGAAATAATTACGAGAGAATGTAAGGGCATGTTAGTGAACATTAGAGGCCTAGCTGAGGTTGATCAAACTGTATGACTTCAGAAGATCATGGGGCATGATGGAAAGGGAAGAAAACACATAAATAGCTAGATACAACACACAGGCCTTGGTAGGGTTTAGTTTGGATCCTGGATGAGTGATGACCCATGAGCCAGTTGTCTGAACTCCTGTTGTACTCTGTGGATATCTAGTCAGTGCTGCTGAATGAGTGCCTCCTCAGAATCAGAAAAGGACTAAGCTTGGAAAATACCTCTGGTGAGCATATTCTCCAGCCCATCTGCTCATCAGGGTCACCTCAAGCAAATTGCCCCTGACCACACCCAGCACACCTTTGAATGTCACCAAGGTTGGAGACTCAGTCCTTTTGGGTGAAGGTGAGGCTTAGCTGCCTGTGTATCCTCTTTCTTTCCTTTGTTGAGGAAAGGAGTGGCATTTGTTTTCCACTAGTCCTCAGGCATCTCTTGCAGTCACAAAGATGATTCTAAAATTATCAAGAGTGCCCTCAAAATGACATCAGCCTGAAGGATGCATCCCATCAGGGCCCATGGGATGATGTAGTTTGCCTAAATTTTCAGTCTCCTGATCTGACATGAGGAAGATCTTCCCAGGTCTGCAGGACTTGGTGTTCCTAAGAGCAAGACTTGCTGGTAAAGACTGATGTGAAGAGGGTTCCCTGTGTCAGCAGGACCCCTGTACCACCCAGTAGTTGGGCCACATTTTCTCTAGTCTTCCTTGAGCCACCTCTGTACTTGGAGAAACCCTTCTCACTTCTGACATGCAGTGCCAGATGTGATTCCAGGTAGGCTCTGGCTTTCCTAGCCATGTGTCTACGTGTTTGGACAATGCTTCTGTGTTCCTCTTAGGTTCCTCTTAGGCTACCTGTCCATGCATCTGCCTCCATGTACTTTCTTTCTGTGTCTGAGTTAGGTAGGAGCTCCTTGTTCAAACATGCAGGCCTGTTAGCATTTTTTGCCTGAATTCATGCTTGTTGGGATGGACTGCTTTTGCACCTGGAAGAGATAATCCTTGAACATGAACTAGCTTTTTTGAGTCACTCTTCCCTCCAGGGCATTATCCCCTGGGAGTCCTCCAGGCAGAACCACAAGGGGGTCGCATTGGATCTCCTGAAGTATCTTGATGGAATGGAATATGGACTGAATGTCACATGCCAGAAATGCTCAAGGTCTGCTGAGAATGGCGCTTGGCTGTGCTCTGCAGAAGTGGGGATTGCCACGTGTTGTTAAATGAGTCTGCTCTTCCTTCACATTCCTTAATTACCTGGTCTGTTGACTGAGATAGATTTTTAGTCTTGCAGGCGTGTGTCTGTTGCCAGGAAAGAATTTGTCCTGTGATATAGAAGGGTTGCAACTGACAACCCACAAAATGAAGAATTTGGGAGTTTTATTTAACTGGTGTTTGGACTTCTTTACAGCTTTAGCTGGGTTTATGTGGGCATAAACCAGAGATTTGCTATTATTTAAATTGCGTACACAGAGAACTGCTTTTTCAGTCCTAATTAAAGATCTGATCTCACAGCATGTTTTTTGCTCTCAGTACATAGAATAGAATAGAATAGAATAGAATAGAATAGAATAGAATAGAATAGAATAGAATAGAATAGAATAGAATAGAATAGAATAGAATAGAATAGTTGGAAATGAACCTGCAATGATCATCTAGTTCAACTGCCCAGATTGGATTGAATCAGGCACTGTGATTTCAGCTGCCATTAGACAGGGACCTAACACGTCAATGTCTATAAACCTCATGTAAAAAGAAGAGAATGAAACTGGCAGAACAATATAGAACTGGACACATTTGTGTATACAGGAGAAAGCTTTGAAAGCAAAGTTCTGTTACAAACCTTTTCAGTAGTTGGCATGCAAACAAGGGAAAATACTCATCTAGCACTTGTATGGCAGCAGAGGTATGGTACTTTGAATGTCCATAGACATAAAATCTTGAACTTTATATTTCCTAATGTATTAACACTGAGAGAATAATCTTATAATACACTTCTGACAGGAAATACGTACTTACTCCACCAACAATTACGTTTGCATTGCACATCACCTTAGTATTAATATTCATACCATGTTAGTATGAAATTTTTCAAAGGAGAGATCTTAATACCTCTTTTACTTCAAGTGATGGAAGAACTCCCTGGCCAGTGTTTTGTAATTTTTTAGGTCCTTAAAAGGGAGGCAAATATGTATCAAAATCTAAACTCTGTCTCAGAGAGGCAGATTAAAGACAACCTGCCTTGCTGTAGTTCATAGCTGGTTTTATTTCTGAGAGTTTTCAATGGCTTTTGCTCTAAGTAGTGTCTATTAGGTGCAAATCACTGAAATGACTATTTTTAATACAACAAATTGCAGTATTCTGGTTGTCTCCCCCCCACCACCATCTGATTACCCTGAGTGCTGGACATATCTGGATAATGGGAACATTCTAGAAGGCTGTGGCACATGGTCAAGAGATACACTTGAGTGATGTGTTTGCTGTTCCTTTGTTTGATTAATTCTTCCAGGTAGGGAAAAAATTGGGGATCAAGAAGAAATGAGAAACAAGAGAAGAATAACTGTTAGAGGTGGGATGGAGAGGAATTGAGGGAAGGTTTAACTCTGATAATTCCATAGAATCTTAGAAGGAAGTGGGCTGTTCCCTGGCAGTGTAGCTGTGCATTTAGGTTTGCACCTTTCCTGTGTGTTTGCTTGGTGTCTCAGTGGAAGAGAGTTTAACTTTTTGGAACATTAAATGTAGCAGAATCTATCTTGGTCACGTGCTAACTGACAAGTTACCTCCTAACATTCCAATACTGTGTTATTCATTTGCATCTTAAATGCCACATATGGTCTTGGTTAATTGTTGCTCTCTTCCATTCTTGTCACAGCATTCTCATTGGCAGGTGAAGCAGTTGTGTCATCTTGTTTGAAGGGCAAGCAATGGTAAAAACAAAAGGAGTAATGAAGAGAGAAAGCATTTTATTGCTTAGACTCTTATTTTGTTTCATTTACATTTTTAAATTAGTTCCCACTTGCCTGAGCTGTTTGAAGCCCATCTGAAATATGTTTTTCAGAATAATTTTATCTTGTTATTAAAAACAATCCTTTTATCTTTTTCACAATGAATGAGGGAAGAAAATGCTACTCTGCAGGTTTTGATCATTTGCCAAATGTCTCTGCTTCATTCTTTACATCAAGGAAGTTTACATCTATTTTCTAAAACCGATGGGGTTTGGTGGCAGCTTTTTATTGACCTTCATTTTCTGGAAAATGTAAATGTTGCTGAAAATGTTGCACCCATTAGGAAAATGAGGATACCCTAGCTGCTTACCTGTAGGTTTCTTGGCAACGTGACATTTTCTTTGCAGAGAGAAAGCAAAACTTGAGAAGAGCTTTGCGGAAAGACAGCCAGTAGGCTGAGAGATTTTCTTAAAATTGTCCTGAAATTTTTGCTTGGAAATCTCTTCCCAAGATGAAGCTTAGCTTTTGCACAAACCCAGAGAGTGTGTGTGTGTGTATGTGTGTGCACGTGGGTTCATGAATGGTGTTGGTAGAAGTGGATTTCCATTCTCCAGAATGCTTCATGTGCAAGGCCTCCATTACTCTGGTAGCCCATACTTGATTTTTTCCCCCCCAGGAAAAGAATTACAGTCTGGGGGAGAAGCAGAAGAGAAGTAACGTGCTCTGCCTTTGTTCTCACCACTATCAGTATTCTTTGTCCAAAGGTGACCTTAAAATAAGGCAGTGGCATGGAGCACCTTCTTATCTTGCATGTAAAAATTGCACATTTGGAGATCAGAATTAAATTCCACCTATAGTATAGATAATTTCTTCACTCCTGTGCATAATCAGTTGGATGTGGATTTTTTCATTTTCTTTCAGTCTGAGTTGTCCATGACTGTATCTCCCAGTGGAGTGGTATTGTGCCTGGATTTCTTCTGGTTATTTTACGAAGTATTTCATCATGCAAATTAAGGAAAATTAAAGGAAGAGCTGGCCTAACGTATTAACTCATCTTAAGGAATATCCAATTTTAATTCATTTTTGTGCTTATCCCTGTGCAATTTCTCCTTTTTGTCTTCTATTCCAGTCCCCTCTGCTGTGCCTATGATGCATCAGGTGAGTCGTACTACCAATAGCATCACACTGTCGTGGCCTCAGCCAGACCAGCCCAATGGGATCATCCTGGATTACCAGCTACGCTACTTTGACAAGGTGAGCAGAAAGTGATGCTGAGCACCTTCTGTCTGAGAGATGCACCCCTGCATCAGGGTGAACAGGGTGGAAAAAAATGCTTCAGTTGTGAGGAAGGAGCGAACTTTAGCAATACCAGAAGTTTGTGATGTCATCTGACATCAGTCCGTCTGCATTTCCCAAGTTGGAAACATCTAAGGACAGGGCAGATTTTAAGAAAAGAGAAGGCACTTGTTTAAGCTTAAAAGCTGCACCTAACAATAAGTTTAGTATCAGCTGATACAGGCAACAGTGAAAGGAGCTGAAGTTTCAAAATACGTTTACTGGAGCTGGATTCATTGCAAGTCTGTCATTTGTTTATGAGGAAAAGTCTTGTGTCCCCATTCATGCCTGGACAGACATCTGTAAGAAATTTTATGAGGAGGAATGCACTCTTTCATTCACTAAGTGACAAATACCTCTTTGTGTGCTGGAAATACAGGGTGGCAAGTACAAATTTGTCCTCCATTCACGTCTTGTGACATTCATGTCTTGTGACTGCTAATCCATCTGACTTGAGGGGAAGAGATGTAGGGCTGTTCAGACAAATTCCCATTCCATATTACTGATCTTTCACATAAGAAAAATCCTTTTGCAGGATTTTGCAGAGCTACTATTTTTAAGTGGTAAAAAGGACTGCTATTTGTGATAACTCGTGTAGCAGCTTCCTGGATACAGCTTTGCATGTGAATTCTTGCTCTGAATCCTCCTAGGAGAGTACATGAGTTTGGAGTTTCAAGAAAGTGAACCACAGGACAAAGTTTCGTCTTTCATTTTTGTTAAAATTGAGAGTCTTTAGCAGAGCTTTGTGGGAAGCCCAGGCCTGGGTTAATGAAAGCAGTGAGGAGTGAGTAGTGTGCAAGGAAATAAGGTCTGGAATAGCAGCTGTTGTTGGGAGGCTCTGTAAAGGTTCAAAGAATATTGGGTTGACATGGAAACTGTCATGCCTTGATGAGAAGAGTGAGCAGTGTAGGCGGAAGTTTCACATTCCTTTTTGGTCATTGACATTCACAGGCAGAAGATGAGGATAATTCATTGACCTTAACTAGTGAGACCAACATGGCCACGATACCAAGTCTGAGCCCAGGCAAGATCTATGCCTTCCAAGTGCGCGCTCGGACAGCAGTTGGCTACGGCCCTTACAGTGGGAAGATGTATTTCCAGACTTTAACGGGAGGTGAGTGCTGACATTTTGTGCTGAGGTCTGCACACGATCACCTTCCACTTGCCTGTGTCCCTGAGTGCATTGGCTTATCCTCTGGAGCACTGCTACCAGACACTCCTACTCAGCTTGCATTTCTGTTCATAATAACTTGCATATGCAGATTTGTTCACTCAGAGAAGCTTTGTACTGTCAGAGGGTGTTGTTTATGCTACTGCTGTACTCCCCAGCCCTGCTCCTTGTTGCCTCTGTGCCTCTGACCAGCAGGTGCAGAGTGTGCCAGTAAAAATCTCTTTAGGGGGATCTGGCAGTACATAGCACCATACACTGCTGTAGGTTGGGCCCCAGCTGTCATGGGACATCTTACAGCTCAAAGCTCTGTGAATGTGTAAAAGACGGGTGGGACATGGGACACAAAGGTGCATATATGCAGAAGCTTGCCTTCCAGCAGGATCCCCATCCTGTGTCACCAGCAAGCTGCATTAATAGGGAACAGTGGGATTGCAGCCCTGGTGTACAGCTAGCCTGTCAGCTGTCAGTGGAGCTGGGGAGGAGAAAGTGGATTCAGAGCGAGCACTGGCTTTTCAATGCAGGAAAGGTGGCACTGGAGAAGCACAGTAACTGGGGAGCAAAGCGCTAGTAGGGGTGGAATTATGGGTGAGATATAGGTGGGCAGAAGGGAAACTCTGCACAGCACCAGTCCTCTGCATCCGTGTGTGTGTGTCTCCCTTGCCAGGGGAGCGCTCGGAGATGGTGCAGGACCGACTGCCGCTGATCGTGGGCTCAGCGCTCGGGGGTCTGGCCTTCTTGGTAATTGCTGCCATTGCCATCCTTGCCATCATCTTCAAGAGGTGAATTCCTTGACCTGCTCATGTGCACTTCAGACAGTGGAACTTCCTTATCCCCGCAACATTACCCCGTCCCAAGGGAAACAGCCTGATCTGCATTTATCCAGATGTCCTTGAGATGCCATTCTCTAATTAAGGAAAGATCCTGCCCCATTACTCCTATCTGAGGAGCCTCTCCTTTGGTAAACCACTCATGTACTTAGCTGATATTTGGCTAGTTAGCAATATGAACACAAGGAAAGCATTTCAAAGCTGGTACTCAAAAGGTATTTAAATGCATTGCTGTGAATGAGGAAATGTAAATTGAATTTTAGGCAAGCAAGTGGAGAATGAAACAATGTAGTGGAAAAGGACTGGTGTAATAAGTGTGCATATCTAATTATTTAGAAGGTGATAAATACCCTTTCACCAAGGACCTAGAGACAAGGGCTCATTTGCTGAAGAATAAAATCTATACAACCCCAGTGATTCCATGAAATGCTAGCTCATAAAATACAGGTTAAAGAAAGCAAATACCACTTTCCATTTTGGAAAGAATAAAGGGCATATAAAAGATTGCAGAGATAATCTGTTACAGCAAAAACCAAAAAAAATAAAAAATAAAAAGGACTAATTTTAACGAGAAAAAAGTAAGGGTCGCTATTTTTGTAGAGGTACAAAAGTAAACAATGGGGGTTTTGTTATTTGAAGAAAAGAAACAGTCATTACCCACTCCTTGAATTTACTGAGGTTTGAACTTAATCCCCTAGATTGTCAGTAATGGATTTCTGTATCTTTGCTCTACTGTGCCTTTGCACAAGAGGGACTTTTTAGCTTTTTCTGCTGACCTAAAAAATGTATAAACAACTTTAGAAAGTGACGTCTAGTTTTAATGATTTCTTTTTTGCTCTCTTCCCTTTCCTACATTTGTTTTCTCCTCTTGTGTATATTCTCTTTTAATATTTTTCTTTCTGGAAAGAAAAGAATTATCAAATATTGTTACATTTGAAATGTTGCCTCCTTTTGTTGCTTTGAACTGTTAAAAACACAATTTCTTGTTACAATTGGAAATGTGATATTATGTGCACAACTCAATAAAGCATATATTTTTCTAAAAAAATAAACCAAACCCAGAATAAGTTAATATTACCAAAACTGTGTTGGGGAAAGACATTAATGGCATCTGTAAATATACATATGAGGAAATACCATAAAAAATACTCATTTATACTTAGAGAATTATGTGCAGTTAATTGACAGTTTTTCAGAAAAAGTGGAGATACCAAGTTTCTATTTTAAATCTGTCTTTGATAAGAAAAGTAAGTTTGAAGATGCAGAAAATGAGGAACACCAGATGAAATGAGTAGTTCTTTAAAAGGTTGAACATATGTAGAGTCAAATGCTGCAACTTTAACTTGTTTTTATAAATTGTTGGTACACATTTTTCAGGCAATATGCGCTGTGAAACACCTATTTTATCTAATTGTCTTGTTGACTTTTTATATGGAAAACAATTCATTTGTTAGATAACATATAAAAAAACATTATTGTAGACCTGGCTTCCAGATTCAACAATAGAGTTAGAGCTCTTAGTTGTAGGCTCCTATCAAATCCAATTTCTTTGCACAAGAGAAAAAATTTTGAAGGTAAAACTGATTTTGAAAGCAGAATTTAAAGAGATAAGACTGACAAGTAAGAATAATACAGTTAGCTGTTAGAATGTCAGAATTACTTATGTTCATAAAGAAAAATAACATAATGTTTCATGATACCTTGCCTTCAAATGTTAATTGAATCAGCAGCTAAAAGGTCTCGTGCTGAAACGGCAAAACATGAGTTGACACAAATCCATGCAGACAGCAGGGGTACTGCAGGATACTGTAGGGTTTGATGTACAATCTGGTCTAATTAATAGGATGATTGGAAACTAGAATGAAACGTACATTTGAAGAAAAAAGCATTGCTTGGAACAAAGGAAGTAGCTTAAAAATTGCAAGTAGATTTAGTGCAAACAAGGAATAAAGTTAAATTTCTAAAATAATTAAATTGTGTGGGAAATAAATGATTGAATCATACACATTCAGAAGGAGAATTAAATCTGAGAAATGCCTGTGCTGAGAAGGACCTATGCTTACTGGAAATTAGATGCATATATGCAATAAACCTTACAGTAATAAAGACCATACCTGTTTTGATCTGCATGTGCAGAAATCACATCAAGGAACAGATTTCCATCTGTTTGGGTCTGTGTGGTTTGGTTTGGGTACCATACTTACAAATAGAATGGCTGAAGTAAATGCTGTTAAACAAAGCCAGGAGGAAAAATAACTGGGGGAGATCTATACATATTAAGCATTAGAGTAAATGGCTCTTAGAATGTTTTTGAAGAACTTAAAGGGCGTCACAGAAGAAGGCATACATTATAATTGAAAAGAATAATTTGTTGTAATTAAATTAAATTAAAATGCAAATTTAGCCTGAATAGCAAGAAAACTTCCAAGGCAGTAATGTTAAACTGTAATATTCTTTTTCAGGATAGTCTTGGAAGCCCTATCATTTGTCATTTCTAAAGTGGGAATGCCAACAGTGGTATAAAAATCACCACATAGAAAACAAGCTTGCACTGGTTACCAGGAGATGGGCAGGATCTTAGCATCCATTTTCTACCCCTAATTTCAAGGATTCTCTGAGCCTTGCACTGAGAAGCCTGCCCCAACATCTGATGAGAGACTCTTGTGTGTGTTTTGACTTTCCTTTCCTTTGTGTCCTGCAGTAAAAGGCGAGAGACTCCATACACAGACCGCCTGCAGCAGTATATCGGTGCACGAGGTAAGTGTGTTTGAGCAACAGATGGCAAGGGCCTGTCTCTTTTCAGGACTCATTAACACCTGTGTGTCTCAGGGCTTGATTCTGGTGATGTTTTGGGCTGTTTCCCCCACTGCAGGACTTGGGGTGAAGTATTACATTGATCCTTCAACCTATGAAGATCCCAATGAAGCCATTCGAGAATTTGCCAAGGAGATTGATGTGTCCCTCATCAAGATTGAGGAGGTCATTGGATCAGGTAGTGTTAGAATCTGCAGATTATTTAGAGTGTCTTCTTGTTCACCTTGAGACCTGGCTCACTACTGGTCTGAAATGGATCCATGGTACATCAAGTGTCCCAGGATATCAAAACCTTCATTTTTTTCCAAAATTATTTTAATCTACTAACCCTTAGATGCAGGATGTAAACCAAGTTTAAAATACCCTTTGAAGACTCAGAACTCCTCATTTGAACCCTGAAGGTGTAGTCTCCAGCCTTCACCAAAAATTTTGCCTTAATCAAAACAGTCCCATAACCCTGTTTCCAAGCATCGTCCAAAGTCGTCCACAGTAGAATGCTTTAGTACATCTGACTAAAATCCACTGCTGTGTTTCCTTACTTGAGGTGTGTTTTTTCCCTCCCTGGCAGGAGAGTTTGGAGAGGTGTGCTTTGGGCGCCTGAAACACCCAGGAAAGCGTGAATACATGGTAGCTATTAAGACCTTGAAGTCAGGTTACACAGAGGAGCAGCGGCGGGAGTTCCTGAGCGAGGCCAGCATCATGGGGCAATTCGAGCATCCCAATGTTATCCACCTGGAGGGAGTGGTCACCAAGAGCCGGCCAGTCATGATTGTCACTGAGTTCATGGAGAATGGATCGCTGGATTCCTTCCTCAGGGTACCACAGCCATTAACCTCTTCATCTCACTGTGTGCCAGTCTCAGACCTGATAATTTTGCCTGTTCTTCCTCTTAGCTCCTGTCTCCCTAAGCCTTCCAGTGCAATAGAAATGATAGCAAATAGCCACAGTAAGTGGTTTCAGGCCAACATGGTGAAAATACTCCAAGAGCTCAACAACCATATAAAATTTCTGTATTTTAGACTTCTTCAACTCCAATAATTCATGTAAACAATAACAAATCTTTGTACACACCCTTTCAGTTCCTTATGTGCATGTTGCAAATTTTTCCTTTCTAATAATGTTTTTCAGACTTTATTTCACAGAATATTTTCAAGTTTCAACATTGTAATGAAGTAATGAAACTTGCAGTTATTTTTGGATTTCAAGTTTTCTAGTAATGAAACACAAATACGGGCAATCTATGTAGTACAGCTGCTTCACTTCTCCTTTCTTACTGATTCATGTGCTTATTCAGCCACAAATGCTTTGGCAGGTACAATTTGAAGAGCACATGAACCCATTGAGTAGAACTGCATCAATGCCATTGTAAAGATCTTGGTAAAAGCAGATTTGTCTGCTCACCTTCATTTAGCCATCTTAGTAGTTAGTGAGGGTGGGTGTAGGATACTAAAGTGGGATGTGGCCATAAGAGGAGGAAAAGATCACCAATGTCTGATTTTATTTGAGGTTCATTGCTTTAAGCCCACCCTTCTTTGTTACTTGTTGTCCTTGAACCTTCAGATTTGGGCTGAAACTAAGATGTGTTTTCTCCAGCTTCATAAATCCACCTCATTGCCTTGCTCTTTCTTAGTCTCCCCTATTGGGTTCATGTTCTGTGGCCATGAGAGCCTGTGTTTGCCTCCTCCCTTGCAGCAGAAGGAAGGGCAGTTCAGTGTGCTGCAGCTGGTGGGAATGCTGCGGGGGATTGCAGCCGGCATGCGCTACCTGTCAGACATGAACTACGTGCATCGTGACCTGGCAGCACGAAACATCCTGGTCAACAGTAACCTGGTGTGCAAGGTGTCAGACTTCGGGTTGTCCCGCTTCCTGGAGGATGATGCTTCCAATCCCACCTACACTGGGGGTCTGGTGAGTCACTGCTCTGGTGGGAGTTACTGTAGTGTTGACAGAAGTTTTTCCTGTGTTCCTCCTTGGTTTGGTGTACCCTCTTTAGTCCATCTTGAGACCATGGAGAAGCCTTCTCTGTGTGGAGTAGAGTAGAGCCTTCTGTCCTGTGGGCTGTTTGTTCCAAAGCAGTAAAAATTAGAAATTACTGAGTGTCTGAGTCTCTCTGCCATATGAAGGCTCAGTACTGTTCTTCGTGGCATGATAGTGAACAGGTCAAACCTCACAGCCTGATGCAGATATTATCTTCCCCCTTTCATTAGCTTTTTATAGGAAGGATAAAGGACTGAAGGAGAGATTACAATCCTGTGCTACCACTCTTTGAAGAAAGAGTTGGGTTATTTCCTACAGAAAAAATACATGGCCTAAGCGTATTTATGGGCTGACAGCCAACCATCAAATGAGCTTATTGCCTATGAAGTTGTGAGACCTGTCACACATACTACAAAAGGGGTGGGAGCATAAAAGGTGTATTGAAAAAGAAAGGGATGAAGAATTCAGTCACTGAAAAATGGAACAGTTTTTGGATCTGTGCATTTTGAAGAACCAGCACCTGAATGATGTTTCATCTTACAGGTCATACCTGCAGTTAGAGAGGTCAAGATGGAAAGAGAAAAGAGTTAATGCTAGTGTACCTGTCCCTGCAACTTGGCATTATTTAAATGACTCTAGATTTCCAAATGGTTGTGACTTGGGAGGATTTTGCTATATACCACTTTCAAATGGTGTAAAGTAAAGCTGTGAAAGTATAAAATCATGGGATTTGCAGCAGCAAGGAGGCATGATTCTCTCTTTTCATTAGTACTTGTCAGTAAAACAAGGTGGAAACCTTGAACATAGTATGAATTTGAACCATAAATATTTTCAAGATAGAATCAATCAGACTGTCACCCTGTGCTCCAAGTTGTGTTGTGCTGCTAACAGCTGGTTGTTTCAGTGATGTTTTCACAAGCAGTCCTTATCTCATGCATTCTATTTGCTTTCTGTGTGCTTCCCAGGGCTGCAAAATCCCCATCCGCTGGACTGCCCCCGAAGCCATCCAGTACCGCAAGTTCACCTCCTCCAGTGACGTCTGGAGCTATGGCATTGTCATGTGGGAGGTGATGTCCTACGGTGAGAGGCCTTACTGGGACATGTCCAATCAGGATGTAAGTTTTAGAAGTGGTGAGGATGTACATCTGCCTCTCTGTCCCGTATCAATTCAAGGAGAAGAAAGCAACACAAACTGAGTGATTGAAGCTCTTTTGTCTTTTATTTTCCCAGGTGTCATAAAGCTTTGTTCTTCTTTTCCTGCAGGTAATTAATGCCATTGACCAGGACTATCGCCTGCCACCACCCCCAGACTGCCCTACTGTTTTGCACCTGCTCATGCTTGACTGCTGGCAGAAGGAGAGGGTCCAGAGACCCAAATTTGAGCAAATAGTCAGTGCCCTGGATAAAATGATTCGCAAGCCATCAGCCCTCAAAGCCATTGGCACTGGGACAAGCAGGTGAGATGGGGATTTAATGCAAAATAATAGGAATTGTCTGTCAGAAGGCATCATGAGGAAAAGAAAGCCATAAATCAGGCTATATAGTTTTTTTTCTAATCCTCTCATTTGAGACTGGGAACAAACAGGATGCAGAAAAAAAAGAGAGGAAGCAGGTTGGGAGAACTGTATATCCTGATTGAGTTAATGGGGAGCTCTGAGTGCCAAATGTGATAGGAGATAAATCTCGATGAGTTGCACTGAGGATGAATGACTGAAGGGTCATAGGGAATGAAGGGAGGTACACATCTGGGTGCAGCAGCACAAGATATTCTGTGGTCACACCATATTGTGTGACCACAAGAGATGATGAAGAAAAAGAAGACCTTATCTTATGGAGGGAAGGAAGTCTCTACATACAAATAATTAGAACTGCAGCTTACATTGCATATTTTCCCAACTGCATTTTGCAGTCTGATGGAACAAGAGGCAGGAGGTCAGCAAAGAAGAAGTCTCTGGAGGGATAAACAGTGCCAAGGTTAGTTGGCTGCTGGGCTGATGACGAAATTACATCCTGCTAGCCTGGAGGGTTTTTCCCTGTGGTTATAAATCTTGTCTCAGTGGAATGTACTCCACAGCTGAGGGAGGGGAAAAGTATCTAGTGATTCCCAGTTTAGTAAAAGCAGCACATAAAGAGTGCTATAGCTTTGGAACAGACTCAGATGATGAGGAAAAGAGCAAATGCCATACGTAAACAATCATCTCTTTGGCCTTTTACTGCAATTCTTTTATCTGGTGGGTGTTGGAGCTCAAACAATGCACTCATTTTCTCATAGGTCCCTATCTGGCCAAAAGAGAATATTTAAGAGAGGGAGACCTAGTCACAAAGGTAAAAAGGTGTATAAGGTCTCACATCTCTTTCAGAAACTTCCTCACTGCAGCTCTTTGCCCAGCTGATAGGTCTAGACCAAGGAAGTATGGAAGGATCTTGGGCAACAAGAAGAGAATGTGCCTGAGAGAGTATGGGCAATGGGAAAGAAAGATCAATTTCTTGGGTTGGTTAATTGTTTTAAGGCAGAAGAAGGGACACTGGAAGCCTAGAAACAGCACATCAAGTTGGGACATTAGGAGTCAGGGCATGAAGAACAAATGTCACTGTTCTTCATTCTGTCCTCTTCAGAGGCTGTATTCTCTCCCTCTCATAATTCTTACTTTACTAGTGTGCTCAGCTGATGCTGATAACTTGAGTTTTAGAACCTGCCTCTTTTGCAGACCATCTCAGCCTCTCCTGAGCAACTGCCCTCCAGATTTCCCTTCCCTCAGCAATGCCCATGAGTGGTTGGATGCTATCAAGATGGGCCGCTACAAGGAGAATTTCGACCAGGCCGGTCTGGCTACATTCGATGTCATATCACGCATGACTCTCGAGTAAGTAGCAGGGCAGACACCAACAGATACCACACACTGAGCTTTCCATGCAGAAAGTGAAAGCAGCCTGAGAAGCTGCCTGTGTGGAAAATACATACACATGAAAAAGGGAGAGTGAAGCCAAAGCAAAGTAGCTGCTTTTCCTTGCATCTTAATAGGGCCTCTGGACACCATCCATGCTGTAATACACTTGCAATCTGTATCTATGAGCACTGATTCTGATCCAGTGTGCATCAGAAAATGTATTGTCAATGTTGCAGAGAGCCTGTTATATCAGAATGTCATCACAGCTAGCACAGATAATAACAACCACTTTTAAGCAGTTATGCAGAACCAGCCACACCATATACTGGGTTGAAGTGTTATGTAAAAGACAGGATCCAGGAAAACGAACATTCTCAGAATCATAGAATGGTTGGGGTTGGAAGGGACCTTTAAAGATCTTCTAGTCCAACACCCCTGCCATAAGCAGGGACACCTTTCACTAGATGATGTAGCTCACAGCCTGACCTTGAATGCTTACAGAAATGCAGCATCCACAACTTCTCCTGGCCACCTGTTTCTGTGTCCCACCACCCTTCCTTATCTCCAGTCTAAACCTAATCAGTTTCTGTTTAAAATCACTGCCCCTTGTTCTGTCACTACAGGGCCTGGTAAAAAGTCATTCTCCATCTTTCTTGTTAGCCCCCTCTGTATATTGAGAAAGATATTTCTGGAGCCTTCTCTTCTGGATGAACAACTCCAACTCTCTTTTTTCCTGTAGGAGATCAGCCCTCTGATCCTTTTCATGGCCCAATTCCACTGCTTCTTTTTGTACCTTCCAAGTTCTGCCAACACCCCCTCCACCCACACACATTTGTCAAACAAAAGCAGAAGCCTTGTCAGCTGTTTCACAGACACAGATCGGCACACACACATATCCGTACACGCTGATTTGCATCTACAGCAAAATGGACTGAGATTGTTCAGAGCAAGCAGTTCATTTTAGCAACCTCTGTGTCCCCTGTTCTTTTGCAGAGATATTCAGCGTATTGGAATCAACTTGAACCAGTTGAAGTGTGATGTTTACATCATCCTCATTCCACTAGTCTCAAACTCTGGAAAGGTTCTGAGGAAATTCAGAGGGATTTTCAATGTAAGAAAACAATGTCAGTATGCTACTTGAAGACTTAATGCACCCAGAGAGTGCACATTACATGTCCTGTTCCATGAACAAAAACAAAGCCTTGCCGTGATTTGAAAGCAGAACTAAATGACTGGTGACAATTACATGTGGCTGGTGTCATACATTGGGAATGGGTTTGGGGAGGGAAGGTTATAATAACACAGGGCGGAAAGGGAATAATGGCTTGGACAGATCACAACCACCTGTTGCCTATTGTCTGCCAACAAAAGGTATCTGACAACTTTACAAAGTCATCAGCAGGCTTTATTTATGGCTGAGAGCCCAGCAAAGCTGCAAAGACATAATAAAGGCAACAAAAAATTAGCTTTTTTTCAGAAGAATGCCATCGTGGTGTGAGAAATATTTCCTCAGGTGGAGATGAGCATCAAGTTACTAGTTGGTGTGCCAGCTCAGTTCAGAACTGAAGTTCCAGCTAGTGCACAGTATGTGGTAAGAAAAACAATGTCACCTGGTAAACAGGTTCAGAGTAAAGGGTTCGAAATTCAATGATATTTTGTGTGCAGTTCTTGGGCCTGCTTCATGATGGGAATTGCTAATCTTTTGTGCTGATGTGAGAAAGAGTCCATCTCTATTTATGGGACTGCAACAGAATGAATAAATAACAATTCCTAGAATCCACCCTGCAAGATCTGCAAGTGGGAAGGGGGAAACAGATAGGTTCTGGTTCTCACAAGCCCATTCTTGTGAGGAAAGGCATAACCTGTGATACTCCTAAATCCTGAGTATTCAGATCTTGGGTTTTGTTTTCTTCTGAACCCCTTACAATGAAAAGTAGAATGAAAAACATCTGAAACCTTTTGCTGATGAAAAATACTTCCTCTTTTTCTCACCCTAGCCATTAGGCACAGTTGTTTGAATATTGTTTTTGAAGAAAATGCAGACATGCATTAGTCATGTTGTGAAACTCTTTCACAAGTTTTTATCAAGAGTGATCAGGGAATGGTTCCAGTCCCATAAGTCACTTCAGTCCTTACAGAAGGGCTAACAGTGTTCCTGGGATCAACAGTGTTGTTTGGTACAGGCACATGAGAGTGACGAAAATGGCAGATCTTATGTATCCCTTCGGACAGACTAGTACCTGCCTGTGGGAAAATGTGCTTCGAGAGGGAGCAGAGCTTTGGGACTGTATCTCTGTATCTATCACTAGGACGTTGAGCTTGAGAGGAGAACTTATAAACTATACACTTGTCTACCTCATCAACACAGAGGAAGGGAAATGGAAATGGCCTTGGTAAACAAGACCACAGTTATGATACCCCCTGTGTGTCTAGAGAGGAAATAACCCCCAGCTGTTGTGATCTGTGCTCATCTGTTTGCTCACTGTGAGCTAGACATGAACCTCGTGTATTTCTCCAGCTGTCAAGCTTGGAACATCACAACTTCTTCACATACTACTGCTTTATGGATTTAAAGATTCCCCCAGTCAACCTAACAAAGACCAAGAAGCCATGTTTAAGAGTGATTGAAGAGTCAAATAATATGATGGGAGGTGCTTCAGAATAGTTGCACTGGAATAGCCAATGCAGTTCAGGCTCTTTGTTACAGCATTAGAGTAACATTATTTTTAATTTGTTTTAGCTGAAGAGGGAACAGCAGTGCATTTTTCAAAATATTAAAAAGTCAATATAAAAATAATAAAAGGAAACATGAATAAAGCATTCATGACAGTACGAAGAGAGTGTGAAGATTAAAAAAACCCAAATCACATCCGACTAGAGTCCAACCTAGAAAATCTCAGTCTGTGCTTTTTAAGGGGTTTCTGGAAGCTTGTACTACTCACACAACCAGTCACATATATGCTGACTGACTGTCAGCTCCACCCACGGCATCTGAGACAGAACAAGTGTTGTCCTCTTCAGAAAGCATATTGAGCACAAGATGTTGAGGGGAATCTGTGGTCTCTAGCACCTTCCATATATATATTCACCAGAGGACAACAGTGCATGTATGCATCTTCATATATGAGTGTAATCTAGAAGTTCTGTGTGCCATTTGGGGAAACAAGGCAGCCTTTCTTTTCCATACCTTGAGTGGTCAGGATTGTTAATCTAGAGATTAACAATCTAGATCGAATTCTATTGCCTGTTTTCAGCCTAGTAGAAACTTACATGCAGAAAAAAAATTTCTCTTCATACAAGTAATTAAATGTTGCCTTGCCTGAATACTGTTGTGTTGACAGTGAGACTTAGAACTGCACAAGGAACCGGCTTGGCATCACATTTGAGTGCAAATGGATAGCTCTTTTCTTTAAGAAGTGTCTCCATTCTCTTTATTCCCACTATGTTCCCAAATTTCAGGCGGTTATTCTCTTACACAGTTTGGGATACAAAGGTTCTCGAGTTGCAGTGCAGCTTGTGTCATTTGCCATCATGTCACTCCTTAACTGTTCAAGCATGGAGGAAGGGCAGTCATGGCAAAAGCATTAGAAATACCCTGATCTTACTTTTCTCAGTCATCTGGAACCAGAAATTGTACATTCTGTTTCCACAGTCATCTGGGATGGCCTGCAGTATAGGAGCACCCCCAACAGGCAGGCATGAGAACGAGGAGGGAAAGGAGTGGACTCACTTAGGCACCTGGTATCTGCCCTCCACCAGAAGAGTGAGAAACAATGCCAAAAAAGTCTTACAGAGCTGTGTTCTTTGCCAGAGAAGCATTGGGAGACTAACGCATTATTGCCCACCTTTACTGCATGTGATTTCTGTAACAGGCAGAGTACAAGAGTAATGAATAAACTAAATGCACAAGGATTAGTGGACAGACCTTCTAAAGGATGTTAGGCATTTGTATGAAAGCTCAGAAGAATCATACCTATAGCTAGGAAGAATATATTTCAAAGATTAATGTCTTTTGTGCTTGAACACCAACTTTTCACTGTCTGGAAACAGGAAGAAACTTCACCTTAAGGCAAGCTGTTTTGTAATTATTCCTGATGAGGTTCCTTGAACTTGTCTTTTTGGTGTCTGTTGCTGGACAGCCTCCCAGACAGATAATTGGATCTGCACCAGGATGTCAGTTAATGTTCCATGCTGCCAGAGAGCACGTTGGGCAAGCGAGTTCCCACCTATTCTGCTTTGGCAGCCAAGTGAAATTCTCAGCCAGGAGCTCCGTGCCTGTGCACTCCTGCCTCACTAAGCCATGGCATGTTTCTGCCAGGAACAGGCCCTGCTCACCGGGGTGTTCAAAGACAAGCACGTAAACTAAGATTTTTTCTTCCATGCCTGAAATGATTTTAAGGAAGGACTCAATGTCAGTATGACTCACAGTGATTTCTGTGCTTTGTACCCCAGTAGCTTCAATGCATGTATGGGTGAAATGGCTGAAGTCCCTGGTTTCTTATTTGTGTGTTTGTTTGTTTGTTTGTTTGTTTTAAAATTGAAGGGTGTAATCTTAGTGCATGCTTCAACAACACTGTATTAGGGCTAATGGAGGGAGCACAAGCTGCTCAGTGGAGAGAAATGCTGAAAGAGCCTGTCTGTTCAGCACAAATATATTCAGTACCTAGGGCTGTCTAGAAAGAAAGAAGCTGCTGTAGCTAGTCCCAGACAATTCATATGTTATGAAGCTGAATGAAACCTGTGGGTGTGGTGGGAAATGATGAACACCAAGGAGCTTGGCTTTACTAAACAAAGGTAGAGCTATCCCTACCGCTGGGTCTTCCTTGGTCATAATTCCAGACAAAAAGTCTTAACTATTCCAAGTGTAGGTAACTAGCTTGAATCTATCCTGCTTTTGGTACATTTTCTCACCAGCTGGCTACACAATTCTTCATAAAGAATTCATGTCTTCTACGTGAAGTTCATGTCTTCTACACCTAGAGATGCAGCTAGGTAGTAGATTTGGGTTCAAGACAAAACTGCTAGTGGGGCAATGCATGTGTAGTGTGCTAGCAGCTATTCATGAGTACCAGGCTTCCTGAGGATTGAAGATTACACATAAATTTGAATCTTTGGATATCATGAAAAGACAGCATGGAAGAGCAAACCTCATTGCTCTACCTAAAAGCTAATCTAATCCTTCAATCTTCAAATCTATATGGAAGAAATGCCACCTCTCTCAGAATTTACATTTTGTTGTGGTATTCAAGGTCATCGTGCTCTTCTTGTAAAGCTGTTCCACTTCAGTGTTGCTGAGCTAATGAAAAGGCACTGTGTCTTCTAGACTTTGCAGAGCTGTAACTGGGACCTGTTCAAAGAGGAATCTCTCTCCCTGGTGTGCTGAAGTACAGAACTGAAGTGTCCCGGTGTGCTGAAGTACAGAACTGACCCCAAAAAGCCTTGGAGCTTAGTTATTTCATTTCCCTTTCCTGGGTGATGAGAAAATTCTCTTCCTGAAATATTCTCAGTTGAAACATGCAGATTAATGAAAACATACTGAGATTTCCTTCTGTTTTCTTCCATGATCTCTATTTCTCGAACAAACAGAGTAATGTGGTCTTTTACTCAAATTTGCAAAAGTAAGTCACAAGTATGAGTGCAATGGGTTGACATCTGTGCCCCAAATATTAATAGTTTGGCCTGTTATTTATGTAAATTTCTTATACAAGATCAAGTGTGCTTAGCTGACAGTGATAAAGCTGTTTGCTTCTGAAAACTAATTCCTTAAATTCAGGCTGTGCTAAGAAAGGTTGGATTGTTTCCAGTTTACAGTGACACTAGAAACTACAGAGGCTGCTGGCTACAACTGAAATTTGAGTTACATCTATGCAACTCTCATCACATTTTGGACACTTTTAGCCAAACCTACTACTGCCTGTGCATTTGGACAGCTGGGACAGATTGATCATTTATAAACAATTCTGTTGCTGAGATCAGATTCTTGACCTCTTTGAACTGTACTAACTCTGCGAGTGAACAGGAGATTAAAAATAAGAAGATCAGATTTATTCAGAGAAGTCAGCTCGTTGGACAGATATGAATGACAAGGCACTAGCTGAAATAAGCTATTTAAAAACAGATCTATTCATGTTGCTCTGTTAGAAAAGACAGTAATTATACTGTGCCTTACTGTCTCTACTATTAAGATAGAATAGGGGACATTGATCTTTACCCTCCAGGACAGTACACTTCACCTCTTGGTCCACTGTTTAACTTACAAACATAAGTTTGTAAGACTGAAGAATTTTTGCTACAAAGGCATCTAATCTTGGTTAATTCAGGAATAATGAATCTACAAGATACCTTGGACTGTTTTTTCCCATGACTGTGATAATTTTTTATTGCAGTTTGCCTAGTGCTTTTTGTATACTCCCCAATTTGGATAAAGAGCTGTTTGTAATCTGATACTTCTGCATTTTCCACCATCATTGGGTCACATACTTGCTCCTTTATATTCTTGAAAACAGAAATATTTACATGTCTCCCTGTCTCACATCTTGTTTGGTCCTCCCATCCTTGTTATGGTTCTCTTCTCCATCACATTTTCTGACTTCCTTTCTAAGAAGAGAATATGAAGAACAGTGTCACTAGTGCGCTACATGGACAGGAAACCAGCCTCTCACAATGACTGTTCACTGCTTATTCACCCACAGATCACAGTAAGCCTTCCACAATTGAGTTCTTTGACTCAATCAGGACACTCTGATCCTTCTGACGTAAATGTTTTTTTTTAGGAAACCCATTCTATGTAGATAGAAAACACTCTCTTTTTTTTTTTTTTTTTTTTTTGTTTTCCCCCAGCTGTCAAGCACTACCCTTAGAAAAGAGTTCTCAAAAAATGGATCTTTGTATTGGCGTTTTACAATGCTAAGCAGTTGTTAATCAGTATTTTCAGTCTAACAGATCATAAAATTTTAGATCATAAAATGTTAGCTCATAAAATCAAGTCTGGACTACATAAGATCAATTTTATGAGACCTTTGCTCTCCAAATCTCGAAGTAAGTATTTGCAAGGACTGCCTGAATTAAGGAAAATATATCAGTGTCTGCCACTTCCTCTCTAGACACAGTTCTCCTTTGCTTGTTCAGCACCTCTTCAGAAGAATCCAGCATCTAGCTGTTCCTGGGTTGTAAGCCCTTCTTAAATACAATAGGGAGTGAAGTTGTGACTTCAATTTGATGAAATTCGAGGGGCAGAGGACTTATAAATCCTGGTCCATATTGCTATAGCATTTTTTAATTACAAACAGGAATTTACAAATATAAAATGTCTGAAAATGAAAGTGATCCAGAACTTCTGAATCCCTAATGGCCCTATCAAAGGTAGGCTTTACCACCTGCCAAGTGCTAGTTCATGGCTGCTGGTTTGTATCCTGTCAATTTTTTCCATGCCTGCTTTGAGAGAGTACCTGTCAGATAGGTCCCTTACAAGGTACAGCCAAAGCAAAGGTAGATGAGATGAACTCTTAAGTCACATATGTGTGATCTGATGGGTAAGCATAACAGCAGTATCCTAGGGTCTAAAATAACTCAGTCAAGAAATTCTTAAACTACATCCTCTCTGAAACTGAAATAGATTAGCTGGATCAACTATGGATGACAGGCTCAGTCATTTAGGTGTTCAGGTCTTTTAGGACTGAATATTTTTCACCATGAGGTTGAAAAGTACCATTCAAATGATCCAGAGGGAGAATTCTGTGTCAACAAATGTCTCCATTTACACACCACCACTTCATTTGAAATTCCCACAACAACATTCCAGAATTACTTGCTGAAGGCAAAAACAGTAAAGGAATCTAGGGGGGGTTTCCTGAAAGAGAGAGAAAATTATTTTGACAAGAGTCAAGTCATAGCAGAGAGTAAAGATAGAGCAAATGAAAGATTTATGTTCTTCAGAGGAGAAGGGAGTAAGAACTTACAGACTGAGCAAATACATAAGACACAAGCAAACCCATGAAGAATTTTAAAGTAAGAAACTGCCTTGGACTTAGAGCCTCAGAATGACTGAAAATGCAGCAAATCTAGATTTTACAACATCTCTAGGCAACCTGCTCCTGTGCTTTATCACCCTCCCAGTAAAATACATTTCCTGATGTTCAGATGGAACATACTGTGCTTTAGTTCATGCTGATTGCTCTTTTTTCTATCACTGGACACCACTGAAATAGCCTGTCCAGATCTGCCTTCTTTAAACACTGCCTTCACACTTCTGTACATGTTGGACAGTCCCAGGTCTCCCTGCCTCACCTCAGAGGAAAGAAACTCCACTCCCTAAATTGTCTTAGTGGCCTTTTCTTGGACTCTTTGTGGCAGCTGCATGTCTCTATTAACTTGGAAGCCCAGATCTGATTGCAGGACTCCAGGCAGGGCCTCACCAGAGCAGAGCAGAGGGGAAGAATCACCTCTCTAACTAATGCAGCCCAGGATTAGCCTTCTTGGTGTCAAGGACACATTGCTGGCTTATGTTCAAAAAGTTCAAATGTTAAAATTGTGATCCATCAGTATCCCCAGACTCTTAACAGGGGGTTTTTTTCCCAGTATTTTATTTTAGAGCAGGAGTTAAAAGAGAAATATGTCCTTGATTTTGGGGGATGAAAAGAAAGAACCATTCATATAATGAAATACAAGTGGAAGCATAACAAAGAAAACAATTATTTACAAACATTAGAAAGGGCAAACAAAGGGGAAAGGAATTGTTTAAGTTAATCATAACTGCTGTTTATAATCTTAGGTCTTACTCATGGTGTCTATTAGCAGGGCAATACAGAACCTGAGTGGATGCACCTACTTAGCATTCATCATGTAAGAGAAGTTCATCATGCACAGTGCAAGGCTTACGTCCCACTTCAATCTTATTTTATAGTGTGAGTAGGATGTAAAGGAGTTCATCAGCCTCATAATGGCTCTATTCGCACAGATTTTTTTTTTCCTCATAAAAGTAGTTCACTTAAAATGCCTTTACTTCAATGAAATGTCACTATATTTACAGTGAAGTAATCAAGAGTAAGATTAGACCACCATCTGTAGCAGATTTGATTTGAAAAATGTCTAACTTTATGAAAAGTTGTTTTTATTAAGTTTCTACATGGAAAGATAAGTGACCCTCTTGGAAATTTTTATGCTTTCTCAGTAACAGTAACAGTTTTAAAGGAGAAGATTGAAAACTCAAAGTAATGGAAAGACCTATTATGTTAGTTTCAGTAGCAGAAGATTTTGAAGTTCCCAGGAAAGAAATGGAAGCAAAAATGTAATATACACATAGTAAAGTCATATATAAGTACACGTTTCTATACACACCACAGGTGTACACATCACACAGATATTTGGCTTAAAAATGAAGTGTCAGTATAAAAGTAATAGTAATTTTCTCTTCTTATTTCCTTACAGTTTGTGGCATTGTGGCATCACTAAATACAGTGGCCAGCTGATTGGCTAACATAAATAAAATACTGGCAGTTATTGAATTATTCCAGTTTTTATCAAATGACAATTCAGCCCAGTAGTAACTTAAGGGGAAAAACCCAGCATTATAGGAAGAAGCAATACAACAAGCAAGTTACAGAATTTGGAGGAATGAAAACAGAAATTAAATACAAAAATCAAAAATATTGTTTTCGATTTGCATTCTTTTCCACCTGCCCTGCAGATATTTTCTGCTCTTCAGGGGTAATTCAGATTAACAGTATTGTGAAAAGATTATTCTCTCTTGCAACAAGGCACTATGATGATCTTTCATTTCTGCCTTGCCAAATCCTGGCAGCAGAGGTGTTCCAGCATTTCAAAAAGAGAATTTTTTAATCACAGACACATGTTTTGTGTCAAGAGAGAGACTTACTGAGTGTTAGCATATTAATAATAATTCTTTACTTTATCTACTCTAATTTAAAGGGAGCAGGGATTTGTCTGCTAAGTGCCTAATGCTTTATATCCCCAGTTCCATACTATCACAAATATTTCCTGATACTCAGCCCACACTTTTGTTTACCAAATTTCATCCCCTTTTTTGTTGTTGTATTTTTGAGATATTTTTGAATATCTGCTGTCTGTGAATGTTGTATGATTTTTGAAGCATATGATTAGGTGAGAAGAGAGGATGTGGCATGCTGTGATATGACATGACACTATAGGAGAGAATGGAAGGAGGAAATGCATCCACATGAGAAAGAAATTGAAAAGATGGCCTTGGAAAGAAAATCACAAGTCTGTGCACTCTGAATCAATGCTTTTCTATTTCAGAAGGGTAGATAAGAGATTATATGAATATTTCATATATACGTATGTTCATACATCTAAATTTTAAATTAATAATATCACTGTCACAAAGCCATCTGTATTAATTGAAAGGGCAAACTATGAAGCCATGTCTGATGTTAAATGTTACCTTATAATACATCTGGACCCACAGAACAACAGTTCCATTTGAAAAGAAAACATTATTAACAATGTGAATGCAGTTGCACAATCTGCCCTTTTGGGTTCTTTAGGTATTTTTTTATGCTGGCTTTGGTTTAGAATCACTTTCCACAGGCATCAGAACTCATATTGCATATTTCTATTCACAGTTGAGGTTGCAGAATATTTTCATAGTTGCATGTGAAGAGCTGATGGTTTTGGGCACGGTATGAGAGAGAAGGCATGGTATGAAGTTTCAGAGTAGTTGTATTAATGTTATAATTGGTTACTGTGAAGTCATTAACAGCTCTTGTCAGTAACATTATATTACAGGATTAAAGTTTGCTGCTTCTTTTCACTGTATCAGGCTGCCTGCAGGCTCAGACAGGCATTTCCCCACAGGTCACAGTTCCATAAGGGTACAGGGACAAAAAACAGCTTCATTTTTAAAAACCAAACTCCTGCAGAAAAGTTCTCTGACTTGTCTTCCTTGGCAATTCTGAAGTTAGGTTTTATGGAAGAGACACAGACATGCTACTGATTAGACAGGTTGATAGAAAGAGGAAGAAAAGGTGGACAGTTGCAGAGACACCCATGTCAAAAATAAGAAAACACAGCAGTTTAACCCACAGGTAAATACCAAAGTAGATGAGATTGTAACAGTTGTGACTGAAAATTTATTTAGTGGCCTGAGGATTCTTGACATCATCTCCCTTTTCCATTATCACCTTCACCAAACTGATGGTTTCTTTCACCACAGCACTGTGGAGAGCAGTCTCTCCTGCAACACACAATTTCCTTATTGTTTCTCACACCATATCAAATGTGCCAGGAACACTTCAACAACTAGAAATCCACAGCACAGCCACAGATATTTTATTAGTGAAAAACTGAGAGATAATAGGAAACCACAGGTTTTTCAAAGATTTCCATGACAATGAGTGATGAATATCCATGGAACAAGGGAGATGAAGCATAAGATTTCTTTCAAATCTCAGGAAATTGCCAGTTCAAGATTCGTCTCATTTTCATGTTAGGAGTGACTTTGTAAAAGACAGTCTGGGTTTTGTCCTATGAGAAGGACCATAAGATCTGATCTAGTTTCTCATCCATGCAGGATTCAATTTGTTTGGACCCAAAGGCAAATACTAGATCTGTGAAATGAATTGCCACTCAGACTGAACAAATTCACTATCAGCATTTCTCATTAAAGTCTTTTAGCACTTTGTTTATTCCACTTCTGTTCCCAGACATATTTTTATACTCTCTAGTCTCTTCTGTGTGAGTATCTCAAGCACTTGGATATGTTGCTTAACCAGATTTTGGTGAAGTAGCCTTTGTTTATAGCTCTGAAATAATTAATGATCTTTTACAGATGGAGAAGCTGAGGCACAGAGAAATGAAGAGCTTTGTTCATAGATAGGAAATTGACCATAACTAGGTTTCACACATAAATCACTATTCCCTACATTATTTTATTCTTCTTATGAAATAGGTAGATGCAATTCTTGAACAATGCAGAGCTGCTATGAAAGCATTTTTAAAAGTAACATGGCCTTCCAAAAATTCACAGGGTCAAATGTAGTGTTCACCCTGAAATTTAGGCAAAACCACAAGTAATTACAACTGCTCCTGAGGGCTACATCATCTTACAAGTATTTCAGATGCATTCTGCTCTCATGAATTGTGTTTTTTCCCCATGTCTGTTTGCATTGCTTTCTCTGGCAGGTCTGTGTAGCAACACATGTGAGAATGAGCTTCAAATAGGAAAAGCATCATCTGGATGCTTCCAAACTGCTTCTGTCAGCACTGGATCATGTCTGCAGAGGCAATCACAATGTGATCTCTCTCGATTATCAATCCAGACAAATTAAATAGGAAAAAAGAAATGGAGGAAAAAATATGAGAATGAGATACATTCGAAGAAAAAAATTGATTTGTGGGCTTTTTAGGGCATCATAAATGCACAGTTTAGGGACATGGGTGTTTCAGACCATGTAGGTGGCACAGTTCACCTCTTGGAGTGAAGGCAAGGTATCCAGAGGTATCAAGAAACTGAGTCATAGGTAAATAAAATAGAACATCTTTGAACAGGTAATTTTTTCTAGCTCTTTGGGATCCTTTGGGAATCTTTAACATGGTTCTGGGAAATTACTGGCCCATTTTTGATGCTGTCCTTTCCTATATTAATACCTGCTTACAGCTCAGATGCCATTGTCTCATTGAGAAGCTCTGGGGCTGTGTCCCTCACAGCTGAGCAGCACCCACACTGTGCTACAAGGTGGTCACATGAAGGGCTGCCTCCCCCACTGCTCCTAGAGACAATTTAATAAATTTACCATCCCAGTGCTGAGTCCCCACTGTTCAGCCATCTCCCCTTCACGCTGGCAAGTTTGTTTTCTGCTACAGCTACAGCTACAATGTGGTACCCATTGTCCAAACACACAGGCCCCAGTAGTTTTCTTCTAAAAAAGTATTGCAGCCTAGACAAGTACAAGAAGGGGCATTACCTGTCTCACAAGTACAACAGATTTTACAAGCAAGATGTTTCTGAATAGCTCGTTATCCTCCAAGGCCTGGAGCATGGGAGATTCCCAAAGGCTTGAACAATAAAGATTGCCCATTTGTAATCTTAAAATAAATACATTTGTTACAGGAAATGAGTTTTGCTGCATCAGCAAACCAGACTTGGTTAGAGGTTTTTGTTCTCAAGGTCACTTGACACTTTGAGAACTCTCAAGACACACATATAAATGATCCACCTTTTATAGATCAGACATTTTGCATGACCAGAAGATCTATAATTCAGCTTTTACATGACTGGGGAGCTGATGAAGATGTCACAAAGGAAATATAATTCTGACTCCGGCGGTAATTCAGCATTCCAGGGTTATTGCACATTTACTGCACTTGACTAGACTTTGCACAAGGTGTCAAATTACCTTCCAGTCCTGCACAGCCAGGGCTCAGCATGCAACATCTGAGATCCATGCAGAAACTGCACATATTCCTGGCATTATTTCTGCATTTCTGTTCCCATTCTCAAGTAGACTGTATCATTGATTCTTGCCATAGTACAAAATTCAGTCACCAAATCCTTTCTTTCTGACAGATGGAAATACACAGTCAGAACACAAAGCTGTCTCTTTGATTCTCATCGTTCTGCTCTAACCAGGAAATTTGGATAAAAAAGAATCCTAATTAAAGATTCAAACCTTTCATCTTGCTCCATCCCAGCATGGGAGCTTCAGTTCAATAAAATACATAATGACCCCTCTGGAAAGTTTGAAAATAAAGATGTCATTGTTAAGAGAAATAAATAATTTTTAAGTAACATAAAGGTTGGCTGCACGCCCATTGTAATTATCTCTGATACTCAGAGCCACAGGGGTTCTGCTTGTAAGGACCCAGCCAGCTTAATCTGCCAAAATGGGGGGAAAAAAAATCAAAATAAAAAGAGAAGCTTCTTCTTCATCTCTTTATTAACTTAAGGAAAATAGGGTGATACCCTAAGAAAATGTACTAACAACATGCAGCATCATGCTTTTCATAAGGAGGGAATTAAAACCCTTCTGCCTGCTTTTAATGAGCTGGGCTGTGCTTAAGGAATTGAGAAGCCAAGCCTGCAGTTACTGACACACATGCTGAAGGGGAAAGATTGGGGCACAGGAGATCTTGCCAGCAGGTATCACACCACGGATACACAAGGCTGGAGAACAAAATTAGGAAAAGACCTGTGTCTCTTTGACCTGCATCTCCAAAATGTGGTGCAGAAACTGAAAAAGAAAGAGCTGAAAAGGATGAAGAGACAGGAGTACACTTGAATATAGAGTCAGCACTTGTTCAGCATTCACTGGCTGAGCACAGCACTAGGTAGTGCTGTCAGCTACTCATCTGCACCAGCACTGCAATACCTGATTTATTAAAAAGATAAGATAAAGGTTATCATAGTTCCTCATGGTTCAGTGGGTAATATAAACACCTGCAATCAGAGCCCAGGACCTCTATTTTGCTGCCTTTCTGCTCAAGGAAACTGAGGTATCATGCAAGTGTACTTGGATGTTAGTCTCAATGAAACATTGAAAGAAGATATAAGCCCATCATTTACCCTAAACTCATTATGGAAAGTAGGTCCTGATCCCCCAATAGTTTCCCACAAAAAGATGGAAGAAACCTTTCTACCAAGTACTGTAGCTCCCTTCATGTGTTTCTGCATGGTTTCTGAACACTTCACAGAAAAGGGGGCTGTTCTGAAGTCTTTACAGCTTCTCTCTATCCATGCAGACTGTGACATCCTCAGTGTTAGGAAAAGGCCAAAATGTAGATGGCAGCAAGGTAGATGTCCCTCAATTCTGCAGGTTCCTCAGGAAAATGGATCAGGTCTTCCTGTCAATTTTTACTCCTAGAGAGAATCAAGAATTAATCACATTAAGTCTGAATTATTTATAAGTGAAAAAAAAAAAAAAAACCAACCAAAAAAAAACCAAAAAACCTTGCAGCTGATTACAGAGCAATTAAAATTTTAAACATGAAGTTGCAGGAAATTTAAAATATGGAAAAGGCAAGATTAAGGTAATATTTTTTCTCAGAAGAAAATATACTTGAAAGTCTGAAATGTCATTTAATTGTGATCTACCCTGGGTAGCCAAAAATCACATTTTTTGCCACTGCTGAAGTCTAAATCTTTTAGATTGCAAATGTTTGGGCTTCTGTGCTTGAGGGGACTGTTTTGGAGGTTTACAGAGCTGTATTTGTGCTGAAGGATCTCTTATAATTCCACCTGAATCTTATGGGTTTGCCTAATTATTTTCTTTATTTCCCTGTGCTCTTTAGAGCCACTCTAACGAATTTTCTTGCTTTATCTTTAAGGATAAGATCAATGTCTGTATAATTCTACCTTTGCCTTAAAATTGTTTGCATCTGTGCCTAACGTGTTCTCTGTCATTATTCTCAGCAGGATGTTCATTGTGCTGAAATGCCTAAAGTGAATTTATAAATTCTACTATTAAAATTTTTGTGAAGACACGGTAAATGCAATAGCCATTAATTAAAACTTTAATCAAACATCTGTAAAATATATTATATAATATTTGGAATGATATTTATGTAGGTGCTCATCACCTGATTGGATATGTGCATCCACATAAGACTGGATAGTTGCACAGATCTCATGAACTTTTGTTACAGGGCTGTGGAAAAGAGTGTGTGTACTGCTTGTAAAGTGTTCAGAAATCAAGAAACCACATTTTTTTGTTACTGATTTTTTTTTCCCCAGGTAGCTAAATCTGAATTTTGAGAATGGTTAAGGCACAATGATTTTAGTAAGGAAACATTATATATATATATATAATCAAAATACCACCTGACTGGTAATTCCACACTCTAAAATGTTATTGCTAGTCTGTAGTGAAGTCCCACTCAACAAAGGAAGATAAAAAGGAAGAGAAAAAGAAAGAGAAAAAGGAAGAGCTCCCTGCCTTTTTGCCCTTCTTACTTTTCAATAGAGGAATTAATATCCACTCATGCCTCACTACACTTATTCTTCCCAGAAATGTTTGATTGTGTTACTCATTATTCATATTAAGATGACTCAAGCAGTTGGATTTTGTCACTTTTCTTGGAAGTTCATACAATTATGAAATCTTTTTATTGTTTAATTATTAATCCTTAAAGCCTGATGGTGGGTCACTAATTATGATTTCAGTTTGACTGTCAGATAGCCTTTCCAGATTTTGAGGCTGTCATTACATTTATGTTTGTTCAAATACTCTAACAGTGCCACAGTATTTAACCTAGGACAGAACTTCACTTCCTTTTATTTGAACAAACAGAGCATCTGCTCCCTTTGGTAGCTGCCTTGTGATATCCAGCTAGGATTGGCTGGCCTGATAATTTAGGTAACAACAGTTCTGACAGGTTTGTTAGTGGCCTGCAAAAATAAACATATAATTTTGTCCAGGACACAGAGCTGAGAAACATGGATTTTTCAAGGAGAACAGCAGGATACATATATTGACCAGTTCATTTTTGCAGTGCTTTAGTTTGGAGAGCCTCTCCTCTCCTCTCCTCTCCTCTCCTCTCCTCTCCTCTCCTCTCCTCTCCTCTCCTCTCCTCTCCTCTCCTCTCCTCTCCTCTCCTCTCCTCTCCTCTCCTCTCCTCTCCTCTCCTCTCCTCTCCTCTCCTCTCCTCTCCTCTCCTCTCCTCTCCTCTCCTCTCCTCTCCTCTCCTCTCCTCTCCTAAAGATTTAATGATACTGTCCTTGAGAAAACAATCCCATCATTGATATGGCAGCAGATCTGATGGCACACAGTGGTGATTTATGTTTTTGAAAGTAAATTAATTTGGTCTGAGACAGGAACAACAGTTCATTTTATTTTTCCAACACTAAAAAAAAATGCTGAGCTGAGAGATGCCTTGCCCAACTCAGCAGAAAAAAGCCTACCTCAAATGACTACCTCAAGTGTTTATTTAAAACATGAAACTCTCTTGCTGGTCTCTCTAGGACCACAGGCAGGCCGTGGTGAGGGTGCAGCCGTTCTGCTGCAGTGAGAATAAATGAACACAAGGCAGCAGCAGAGACTTGAGTGGAGGACAGGGAGGGCTTGAGGATATTCATCTGTGCCTGAACTTGACATACAAAGACTTGCTCAGCTTATCTCTGTTTGGAGAAGGCATGTATTTGCCAACTCCAATTAAATACAAGCCATTTGAACTAGGCTTTAGTTCAAGTGGCTACAAACATCAACCTAACCCCTCCTAAACTCTATTCTTTGGCTAAACCATTGACACCTGGGGGTATATCAGACCCCATATATAAAAAAGTGCACAGGCTTTATGAGGCCTGATTTACAACCTTGGAATGCAGCTGCTACCCCTAAATGTCAGGGAGTTTGTCCATAAAACTATACACCTGGTTCTCATTCCCAGGCTTGACTGCACCCAGGCTCAGACAATGAGTCTCACTTGGTTCATTTGAAAATGCTATATCAGCTAACAGAGCTCTTGTAATACAAATAATTGATTTTTTTTTTTTTTTTTTTTTTTAAGGTAGCATTCTTTGTCTGCCTGATTTAATTACATTTTCATGAGCTGTGCCACATTCCTGGCTCCTGAGCCCCTCGGTACAAACTCCTCCGTGCTGCTCAGAGTGAATCATTTGCATGGAAGGAGGGCTGGCACTTATACAGCAAGATTTGCCCAAAAGATCTTTTAGAAGAAAAGAATATCTTGCTGTACATAATGATTTGCATTCCGAGACACTGAAGACCCCTTGAAAAGAATTTTCAGTGAGGTTCCTCTCTCCCCACAAAAATCCTCCCATCTTTGAATAAAACATATTACATTCTTTTGTAACTGAAAAAATTCACCTACATAAATGAGCAGATGATTGGGGCTTGTTCTCAAGATTCCAAAGCCACAATAGAACTTTCCAAGCAGCAGCAGAAGGGAATGATAGAGGTGATTCAATCTGATCATGATAAGCATCAGCTGCTGCATAATTTCTCTCCACTGACTCACAATAGTGAGTGAGGTTAGCAGACATGCACCCCTTGTAAATAGCAAAATGGTTTCTATATGGGTGATATCTGTTGCTCTGTGGCTAAGCACTCCATCAGAATTCATAGGAGTTCAGCTTTTCTGAAACCCAGATCAGCCGAATGTGAAGATAATCATTGCTGAAAATACTCAGTTCAAACAGAAGTTTATTTTATCTCTACTTGGACATAAAAAGTTCTGATATCTGTGTCCTGCATACCTGCTGAAATGACATTTTCCCTTGAAGCAGTTCTTTTTCAGAAGACATAACAACAAAACATAAACTGTTACTTACTTAACCCAAGTTGGCTCCATGTTACAAATATAAAGTTTTGCTGTTTTATTAGACACTTTCTTTAATAATTGTGTGGCAATTTATTCTGAGTAACGACAATTAGAAAAACTCCAGCAATTCTGAAATTAAAACTACTCTGCTCAAATCAGATATCTGAGATCCCCTTAAGAGAGTTTGCATTTACTTAATCACAGTTGTGTTTTTGATGTAGAGTTAAGTTGGATTCTACACAAAAGGAAACTCATCTAGGCAAATTCCTCATAGATTAGTTACACTAATTTGTGCCAGAATTCTTCTTCCCTTATTATAGATGCTGAATATATACTTGTTTGCAATCAGCTGTGACCCAGGTGATTGCAGGCTTTTGTTTTTCCTTAGTGAAAGAGAGTGTGGACCTGTCCGACATGCCAAAGGCCAGGAATGAATAGGTTCAGCAATTTTTTAAAGGGAGTTGATGCATGAGCCCTCTTTCTTACACATCACAGAAGTATTTAAACCAATGCCAGAAAGTTTACACCCACTGCATTCTGCCTCTCTGTGGGGATACAAGCGAAAAAATTCTCAAAATGCATCATGGCTCTGAATACAGGCTGCACAGTCCTGAGACTTCCACATCTCTGCTCTGTGTGTGCTGCACTTCCAAACTGGTGAACTATCAAGCTGAGAGCAAATACAGCTATTCTTCTCTCTGAGCAGCTGAAAATGTTGTCCTACTTGGGGATTTTAAACTGATGACACTTCCAGCTTATTTACCTGAGCAGGCTTTAAATGCAACCAAGGCAGCACAGGCATCACTATAGGTGAGAAAACCTGCTCAAAAAACTGGGTAAATCCCAGGCACCTAACCTACCACAAACACACCTATATAAAATATTTCTTCACACTCCCTTATTCTATTGTCTTCCTAATTTTTTAGCTGTACTCAATGCTGTAGCATTTAGTCCTTTGCATAAAAATACCCCTGAATCAGATAACTACTCAGAAAGCCAGCACATATACCTTGAAACACAGGAAAGAAAATATGAGATTTGTACCTTTGCAAATGTGAAATCAGATTGAAGGGTTTTAAAATACTGAGAAAAATAATCTGATTTAGAAATTCTACAACGCCACAAAAGAATATTGGTCTGTCTTTAGTCTGTTTTTCACTTACACCAGTGCTGCTACTCATATATTTGCACAGAATTTCTATCAGAAAAGAGTGACTAGTGACCAGCTCAATGCAGGGTCTATGGGCTCCTGCACAAAAGACACCAAAGGCCTCTGGCACTGGAGCCTTATTTTGGTTTGTGCTCTAAGTTACAGAATCCCAAGTCCAGCCACAGCACAGATCAAAATAACATTGCTAGAAAAGGGAAGATCATCAAATATTATGTATCAGAAATTAGAAATCTTATCTAAAATTACCTTTCACTTTATCCTAAGAGTTATTTCATGCATGGGTATTGCTGTACTCAGTCCACTCTCCCATAAAAGATAGGATGGGCTCTGTCACACAGAATTGTGCCTAGAATCTTAAATTGCAACTTTCAAGGCAAGTACCTTTAATGTGTGAGGCAAAGGAGCATGTAAGAGTTATGAGACAGCAGCCACTAATTGCCTTGGCCCCAGTCACTAAAACTCAAGACTGGATCATAATGTTAGCCAATATCCAGAAACAGGAGAGAAGCCTGTGGTGGTGTGTATTTTAGCTGGTTGTACACTGTTCAAACACTTCTCACACAATATACTCTCTAAACAGAGACTGGAAATTCTTCACTAGATTTATTATCTTTTAAATATGCAGGTTATCACTGTTTGGTGCAATCTTATAAGGAGTTACTTCACATGCAATGATTAACCCAGCAAGGTGCACACAAGTATTTCAAAGAGCCAGAGTATAAGCAAAGCCCCTCATGTGACTGACAATCTCTGGTCATAGCAGAGGTTAGGTATTAGGAAGAAGCTTTTTACTGTGAGGGTGATGAGGCACTGGGACAGGTTGCCCAGGGAGGTTCTTGATGTCTCAGCCCTGGCTGTGTTCAAAGCCAAGCTGGATGGGGCTTTGAGTAACCTGGTCTGGTGGGAGATGCCAATGGCAGGGCAGGTTGGGACTAGATGACCTTTAGGGTCCCTTCCAAGACCCTAACTTTCTGTTCCACTTTATAAAACAGGAGGACACAGAATGCAATGGTATCACAAAGAGCAGAACAATTTCAACTGCAACATGCAAGGAACAGTTTAATGAGGCACAGGCATTTTTCCTACTGACTAAACAGCTCTGCAGCTGACCAGCACAGCACTGACAGCCTCCTCAGAGTTCAGGCTGTTCTCCACCTCTGGCTTTAGCCAGCGTAGAAGGACAATCACAAGGTCAAAGACGAAATGTGATTTATCACCATTTTGAGAGAAGGTGATGCTTGTACAGAATAAGTCCTGAACTTGGTTATGTGTAGCTGTTCCTACTTTTTTCTCAGTACCCTTCCTCTCTACCCCTGTTCTCATGTTTACAGAGTTTGTGCTCACTACCTCTTTGAAACAAAAGGGATTATCAGAATTTAAGGCCAGAAGAAACCCTAAAATCACATAGACTGAACTTCTATACATCCTAGATGCTTATACCTCTCCACATACCAGAGCTCTGGGTAAAGTTGTCTAGATGGAGCTTGTTTTCAAGAAAGTGTTGAGGATTAAAAATTTACCATTTGTTGCAGGAATTTTGGTCCCCAGTTAATCAATGCTGCTGTTGCAGATAATATCACTCCTTTTGTTTAAAATTAACATTGGCTTAAGCTCCAAGCCACTGTTTCTTGTTACATCATTCTCAGGTACTTTACAGAGCTGTTGCTCGGCTGGCATTTTCTCTATGTGGAGATACTTAAGACTTGTAACATGCCACTTCTTATTTTTATTTATTTTGATACTTGTATGGACTGTACTTTTAAAGCATTTCAGTGTCAGGCATGTTTCCCCAATCATTGATTCATTGTTAGGGCTCCCATCAGCAAGTTTTTTAACTTTTCAGATGCTTTAACAATTTACATATTAATTAACATTTTACATTCTTTCTCTTGCATAATACTTTCAATACACCAAGAGTTTCACACTGACTGTCTTGTTGATTTCTTCGTCCTCTACTACTCCAAAATGGTTTTCAGTTCTGTGCTCCCCCTCCCACCCTGTTCATTGTTATAGATAGCTTTCTTCTTTGATAATCTTGGTTTATTTAGCTGTATTATTAAAAACATAAAAACAACCCTTAGAGACTTACATCTCTAAGAATAGATCCAGATTGCCAAAAAAACCCCAGTGTCTCATAAAACTCCTCTGTTTTAATCTTTATTCTGTTAATTGTTGCAGTGCTGATGACAGTGTGAACAGCAGTGATATGCCCCTTGTCTCTTTTCATTAATCTTTATGTTATCCAGTTTTACACTAAGCTCACAGTGAAACCTGAAAGAGAACCCTGGAGCAAAAGAACCTGGTCTCATTTTCCATTCTCCCATCTTCCTAACAGAGTGATTTAACAGTAACAGGAGCAATGCCCTGGTCCTTTAGGTTTATCCACAGATACTCTCTGCTGCCTTCTTGCCTTACATCCTGCTACAGGCACAGGCCTAGAACTTTCTGTTTTCCATGCCACCTGTTCACCACTCTGCACTCTCCAAAACCAGAATACAAAGGGTTCTGTGTCCCTCTGGAATAAAATAATAAATTCTAAAAACCAGCAGTTAGTGTTTGCTCTCAATTTGCAGCCCTGTAATCTGTGTGCATATGTGGCCAATTATTATTGCATTAATTCCTTCCACTTTAGGTAGGTCTCTAAAGACTAAGCTGCATTTTAAGTTTTTTCTTCTTCCCCCTTTATGGAGATTTTGAAACAGAGTCTGGAGAAGTTTAAACACACACAAACCCAGTGGTGTTTATTAAGCATGAGTAATTTCAGTTATTTAATTACACCCGATGGCAACCAATGGAACTGATGTGTCAGAAGTTTTGTTTATTGATGCCCATTCAGGTAGCCAATAAAAACATATTTCCATAGGCCTGTGGCAAAGCTTATTTAGAAAAAGAAAGGGAGAAAGAGGGACAGAAGACAGGAAAGTGCTCATTAGAACAGGCACTGCTGTGGTGGTATGTTTGTTATATAATAGTGACAAGGTAGAGCATATGTCCCTTCTACACAACATCACACTCCCTTTGAATGGGGAAACCCATGCAGAAAAGAGCAAACATGGGAAACAGTATGAAAATAATGTGTAATAATGTGTTCTCTTTTCAAATGTGGTTCTGACAGTAATATTGTGTCACAAGTAGAATGGTGACACAAAAGTCACAGCCTCCAGTTTGTGTTGAGCCTTGCACACAGAAAGGAACAGAATTCCTGGTGTGCTGCAGGCACGCCTGCTGTGCTCCTCATGGTCAGCAGGCCAGTCACAGGGTTCAAGAGCAATTTCACTGCATCATGTGGCTCTTACCTCAGAGAACTCACTGCACACTTAAACATACCAGCAGTGCCACACTATCAGATATTTCTGCTGCTGGGGAATGTTCTGTGCCCCACTGAGATCACTGGTGACGCCACGACTTCTTGATAACCTGATTCCCAAAACACCAGAGAGCCCTTGGATGCATCCCAGCTGCTACTCAAATGGAATTTCTGTGAATGCTTTTAGGAATTCACAGAATAGGTTACTCATAGATGTCATACTATTTGAAACTCTCCTGGAAGTTAAATGCTTAACTATGGGTAATCACAGCAAAACAAAAACAAAAGCAGGAAGACAGAAGTCTGTATTACAGAAAAATTTGTATTTATACTTTCTTTCAGAGAACAGAACTTTATAAAACTTGCAAAATTCTCAATAGGAACAACAATAATACACAGGAAAAATACAACTGTTTTAAAATAATTTAAATACATACCTGAAGTTTCCTATATGTGAAATAAAGACCTCTATCAAAAATTGTTCTGTTGGCCTAGATGAATAAAGAAACTTCCTTTTAGTTTTTGCATTTGCAATGACATTTACCATTTTCATAACAAAAAAGACCAGAAGTGGCTCACTAACACTGCCATTGTTTGCAGTAGTAGGGACTCTCTGGAAAGTGATCCTGCAAAGTCCATACAGTTTCTAACCAGGAACAATTCCAACATGCACTGACTGATGTCGGTGTGTCTAACACAAGATGTTGATGCTAGCAGCCCTTTCAAGTCTCATTTCAGCACATCTGTTTCTGATCAAAACACATAATATCTTTATGTATTAATGTCTCCTTTTAGCTTTTCTGTTCACCACTCTGAGTATGCTGTGGGGACTCAGCTGGCATGAAATTAAGCAGACCTGTCTGCACCCTTTCTAGTCTTGCTGCTTTCTTTGCCTTGCTTCTCCATACTATGTGTAATTTAAGAAGCACATTGATAAGAATTACTGTCTTAGTAAACCCTTATATGGAAAGAAAGCATGGATCTTTTTCACAGATATAAATAAATACTGTGTTTTGGAGGTGTGCACAGTTTTGCAGGAAAAGGTAGCATTACATCACCAGGAGTCTTTCAGGAGTAAATGCCAAACAGAGCATCCTATAGTGGATATTTTAGCCAAATTTACTTCATGGACAGCCTGTTACTTCATCCTTACATCTCCTAAGGAACAAGTAACAAAGCAGATCATATCTGCTTGCTTTTCAACAGAATCAGAAAATTGCCAACATTTTATATTCAGTGTATTATTAAAGATAATAAATGTGGGGCAGTACTTCAGGGACAATCAAGTAAATCTTCAAAACACAGCTCTTGTTTCAAAACAAAAGCTAACAGTGAATAAATTATTTTCCAAGGTTTTAAATGTGGGTGTTCTTCTACCTTCTTCAGAACCATGTAGCACAGAGTATCAGCAAAGATGGTACACTGGGTTAGAAAAGCCTACAGTCAGTCTAAGTTTAAAATCACTAAAATTACTGTAGATAATTTTAGATCTCTTTTATTAAACCAATTTTAAGGAACAATTCCAAATATTCCTCTGCTATGGTAAGGAAAATTTAAATCTTGCAGAATTCCAAATAAGATTAATGATCTTTCCTTACTAGACCAGGGTTCTCTTCCAAAAAAGAGATAGTACTAAACTTAACAGTTCAGTTTACAGGTCTGTTCGCCTGCTGAAATTATCTATCACAGGCCTTGGGAGTCTGGGGAATTCATTCCTGACTGGAAGCTGAAAGCTAGCCTACATTATTCCAATTTACAAGAATGAAGATTCAGGAAATTACAGGACTGTTACTCTAACCGCAGTACCTGGAAAATTATGGAGAAGACCGTGTTGGATGCTATTGAAAGACATTTAGAAAGTGATGAAACACTGAAATCATCAGGCACAGTTAAAGGGAAAGTCCTATCTAATTAATCTGATGTCTTTCTGCAGTAACATCAGCTGCCTAGTGGGTGAAGGAAAGAGAGTCAGTGAAGGTTTTGTGGATTTAGGTAAGGCTTTCAATGCTATTTCTCACAGCATTCTTCTGGACAGGCTTCCTAGAGAGGGGTGAATGCCACAAGCCTCTCAGCTTGAGAAGCATTTGGGCAATGCCCTTAATAACCTGCTTTAACTTTTGGTTAAGTTTGAATCTGATGATTGCCAAAGGGACTTTCCAACAAGAATAATTCTATTCTAATTTTATAAGAAATTTAAACTGTATTTCAAACATGAGAGAAACCCTAAACTGTTTGTGTAGCCTCATGAGACAACAGAAGAGGAGATGAATGCTGGCCAAAAGGTCATCTGTTCTTGAACAGGCAAACTGAGGTCAATGAGTTTGGACAGTGTCACTGAGAATTGGATTTACCTCATAAAAATGCAACGGCTGTGGGCTGTTTGTGTTACATAATAACTCCTTAGATAAACCTGTTAGAAAAAGTCAGTCTTAAAAATACAGTCATTTATGGTAATGACTACTTTCCTAATACTCTATTAGCAGTGCTGCATTCCTTGGCATGTTATCTATGTAATCATCTAGAAGAATGTCCCAGACAGTTCTACATGAAATTCCAGTTCCTGCTGGGCAGTGGGGTGCTTTTTAGATATCTGAATAAACAACTTTGGTGTAACATGAAACATGAACTGATAGCACTTGGCCTTTCCTACATCAGGAATGCAGGTATTGTTGAAAAAAATACTAAGCATTTTCTAAAGATATATGGTAATCTAATGGTACTTAATAATTTGAAAATTAAAAATCAGAGTATATATGATAATTTAAATGAGTAAAATCCTGGGGAAAATCAACCTACTCCTATTTTTAATGCATATGAGAATTGCAATATATTGCCCCTTAAAATACAGTCAAAGTTTTCAATCAAGATAGATTGGATCAACCTACTGGGGGACATGAGATAACCAAAAGAGAAGCTCTACCCTACAGGTTATAAGGTTGAAAATAAGGAGAGGTAGTACAAGTTCTCCTAGGCCATTCACTGCAATTAAATTTCAAGATTACATGATCCTTTGATGATTTCCTTTCCTATTCTGTGAAACCAGGGTAACATAGCCTTGGCCATACTGTGACACAATGGCAGCTCACTCAGTGCCCTACCAGAGAATGACCAGTGGCCTGTACAATGCAGGAAGATGACAGAGGCTTCTTAAATGCCAACATCAGGATCAGATCCACTCGTGGATACAACTTATACACTCAGGTATATAAGGCAGTGAAGTGTGCTTGGTGCTTGTTGGGATGAATGTCTGTCCTGAACCAGCACATAACAGCACTGATGATGGCAGAATCTGCAGGACACTTAACTGTCCCTTTCCTGGCAGAGCTTCACCTGGAGAATGCTGTTCAACAGGTGTCTTGCATCTCCCACTGCATACAGGGGATTCATGCTGCTGGATATTGGTATGAATGCAATCTGCCTCACAAAAAAAAAAAAAAAAAAAAAAAAAAAAAAGCCCAAACCCTGAACAAAACAAAGAAAAAGCCCAAGGCCTAGATTCTCTGTGCTTCAATTTTTTCATTGTAGAAAACTTACTGTTTTAAAAGCAAATTGCCTTTCTTCTGTAAAGAAAATTTTGTTTTTGTTGACAGCTTCTGATATCTTCCACTATGTGAAGGACAGGGTCAACCTCTTCTTTTTCATTCATTGTTTTAGAAAATCTTCCCTCTGTGTACACACCCTCCCAGTTTCTAATCTTCCTAAACCAAACAATTCAAACACTGTCTCATGTCACATTTTCTTTATGCTTTAAATAAGCTTTTGTATCCATTCTTACATTCACCTCATTTATTAAGATATGATAACCAAGGCTGGAGGATGTTGGCTCTGTAACTGTTCACTTCTCTCATTCAGCTTGTGGTTGCCTCCAGCCCTAAGGATTACAATATTCCCATTGTTATTTTCTTCCTACTCTTAAATAGACTCAAATTTTAAAAATGAAGTTGCTAACAATGGAAATATTCTAACATCCTACCCCTTTCCTCTTTTCAGACACATTCAATTAATTTCATTATTTGTTTTGAACAGTTCATTAATTCAGTGGCATTAATTGGTAATAGAGTAGGAGGGCTTAGAGGAAAGGTTTCCAGTTGCTAACCTTGTAGTTACTGTATTATTACTGGCCCTCTGGACTTCAAGCCAAGTTTTACTGCCTCCATGCTCATGAGCTCCTTAGGTGCAAGCCTGAATCATGATTAAGTCAGATACAATTACAGTATGCACACCCTCAGACTTAATAGAATAAATAGCTGATCGGGCCAGTCCTGTGATTCACCTGCTTGGCCACCCACAGGAAACAATCACCCACATTGCAGTACTCTGTTTCCACAAATACTTTGCAAGAGCAGGGTTCACTCTGGTACTATGTTAGGATTGTGAAAATTTTTTGTCCTGAAAACAGTTTGGTTTTTTGTTTTTTTTTTTCCTCTGGTTGTATTCTGAGCACCCAGGTATAGACCAGCAGCTCACCTTGATCATCCCCCCTCTCTTGAAAATGTTGTGTCAGAAAAAAAGATGCTAAGGCCCCTATGCTATGGATCCTGAAAATTAGTCACAATGATGATTGTTATGTGAACTTCCCTGAAATTAAGGATGAGATACTTCTCAAACAGCTAAAGCTCAGAGGAACAAGTTTGTTGCCCATTCACCAAGCAGACTGCATTGGTAGTCCCTTTGCCAGCCCAATTTCAAACTGCTTGGCTATCCCCCACCTCACAGGATGCCACTGCCAGAAGAGAAGGATGCCAAAAGCCTGGCAGCAGGGCAAGATGGATCAGCAGTTGGTATCTTGTGTCTTGGGATGCAACAGCACACCACTGGGGTGGGGTAGGCAGACCAGGAGGGCTCAGCCTCACCCTTGTCTGTGCCCCAGGCATGCAGTCACCTGTACCTCCTTGTGCTGAGGTTAATTCATGTCAGCCTCACAACAACACATCAAGAGCCCATCCAGCTGAAAACAGATATTTTTCTCAGGTTTGTTCTCTGCAACAAGCTCACATCTCGTCTTCAGCTTGCAGCACAGCAACATTAGCATTAGGCTGGCACAAGGAAGGTGATAGAGTAAATGTACCTCATCTAACTGTGGCCACAAAAATTCAGCCTCACTGAGAGGCCAATACAGCTTTCCACTGGCTGGCTTTCTTCCCCTGGGACCTTACATGGGCATGATGGAACATTCTTGTAATTTCTGTTTTACTCTCCTCTACAGTCACACAATTTTAAAATGCTTTAAAAATTTGTCTGTCTCCATAAACATTTCAGCAGAGAAGAGACAGAGATGATATGTGATAATCATGGGTGTGACACCAAATTTCTGGTTGCAATTGGGCCAAAGTTCAGAGTATGGCTCCCTCAAGAACACAAACTATTAATGATGGCAAGAGAGTCCTGTGATCTGTGTTGTGCTCACAATTTGGAGCTGCTGAATTCTCAGTTGTCAAATTACCTATGCCATTGAGCTGTAGTGTCTTTTAGTTTGCTTTTAGCATCTTTGGAATGCCCATTTTTTAACACCCAATGATATATGAAAAGAAAAACTGTTTCCAAGCTCTCTGAACACACCAACTTTAGGGCAGAAAACAGGTAAACATCAGGTGGGGATAGAATACTAAAAAAAAAAACCCAAACACACACAAAAAATTGAAGCAAAATGCAGAAAGTTACAGCAAGCCTTGTACATACTTTTTCTGCTGCAGTAGGTTAATTTCATCCAGACACCTGACCTGAGTCCTGTCACTCTGTAAAGTGTCTAAAAACAGCTCCAGAGCAACCCATGATACTTATGCAGGGCCATCTCTGTGGTTCTGTGCCATCCTCAGCTGAACTCAAACCATCACCTCCATCTCTTCCCCTCTCATGTGTAAATGGCACTTCCCCTGTTCCACCTGGGATAAGACTACCCCACCTGAGATAGGACTACCCAAGTGGAAATCATGCTTCTGCAGGAAATGTTGGTGAGGAAGAGTGGCAGGGAATTGCAACACTTGGCTAAGGATGCAGCTTGGCTGAGTTTCAGGGACAGACAGCCTGATGGAGAGCTGCTGAGTGAAAGACAGCAAGCACACACCTCTCTCCTAAACTACCTCCTCTTTCAAAGAGAGGCAGCTTTCTTCAGAGGTTGTAAGAAATCTGCTGTGCTTCCTAGAGTCTTATTTATACTCCACACAGGACTTCCAGAACATATTTGCAACAGTAGATTTCAAAGATAAGCAGCAGATTTATAAGAAGTGTACCAAATATTGTCAAGGGCTCCAATTTACCTTCACTTCTTTTCACTTTCTTTCTCTTTCATGTATATTTTGTCCCTGTCTGCAGAAGCCAGAAGAGTATAGTGACAGGAGAATGTGAAGGTTTGCTTGAACCTTTTCTGCTTCAAGTTCCAGGCAAACTTCTCTCCTGTGTCTCTTTCTGACAATAGCAATCCCATCTTAACATGCTTAAAACCCAGCCCTGGGTAACAGCTGCCCATGTTAAGATGTTCTTTTCTCCTGTTTGAGCCATCAAATCAAAAGTATCAGCAGAGACACTGAAAAGGAGCCATCTTCATAACATCTCTTTAATGTTACACCTTCTGTTACACCTTCGTAATAATCCCTGCAGGTGCTTGCTGTCCCTGAATGAAAATTTGATCATTCTGTATCAGCAATAAAAAAAGCCCAAAAACATGTGAACATGTGAGGAACCAGGAATCAGGCTCTTGTTTCGTATTTCTCTGAACTGAATGAGCATGCAAAGCACACCAACCCAAAACTGATGTGTGAAGTTCAGTCAGGGTACAGGTCTCTTGCTAAAAAGATATAACAAAGCCACAGCATCCTCTAGCTGTTGTCATAAACCAAGGACAGCAGCTTCATTCTCTAATCCTGACCAGAAATCAAAGAAAACTTGTTTAGATTTGTAAAGCATGAGTTGGAATGATTGCAATCTGCTGCAGGTTTGGCAAGCTGGCTTGAGCAAGGTCTCTGGGTACAGTCTGTCTGCTGAAGTGCATGAGAATAAACCCTCTGAACTCAGAGAGTCTCACTGCTCCTGGTCCTTTGCTCTCAGAGGAATTGCCTGCTGGGAGGGAACTGAATATGAACAAGTGTGAGAACCTTAGTGACTGGGAGTATGAACCTCTGTTGCCTCCTTGCATCTGGGGCAGTCAGGATGAGGGTCTGTCTTTGCCCAAAGAGATGAGTGAAGGGGCAAGGGGAAGTCTGTAACTCAGTATTGTGCAGCTGCCTGTCATGACCCCAGTGTGAGGGTCTTGACAAGTTCAGGTTCAGGTCAGGTGGGATTGTGTGTGCACACAAGCAAACCTAATTTATGTTTCACTGTTGTGTTGATGGTTGTAACCAGCCTTTCCTTTAGGGAAGCAATGATGCTTGTGTTCTTAGGACCACTTAGAAAAATATCAGACAAACACAATTTGGTTTAGTCCTCTTAGCTGAGGAACAGTCCCTTGAAAAGCGATTAAATATCCAGGGTCTGACTTTTGAGCAGGAAAAGGCCTAGAAGTGGTAAAATACTGTCCTGCCCAGTCAAAACAAACTCTCTCACTCCCTAACAACCCTTTAGGTGCATTGAAGGGTTGCCCATTATCTTTACTCAGAAATGTCCATTTCCTGAAGTTCAGTCAGAGCCTCCTGGGTTCCAGATTGTGCCTTCTGCCTCTTGTCCTGTTTCTGAGCAGCACTGAAAAGACCCTGGCTCTGTCCTCTTTGCATCCTTTCCACAGATATTTGTGCAGATTAATGGATCCCCTCCAGAGCCTTCTCTTCTCCAGCCTGGAAAGTCCCAGCTCTCTGTCTCTCTTCATCCAAGGGATGCTCCTGTCCCTTCATCATTTTCATGTCTCTTTGCAGGACTCTCTCCTGTATGTCCTTTTGTACTGGGGAGTCCAAAACTGGACACAGAATTCCAAGTGTGACCTCCAAGAGCTGAGTAGAGGAGAAAGATCATCTCCCTTGCTGGTAATACTCAGTCTAATGCAATTTGTTTTTGTGGCAAGGGCACATTGCGGGCTCAAGGTCGACCTGGTGTCCAACAGAACCTCAAGGTCTTTTTCTGCAAAGCTGCTTCCCAGCTGGTGGCTCCCAGGACATATTGGTGCATGGGATTTCTCCTTCCCAGGTGCAGGACTTGGCACTTCCCCTTGCTGGACTTTATGAAGATCCTATTTCTCCAGCCTGCAGAGATCCCTCTGGATGGCTGCATGCCCTGAAGTTGATCTGACCCATCCAAGAGTGCACTGTGTATAACCAGTAGGACATATTGAGGAAAAGATGTTTCTTTTTCTTACCACACCATTGTATTTATCTCAAGTGTATACTGAAGTGACATTAATGTGACAGCAGCTGTGCTGCCAAGTACAGCTATTTCCTTGGGCAGCTCAGCTCTATATCTCAATTCCATCTTATACAAAATGGGAGCAATAACACTAAATTTTATTTGTCTTAGTGTGACCAATTAGCTCCCAATCTTCAATGATAATCACAAATACTACTATAGTAAATTACCTTTATGTTCTTAGTATTTGCAACTCTCTGTAGGCAAGAGATGTAGGAAATGCTGAAGAGTTATTGTGCGTGGCAAAGAAGGAGCATTATTTACATATGGAATTTGCTGTGATGAACTGTTACAGGGGGTAGCCACTTTGCCCTGGCTTTAACAATGCATGTTTAAACCTAAGTGGGCTTATGGTCCTATCGCTTAACACTTACAAGAATTTCTCTCAATTAGAATTTGATCATGAGTTACCTAATTTTATATGAAGATTCATTCCTGCATTTCCATTTTTTTCCCTTCCCTTCATAACACAGTCAAGAGCAAAAAAAACAACATGTATTTCATAGAATGATAAAGTCATAGAGTGGTTTGGCTTGGACCTTAAAGACCATCCAGGTCCAAACCCCCTGCCATGGTCAGGGACACTTTCGACTAGTCCAGGTACTCAAAACTCCACTCAACCTGGCCTTGAATGCTTGTAGGGATGGGGAATCCACAGTCTCTCTGGGAAACCTGTTCCTGTGCCTCAACACCTCACAGTAAAGGATTTCTTCCTAAAGTTAATCTAAGTCTCTCTTTTTTAATTTAAAACCAGTCTCCCTGTCCTGTCATTATCTGCCTATGTAGAAGGTGATTCATGCCACTTTTTATAGACTTAGGTACTAACAGGCTGTAATGAGGTCTCCCTGGAGCTTTCTTTTCTCCAGGCTGAACAACCCCAGCTCTCTCAAGCTGCCTTCATAGAAGAGGTGCTCCATCCCTCTGGTCATCTTTGTGGCCCTGCTCCCAGACCCTTCTAACAGGATTTGAGGATACTGTTTTATTATTTTCTTGTTCAGACATTTTCAACTGCAATTCAGCTTTGGGAAGGGAACCCTCAATATGGAGCATACACAAAACTTCTTACTTGTAATCTACTCTTTGGTAGAGACATCTCTGACTCAACTATTTTATTTGAAAATTAAAAACGTATAGCTCCATATTAAGTGCTATTTTACAAATTTAACCTGGAGTCTAAGAGGCAAGAAATCTTGCTTCATGTTCTTCATCCTATAAAATTAAGTCTTGCAAAGTATGCCAGATATGCAAACAATTAAATATACTCAGTTGTGGTGGTTTTCAAAATTACATAGTAATGGGTCTCCTCCCTGACAGGCTTGCTGATGCTTTTAAAGCATGTAAATAACAAATAACTCAAGTAAGCAAACTCTTCTTGATTAAAAAAAAAAAATCCAGGAATAGCGATGGAGTGAGGAAGGTGATATTCACAAATCCTTCTCTGGAGAATTCAAGCACCATCTTTCAACACCATATTCAACAGTTCAACAACATCATTGAAGGTCAATGTGGCCAAGTTCCCAGGTGTGGAGTCCTGGCCATGTTGATAACTCTGGTTACCTTTGCAACTCCTGCTATTTTCTGAAGTATAAGATGTGGAGAACAACCTAAAGTAGCATTCTCATAGTCAGTTGAGGATAAGGAAAGAAAATTGAGATAATGAAAAATACAGGGGTAATGGAGGGATTTTGATGAAAGAAAGAAAGGAAAAGATCTTCAGAAAGGGGAAAATACTTCATGAGTAAACAGAACTGAAGACACAGACCAGAAAAGAAATCAGAAGTAAAAGAACTCTAAAATTCTGAAGAAAGGAAAAAGAAAGGAAAATGAGAAAGGAAAAAGGGAAAGGAAAAAGAGAAAGAGAAAGAAAAAAAGAGAAAGGAAAAAGAGAAAGATAAAAGAGAAAGGAAAAAGAGAAGGGAAAAAAGAGAGATGCAACAAACAAACCAAGAATGTTAAGAGGAAATGATCCTGAAATATCAGTGTAACTGCAGTCTCTCATTTAGTCTTTAGGAAGCTGGTTTTAAAGTATTAGAAATTTTTATCTCATTTGGAAGTGGGTTACATACAGTAAATAATACCCTTATACTTGTGGAATAATGTTCTCAGTTAGAACTGAGCTACCACAGGTCCAGCAGTTTCCAGCAAGTGTTCTTGGCATGTTAAAAACCCCTTTTGGATTTCTGGTTGAAAAGCAGCCCTAATGCTGAGATCTGTAAGCATTCAGCTCATACTGCAAATGAGGCTGCTGAGGTCAAAGCAGATGGCAGACCTCCAAAGTGATACTGAGGGAAACAATAGAGTTGAAATCCTTTTGTTTTCTGTAACTACAATTTATCTGAAGTGCAAGTATTAAATAAATGGACACATTCAATGGAATCCCAAAGATGTCACCTGTTCAGATTTGCTGCTCTTCCCTTTTAAAAGGGGAAATACAATAAACCTCCTTTAAAGGGAAATTGAAAGGAAACCACGAATTGTTAAGCTTTATGTAGTATCTCAATGCTGTTGTAGTTCTGATTCAAATGCAGCTGTCTAAATATTTACCATGATATAGAAAAGGCTCCCAAGTGGGTGAAATTGCTGTCAAAAAGTAGACTACTTGCAGAGAAATCAAAGTCAAAATGTGCACTTCTGACTATTTCTGCTTTTTGAGGTCATAAAAATCACTAACCTGCAGTCATTAATTTAGACTAGTTGCACATGCATGTTAACGAAGTAAGAAATAAATAAGAAATAAGACATAAGAAATAAGAAATAAGAAATAAATAAGAAATAAGAAATAAGAAATAAGAAATAAGAAATAAGAAATAAGAAATAAGAAATAAGAAATAAGAAATAAGAAATAAGAAATAAGAAGTAAGGGACATCCTGCTAAGTGACTGCTAAGAAAATAAATTTCCTTGAAGCACAACATGCAGGGACAGGCAGCCAATATAAGTGGCAGAGATCTGTATGTCACTAGTCAGAGAGCCAACAAGTTCACTCTGTAACTGAGAGAGGCACTCAAGGCAGGCTGAAATCCTGTCTGGAGCAGTCTCCCACTATGGACTATTGAGAAAACCTGACAGTGAGCAGTATCAGTGCCTGTCCTGGTTTGAAGGATAGGTGTCTGCTAAGAAAGGCAGGAGCCTCTCTTGAAATGGACAATGTTAAACCCCTCCCTTTAAATTATTATAATTTTGAAATTAAGGGGCTCTCAGGCAAAGATATGGGAATTAGGAATGACAGTTCTTTACTAGGAAAATTAAAATAGAAATGCAGTATTACAAGAACAATCCTAACCCTGACAGAGTCAGAATACAACCTGACACCCTGTCAGTCAGGGTGTTGGTAGCAGTCCCATTAAATGGTGGCTACAGTCCTCCAGCAGTGGCAGATGTGGTTCAGTTGAAGCAGTGCTCCTGTAGAAGGGTGCAGTTTTCTTCTGAAGGTCCAGGGATTATATGGAAAGGTCCAGTTTTCCTCTGGAATCCAGTGGAAAGACGGTGCCTTGCTGTCCAAAATCTCAGTTTTTTATTTATGTAGGAAAGGTTTGGCTCCTCCCCCTGGCTGGAGCATCTCCCAGTGGGATGATGTAATTTTATCAGTCATAATGGCCCAGCAGCAGATGATATCTTTATGGAGGGAGGATGGGTTGTGGAAAAGATAAAGGTGACTGCCCCACCTGGTTTTAACAGATGGTAACAGAATACATAATTTTGGTCACATACTGTACTGCAGCCTAAGACAGTGCCTAATATTTCTATGATGAAAATTAAGGGAAATCCTGCCTGGTGTCAGAAATTACCTGAGCAGTTTTAATTGGAATGAAGCAGATGGCCTCACGTACAGAAATACGCCTGGTGTCCATTGCCATTGTTTGTATGTGTTTCACGATCCTGCATTTGTTTATGAGATTTATTTATTTTTTTACACTTTGTGTGATTAATTTAAAACTTGATAAGTTTGTGAACAGGACTATATAGAAGTATAGTCCAGGTTTAGGGAGGAATCAAATTCCATGACCCTTCCTGGAAAATGCCACACTCTTTCACTTCTCTGCACTAATGAAAGAAAAGGCTAACATACCTCCCAGCTTGAAAACAAGCTCTAAATATAACAATATTAACAAACACTGACATCACCTGTATATAAGGAATGAAGGAAAAGTTGTTTAATGTGTTCTTCAGTTGCATTGCTTTCCTGAACAAAGAGCCTTTAGACAAGGCAAATACAAAGGGTCTGTAGGAGGAACCAGCCCCACTTGAACACATTGTTAGGACATCACTGCTCTAAATAGAGGAATTTATTCACTTAGCTATGCATCATTAGCGTCATTTGCCTCATACATCTGGAAGCTGATAGCCATCAGTGGTGTCTGTAATTTTGCTATTATTAAAATTCAGATCTAGCTATAGAAAACAATAGAAGACATATTGCTTGAAGATTCCATGCAGACAGAGTTGTTGTCTGAATGAGAAACAACACCACTACAGATTGATGGTATGTCCAATGGGAAAAACAATCTTGAGAAAGGGGCAGTTGTGAACTATCTGGATATTTATGGACTGGAGAGAACATTGTCAACATGGAAAATTGCCACTAAAATATTTAACCCTATCTGCTGCTCCTGGAAAGTGCCAAATTTCTGCATTCATTCAGATGCTGTGGTACAGGAAATGCTCATTTCTAATGAGTGTGCCAGTCAGTCTTATTCTAGATCAGCTAAGTCTCCACAAAGAGCAAAATTATAAATCTCAGTAAAACTGAACCACACGACATTGTTATAGAAGGTCATGGTGGGAAGACAGTTCTGTGGTTGGAACATGTAAGAACAAAGGGAAGTGCAATTTTCTGTGTTGAGGTTCAATAGTATTTTTCTCATGAAATTTTGGACAGTAGTTTGAACTCTTAAGGGTCTTCAAATCTTGTGTGCCTGATTTGAAAGTAAGCTGCCTCTGAACTCTGGGAATTTTAAATGAGTCTTCATTTCAACTCCTTGAATTTGAGTATTGCTAGAATGAATAATTATGTCCCACTCTGTAGGATATGTCAAAGGTTTTGACATCTTTGCATAGTTAAGGATATAGAAATGTAAAATGTTAATGGCAACTCAACAGTCAAGATAAATTGGCAGGAAGCGAGATGAAAGCATTGCACACTTCTGAAACCAAACATGAGGAAGGTTTTCAGCTGAACTGACCACATGATTTGGTCTTACAGACCAAGATGCAACCTCAAATTGGGAGCATATGTCCAGCATTGTACATCTGCATATGTTTCCATTTATTAAGGAAAGCCAGGGAATAGGAGCTCTCTAGTACAGGACTTTTGATGAGCTTCATCTGTTGCCTAAAAGTACCAATTCTGACATTGTTCTTTCAGAGACAGATGCTGCAGAAGATTTGTGTGTTAAGAGAAAAAGCTCAGTGTTTTCAAGATGTTTTACATTTGCAAAGCAACTTCTGTCAAAGGTATAAAGACAGAAATATGGAGAAATGTAAACCTGTTGTCTTCTCTATTTCATTCTTCTATTACCCCTCTAAATAGCTGAGCAGAGTCAGCAGCCATCTCTCTCTCTCTACATATACATGTGTATATATGTATATGTATACATATGTAAACACAAATTCTATTCTCTCTTTCTTCTCACGCTTAACTTCAAAGTTAACTTCGCAGTTCTAAGTCCTAATTTATTGAATTTACTAAATGCATTTAATTTCTCCCTTTTTTTTTCCCAGTTCAACATATTCATTACTATTCTGCAGTATTCATATTTTCCTCAGAGTAGAAGCTTGATTCATATGCTGTTTCTCTTTGAAGCAGGGAGATCTGAATACTAACATGGCCCAACATGAACAGGTACTGGAAATGTCAACTATAATTTGACAGTTTATGAAGTAAATTAGGCAGCTATTATGAGAAAAAGCTTTAAATCTGACACTACTCAGCTTAAAACATCATCAAGATATAAAGGTATCCCTAAAAGACTGGCACCAGACTGATATTCACCTTTCATAAGCACTGAAAGGAAAATATTATTACAGAAGCTGGAAGTGAATTCATACACGCGAGTGTGCACACATGAATATTCACAAAGTGACAGGCACACAGATATGAACGAGGCCAAAGCTCAGAATCCTGTATATGCTTTTCTAGAGGTCCATATTTATTTTTCTAATCTTCTGTGAGGAAATTGCTGTCCCTAGTAAGCACTGTAGGAATAGCCAGGAGTCATTGTCCCCCCTCAATGATCAACAGCTTTTCTAACTTGCATTTTTCTGTTTCATTCCATGTCCTCGTGGCCATTTCTTTGTCTGTAATGAAAAATCAGAGCTATTTTTTCCTTCTACCTTCCTCACCTTGTGCAGGATTTTTTCATCTCTGCATTCTTTGGAATCACTGAGTTCATTGGAAGAAACATAAATATTGTATTTGCCTTTAACCCCTCTGATCCTCTGCTATCTTTTTTGTTTTATCTTTAAGACTTTTTAAGGTTAAGGCAAAGAAATGCTTCACACTCTGTCTGGCAGACCAGTTACTGAGGACTGTTGTTTTCTTCTGTTTATGCCTTAAGCAGAAAACAAAAAGAAAAAGGCCTGGCAAAATCTGATGTGTGCAATGTATTGGATCCCTGCTCATGTCACAATGTTTCAGGGTTTCCTGTCACATTTGCTACATGTCTCTGGGAAACATCTCTTTCTCACATATGCACTGGCAGCCTCTGAGCTGAAAGGGAATCATGAGATTCAGATTTCATTGCTCATTTCAGCCATGGGCTGGCCAAGGGTGCTGATCAGGAAAAACTCTGCCACAAACAGAAAATTCAGAATGTCTCATAATCCCATTCATTTGGATCTCAGTATATATTAATGAAAATAATTTGCAGTCCTATTCTAGTAAATATGGGAAATATTGGACCTAACAAATCATTGATTCTTTCTTTTCCACCTACTTGTATTGAGTTGTAGCTTGAAAGAGTAATGAGTGCTTTTGTTTTCTAAGTACTGGGTACTTTTGATAATGCCTGGAAGCCCCCCAACATTGTTCTATTAGACAATGGACAATGTGAAACAATGTCTATTGTCTTGTGTATTGTCTGAAAAACAGAAGAAGAGACAGTTTCTGGAAAGGAAAATTGGCAAAGACAAAGCCACATAGCAGTAGAAGAGCAGGAATAATTGAAACCACATCATGGAATCATGGAATGATTCTCATGTTTTCTCAAATGAAAAATAAAACATGCACACAGCTCTGTAGAAAGCTTAAGGGGCTCTAAAGAGATTCCTCCAGGCTGTCCTTTCAGCTAATAAAGAAAATATTTCAGATGTTCTTCATTGCTTTGTTGAGAAAGAATGAATGCTGGGAGTCAGCAAAGCTCTGCTGTCTGCAGCAGGAGCTGATCCTCTCTCTGTCTACAGAACTTGTTTCCCTTTTTGCAGTAGTCAAGCCAAGGCTGGATGAACTCAAGTCCTTCATCACCTTCATCAATGACAGTTCAGCCACTGATGTGGAACAGACCTTCACTTGCTCATGCATAAATATCCTGTGAAACTCATGGCTCCTCCAAGGATAACACAGCTCCCTATCCATGACACACCCCACTTGTTCAAGGCAAGATTAAGGCAAAGTGGACTGTGGACCATGGAGACCTTTCCTTTCTTCTGTCTCAGACTGTGATGTTTTACCTGTTCTAGTTAGGGCTTACCAAACTCATACATCCTGTGTGCACCAAGAGAAAGATGAAAAGCTGAGGCAATGCCTTCATGTTCAGTGTAAAACTTTATCACTCCCTGCAGGTCTGTGATCACCTGCACTGGGCAGTGTTCAAGCTGTTTTAGAGGGAGCATTCACCACCACCTGTGATGATGGCACAGAAACTTTTCCTTCTTTTCATGTTGGCATAAGATGCAGACATGATTGAAACTTTTTGGGAATCACTTTCTCTTTTCCCTTTTTTATGTCTTTTATGTCTGTCTGTCTTCTCTATCTCTATTTATAGTCTGATCATTTTTCTCTTCATCTTCCTCCACATGAAGCAGCACGTTTATTAGAAGTGTGGAATGCAAGGAAATAGAAAGACAGAAGGAGAAATTCTGGTTGTTCTAGTCAGACAATTTTCTGATCCTACAGTTGTCCTCTTACAGTTAAAAATTGCATTTCTCCTGTCTTGCACCTAACCCTCCAATCTGGAGCCCAATTTCCAGGCTCAAGTTTGGAGATCAATTGCCCAGTCTTGCAGACTTCCTGAATGATATCAAAATTCCTGACAAAAGTGACTTGTCCTGAGGTTTTCAGAAGGCTTTTTTGACATCTCTCTATAGATTTTAGAAAACAAGAACATCAAAAAGTTTACTTAGGTTTAACTTTAACTTCATAAAACAGTCTTGATAAAACACACTGAAATGAACTAGATTAGAAAATAATTTCTTGGTTGTCCAAACTTATCTTGTCAAGTGTAGATTTGAGCTCAGCAGAAAATTTTCCTTTACAATTAAAATTATTGTATTCCCAGTTTCACATGCACGAAACCTTCTGAAAATACCCAGGCAGTAATATAACCACAGAGAACAAGGTAATTTTCAAATATAGCAGTACCTGAATGAAGCAACTGCACCATGGGGCCCAATTTTAAACTGTATGTTTAGTAAGTGAATGAAAGTGAAATGGAGGAATCTCTGACAGCTTCATGATGTTTTGATTATTAAAATGCCCCTTATTTATTTGCTAGAAGTTGTTTCTAACTACTTTTTTCTTATAATTCTGGTTTAGGGGTTTTTTTTTCAAACCCTTTTCTAGTTGCCTGAAATGTAAAAATGTAACAAAATTACTAGACTTGGCAAACAAAATTTTGCATAAGTTCTCAATTTCTAGAGGCAAATGTTTTGACTTACTGAGCTGACATAATGAGGAGTTGGGGTAGTGTCAGTGGCCCAGCATCTGACCTCTTTATCATAATGTTTTGAAAGACAGCCACAAAGGGATTTTTTAAGTAGAAAAGCTTTAAATATTTGAGAGCTGCTCAGTTATGTGCCAGTTGAGAAAACATAATTTCAAAATTCAAGCAGGATATGGAAAGTAAGAGCTGTAGCACTGCACTCCCCTAAGTGAAGGCCTTTAACACAACCCAAGAATATACCTAGACAATCATGTTTTGTACTTGAGTTTTCCAGGGAAATCCAAGAATCTCTCCAGATTAAAAATACTTTTAAAATCCGTTCTGCCAGATTTTGGATAGTTGTATGTATGTCTTGCTGAAGAATGATGGAGATCAGTGTACCTCATGGGCAAAAAATAGAGTCAAAAGTTTTTAGGAGTCTTCAGTATTAGACAACACCTGTGCAAATGATTCAGCCAGAAGAATGAGCAAATTCTTTATTAATATTTTCAGATCCAAACAAACATTGTTTTCATATTATTTTCCTCATAATTTTCTGTTTCTTTTTCTTTTTTTTTTTTTTTTTGGGGGGGCGGGGGGGTGATACTTAGGAATTGATCTAGAAAGACTTCCTCTTAATTAAATCTAAGTGTACTGTAACTTTGATGTTATATTGGAGATCTTCCTGGCATCTGCATGAATAAAGTGGAAAGGGTTTGGTTCCCAGCATGGCAGATCACCAACATTTCCATTGCTCCCTTTGTAAACTGCCATAGAATACTTCTTTTTACATTCTCCAGCATAGCTACATGTCATAATATCACTTTCACATTCTTTTTCAGCTTCAAGTGTAACAGAATCTGGGCATCTTCCTGTTCATTGTTAATAGATATTTATTACAGCAGTGTGTGGTGTTTCCCACTGTAAAATCTTCTCCATTAATAGGATCTGAAGTCATCATGGGCTCTGTTCCAGGTACTGTGTAAAACCAAGTCAGTAGGAAGCCACAGTAACTCACTGCATTGTCTGTGTTTATGTTTTCTGCACTGAGAAATACGTGGAAAACCCCTGAACTTTCTCCAAACCATTTGGAAAAATACTTATTTTCAGTGAGGTTCTCACTGCTTTAACTTGCCTGTGGGTGTTCAGCCCAGTGTAATATCTGCAATCTACTTGGCAGTGCATGGGGGGAGGTCGAGAGACAAGAGAGAAAGTCAGAACAAGAGGGGTTCCAAATGGAGACAAGGAAAAGCCTTAATTATGAGGACTGTTCAGAACTGGAAGAGATTTTGGAGGGCTTGGGCAGTTTCTTTCCTCTGAAGCTTTCAAGACAAGATTGGAGAAATCCCAAAGCAAACTCGCCAGACCTCGCAGGAGACCCTGCTTTGAGAAGGAGCATGGACAAATAACCTCCTGATATCCCCTTCAACCTGAAGATTTCATGCCCTTAAAGTCCTAGTTCTCTGTCCTCACAAAGTCTGTGTCAAATAAAACAGATTGTCACTTGTTCTACCCAAGCTCTGTATCTCCTCCTAAACACAGGAATAAGATGGCCAGAGAGAAGGTTCTCACTTCTGTCCATGGGCTTCCCTCACAAACTGTTTTTGGGCTCATATGGCAACAAGGGAACAAAAGTTGAACTAAACTTGTCTTCTTTCAAAAATAAGTAATTTCTTCTTATAGCTTTGTGTTCTATATCATGAAAAACTAATGAAATTTAGTATTCCATAATAAAAAGCTCTGACTTTTTTCTTTTCTTCTAAATATGCAGTGCCAAAACCATGGAGGAAACATCACTTGCAGAAAAGTTTAACAGTGGTTAGTGACTTCTAGATTTGTTTCATGCATTTACTTTCCTTTCACTTACTTTTTAAAAACTCTCCTGTCCTTGCTAGATTTTGTTTTATTTATTGGCATGTCGAACTAGTCAAACAGGACTCTCACCATTGCTAATTTTTTATGTGTCACAGGGTTTTTCCCAGGTCTCAAAGGTAAAATATGCACGTAGGTGGCAAACACAAACAGAGAAGGGTTACTTGTGTGCATGCTGAAGTTGGCAAGTGAGGAAGATGCTCGGTGGTTACAAACAAGCAGTTCCCACTTCTGTGCGTGTTGGGTGTGTGTTTGATGCGACCAAAACGAATAGAAACACACCAACCACATGTAACAGGCTGTTTTTGGAAAGACAAAGGTCCACCCCTCTCCTACTTCTTCCCCTAGCTTTCATTGCTGAGCACAACATCATGTTGTATGGAATATCCTTTCCATCAGCTGGGATCAGCTGTCCCAGCTGTGTCCCTGCCCAGCTCCTTGTGCACCCCCAACCTCCTTGCAGCTGGGGCATTGTGAGAAGAAGAAAAGACCTTGACACTGTACAAGAACTGCTCAGTAACAACCAGAACATCCCTGTGTTGCCAACACCCCTTTAATCATAATTTTAAAACACACCACCGTACAAGCTATTGTGAAGGAAACTAACTCTATCCCAACCCAAAGCAGCATATTAAATGTATTTTCTGCATATGTTATTGTGCAGGAAGCCTAGATGGCTAAAATGACAACAGAAGATAGTGAGGAAGAAGTACACAAATTAGTTGGCACAGTAATAATACGAAACAAGAGTCCAGCTCCCAAATTTCCAAACTCAGCACAGCTGTCTAATGAAACAATGTGAAACTCTGGAAAAATGATTTAAAGCTGACTTCATTAAGTACCCAGCTATCCTACATGCTTCTGTATCTTGTTTGCATAGTCTTCATACATGTCTACAGAAAATACTCTGGAAATTATCTGACCTTTTCTCTAAGTCTGAACTCTGTAGTTCTCAAATCTGCTATGCAATTACTGCTAAAAACAAAGATTCTAATAATAATGTAGCATCTTGATCCACCATGGATATAAGTTGGGGAGTAAAACCCCCTGAGTTAAACAAAAAGCAAATATGCTTTGCATAAAATGAAGAGACCTTGGGTGTAGGAGTCTTGAAAAAATGATCATATAGACACAGACCTTTAAATGGATTTCAGTGGTTAGGAGTCTGCAAAGATGATAATGAAAAACTGTATTGTAAATTGGTGATCTATCTGATTTCTGACCTTCAGCAATGTCACTCTGAATAACAAGTCCACTGAAGGAGGGACATGTAGCTTTTTTCCCATTGCTGTGGGAAAAGAATTATTATGCCTTTATTGTCATGGGCATCACTATTTTAGTGTATTACTATACACAGCCTGTACTACAGCAGGTGAAGTTATATCTGTCTTAATTTCATGTTTTTAAAATTGGATTCCTTTACTTTTTGTTATGGGCCCATGCTGACTGTACTAGTTTTCATACCTTTTGCACAGAGCTCAGGGAATGAGTGGAGGTGCTGCACAGACAGGTAAATTCTAGGCTTCTTTGAATTGCAAGGTATGAGGAATATCTCACAATTTTGAGATTTTTTTTTTTCTGTATTTTAGCCCCAGGAAAATATCTTTCTTTAAAGTCTCATTTTCTAACAGGCTGTGAACATTAGTCTCAGTGTTAGGTTGCAATGTGGTTCTGAGAAGGAAATTTATTTGTTGCAGAGCTGCAAAACCCCCACAAGCAGCTTGAAAGTCTACCATATAATAAAACCAGGAAAAGTTCTGATCATATCTTTTCCTGTCAGGGAGTGGCCCCAAACTAAGGATTTTAAAAGGCAAATTGGCAGATTATCCCATACTCAAAGAACTATATGAAAGTATTTAGGAAAGGAGCTGCTGAAGTAGTGAAGAAAGAAAATGACAGCAACAGAAAATTTCTTCCTTCCTTCCTACTGAAGAAAATCCAGATAAAGAGGCATTTAAAACATGAAGACAAATATACATCTAGAGGAAGTTTTGCATAGCATAGATCATCAAAATGTCTGTCAGAACCACTTATGACCAACACCATAGACACAAATATTGTAAACTGAAGGATCTATTTAATTAGATATTAGCAATATCTTCTACCAGTCAATAGCAGACATGGTGGCTCATATGCAGGCACAATTAAATATAAAGATTTTAAATTTAGCATTCAGTTATATGCCTGGATCTTTGCACTCAAATATTTGGAAAGTGCTAGGGAGGTAAGGTATTAGAATAGAACTTCCCAAGAAGATATTCAGTTCCTGACTATATCACTTTACCCTTTTCCTTTTATTACAGTTGTGCTATGGTTCAAAAATGCCCTAACTTTTCAGAATTAATATATATTTGTCTTTAAATAGGTCACCTATTGTGTGTCATGAGGAGGTAGTTCTGACACTAGATCATTTGTGTTGATGTGTCAAGAAGAGAGCACCATGAAGATGGCCAAGGCAATGCTCCTTCAGATTCTCCCAGCACTGTTCATCAACTACTGATACTGGAAAGTCATCTTTAAAATGCTCAAAAAATCACTTTCAATGATTCTTGCTTTACCTGGACAATGTTCAACGTTATACATCAAATAATCTTGAAGGAAAAATGTTGAACAAACACATAAATGGTAACTCCTGTTCGAAGTGAAGAAGATGTGGAAAGGCATTGGTACCATATGTGAACAGCATTTCAAAATCTCCTCTCCTTGCCCTTCACAGAGAACAGGAGGAGAGCATTGGGGCTGATTGTGAAAAGGTGGTGGCTGAACATCTTAGCACAACCTAAAAACCTGGACTGACTACATGTTTTCTTCCAGCAGAGATTCCACCAGACCATGTTGAAACCTTTGTGCTTTAAGCCCAGGAGAGCAGCAAGGATCACCATCTGCTATTTGGTGAGCCACTCCTTCCACCAGCCCCGCCCCAGGGAGATCAGCATTTGTTAAAGGTCAGTAGCTTTAGAATGAAGATCGATTCCCTGATATGTGTGTGCAGGCTGCCCACAGCCAGTGCTGACACAACGCTGTGGAGCTGACCTCTTGCACACTGGCATTTATGATCCATTCCTGATTATTTCATACGTGGAATATCGGACAGTCTTCCCAGTGGGAGTGGGTGAGACCCATCCCAAACACTGAGACACAGGAGGAAGAGGCATGCCAGCATTCTCAAGCATCTCAGCAATATTTCCAGAGTATCACGTTAGAATGAGCCAGTCTCTATTGCTTTAACAGCCCAGGGCACTTTCCCCAGGAGACCAAGCATATTAACAAGACTGTAAGCTTGGAAAAAGACCTAGCTCCCATCTGAATCCATTGGAGTCTGTTCCATGTCTGTCATAAAAGATAATACAAGGAAGCACCATGGACATCCATGTGCAGAAGGAGCATGGATGCAGCTGCACGTGCCTTCTACCTCCATAAAACCTATTCTTGTCACTTTGTTATCTTTCATTTGAAGTACAAAGAAATTAATTATTTGCCCTGCTATTTCTTTGGGAATTCTAGGAAGCAAGCACTTCCTCCTCAGTTTTCCATCCACGACCCAGACAGAGCAATGCACAGTATGGTGCTGCCAAGTGGCTGAGAGCAGCTGGACTACAGCAATAAAAGAGTGGATTAGTGTGTGTTGCAGATATTGTCCCCATGGAAACTTGAATTTAGTTTTATTTTTTATTAAAATTCTTAGATTAACTTAGAACTTCTCAGAGATTATAAAGAATCATTTATTCTGATACTATAGGCTGGCTGAACTTACAGAGCAGTGTTTTCTTCCCTAGTCCTGATTCTTTCCAACATACAGTCTCAGTTCATTCTTTGCAACAAAAGGAGAGTTTCAGCCAACCAATGCATTTGATTAATGAGTAGGAAGGTGTTCTAAGGACAAGGTTTTCATGTGTGCAGAGGGTTAATGGTAGAGTGTGCTTCTTTTGGAGCTGCAGAGAGGAAACAATTTGCAATTATCAACTGAGCATAAAACAGTAGCAAGACCAGAAGGTTTTCATATGGCCCATCTCAGAGACACTTGCTTATATCTACACTAGTTTTTTGTCTTGGATTGTAGATCTCTCAGGGCAGGACACAACTCTTGCCAGAGAGTTCTCAGTGCACAGCTATGAGCTTGATTTCAATGCTGTAATTTCAGAAATTAAGATAACTTTATTCTTAAAATCAATAGTTAATGGTTTTAAGTATTACCCTAATCATCTATGAGCCAAGTATTTGTTGAATTGGTCCATTCCCATTTAGGAAGTTTTCAAAAAATCAACTTGAATCACAGCAATAATTTAAGAAGTGGTGTAAACACCAAATTCAGTTAACTAGGATCATACACTGGCACATTGCAAAACTGAGCTGTCTGTATCTGTCTTGTGTGTGTATTACTGAGAAAACTCTGTATGTATGTGCACTTATTGCAAGCAGCTATAGCAAGGACAGCTGCTTCCCTGTAGAAGAGAGAACTGTCCTGCAGTTTTCACTGAACTCTCAGTGACTTTAAGAAGCAGGGCCTTGACAATTCATAGTTTGAACCAGGAATCAGTACTTGGAGCTTTATACAAACTTTGTATAAAGAAATACCTGAGGCAGATTGCTGTGGAACAACAGATTTAATAAAAAAGATTTAGTGTGGACCCATATATGACAATACAAACAATTTGTCAACTAATGTCTATTATTGCTGCTAGAGAAGCAAACACAAAAATTGGCTCCCGAGAGTTATTTTAGACACAAAGAAGCAGTCAAGATACTCCATATTTTTATTGTCAGCAAAATAGATCTCATTTAACTACAAGCAAGTGGATCAAAACATTCATTCTTATCACATTATCATACACTTCAGTAATGTAGAAGACAGTTTGAGGTTAGCACTTTCAGGGAAGGGAGGAATGTGTGCTTTGAAATCATTGCAATATTGTTAGGAGGGAGAGGAAAGACACCTTGCAACAGCAAGGAGCAGCAATACTGTTTCAGAATTTTAGGCTATAACTACATCAAAAAGCACAAAACTTGAAGCCAATGTTGAAGCAGCCCCTTCATGCAGAATATTACAGTGAAAGTGCTTTGCCTCTATGTTACTGCAGTCACTGCTGTTGCTGAGTCAGAGCCAGACTGGACTGAAACAGCTCAAAGGTTATCCCAGTGCTTCCTATTACTCCACCACCTGAGATTCACAAGGGTGCACCTCATGTGTATATGTCCAAATGAAAGAGGGTAGGTATTCCACATTTACATATTAAATTTAATATTTCCAACAACTGGTGTGCCCATTACATCTGCCAAATTTCCACACCTCTAGTTTTCTTGTGTAGGCACTTATCCTACAGATAAATAAATTATTCCAAAAATGGTCTGCATCATTGATCATCAACAAAAGACTGAGGAATCAGTTTACTATTGGTAAAATATTCTGCCCCCTTTTGCACAAGGTCTTTTTCCAGGGTGGTTTTGTTTTTTTTGTTTTTTTTAATATACAAGTCATTTTAGGAAACTGGAAGTAAAATTCCAATAGGAGCCTGTAAGAAATTTTTTTACAGTGAGGGTGGTGAAATACTGGAACAGGTTTTCCAGAGAGGTGATGGATGCACAATCTCTGGAAACATTCAAGGTTTGGTTGGACAGGGCTTTGAGCAACCTGATCCAGCTGAAGGTGTGCCTGCTCAGTTTCTGGGCTACATGACCTTTAAAGGTCCCTTCCTCCTATGATTCTGTGATTCTCTATCCTATTTACATTAGGCAACTCCAAAGTCAGAAAATCAATCACACAGTTCTGATGCTGCTGATTGCAAGGGTTCTGTGCAGGAAGTTTCAAAGCTAAGAATCACAGGATGCAATTTTATGAAAGAAGGCACTTGGAGAACAGATACCAAAATAAAAAAAAGGCCTGGTGCTGGTAACTGAACTGTGTTCTGCCTCCTACCATGTCAAAGTGTTGTTTTAATTTCTAAGATCAAATTTTTCAATGTTTATAGCAATAAAAAAGAATGCAAAATCAGAACCAGGGCTTGCACAGCTTGTACTTCAAACTAATATCATTATTATCATTATAATTATTATTATTATCATCATTATCATTAATATTATTATTTTGTCACAAGGGAGAGTTCTTTCATAGAAATGACAATATGTGGCTCCATTGTAATTGTATTTTGGTGGTTTTCAAGCTAGTAAAAATTCTACTATACTTGGGGCCAGGGATAGGATCTGGAAATCATTAGTTGTCCCCTTTTTGCTATTGCCTATTCATTATGAAATAAAATTAATCTACAGTCAGAGCAACATTTCACTGTTCTGGTTAATGTACCACACTGCTCCCATTTCCACAGATCACCAGTGTCAAGGCCAAAGGTTTTGGGAAGGACTGACAGCTCTTCAGTGACTGAGACCAGGCAACACCTTCAATTCAATAACATTAGCCAACTCAAAAGCATACAGTTGAATTCCAGAGTGACAGCCTTTTGTCTGTCTTCCACTGGAGGACAAAAAAAAATTTAAAAAATATAAAAAAGATCATTCATTCAAGTAGGAGAAAGTGGACATTTAAATAAATACACATGATTGCAAATGTCATGATACCCATTAGAGCACCTGCAAGTGAGAAGTGTAAGAGAGGTTTGCAGTGATATTTCAATACAATCAGAAATCCACTGGATTCAGCTTTTTCATTGTCTGCTTTGATTATCACAGGGTGATTTGGCTCAAAGTCTAGTGCTAGATAATAGTCTTTAATTTCTTAAAGAACAAAGTTGCTGTTACTAGTACCATTGGAAGGAAATGTTAAGACCATGGATTGCTTTCTGCTTAACTTCTGCTACTGGAATGAAACTCCTGAGAATAAAAAAAAAAAACCAAAAACCTGAAATTACTGCCCATTTCTCTGAACATTTCTTCATTTTTCTTAAAGTGGCCTGAGGCAGATGATAAACTGACAGCCAGTGTCATGCCTGGAAGGGAACTGTGTGGATGCCTCAGTTGTTCATTGGATGGTTTCAGACTTTCAGAGAGAGACAGAGAGAGAGAGAGCACCAGTTTCTGAACTGCCTCTGCTATAGCTCTCATTCATCTATCCAACATCTCCTCACCATTTCTTCCTGGGTTAAATTGGAGCTCACTACTCAACCTTGATGGCTCAGTTATAAGTCAGGGATCTATGGTTCAGAAACCTATTCTTCCACAAAAAACAAAAGCCCAACTTTAGCTTACTTGGGAGATAAATATCTCTGCTGAAATTTCACACTGCTGAAAGTCACCTAAACAGGTCATACACTCAATTGGAAAAGAAGTCCCCACTTTAGAATCCTCCCAGGAACAGCAGTCACTTCTTTTCAAAAGCTTAAAGTGCATTCATGTGACAAAAAATTAAGACAAACAAGCAAAAACATCCATCACCAATAAAAAATCCAAACAAGCAAACCAAACCAAAACCAAAACAGTCCTGCTAAGCCAGAAATGTTGAAAATGCAGTTAATGGAGACTGCCTTTCTTCAGAGGGCAAAATCTGTCAGGCCCTGAATGCCAGCTGAGTAGTTACAGTCCTTTTCAATCATCACAGTGTCAACAGCTACCTTCATTCCTGAGATCAGTTACAGGGTTTGTGGGGTTTGGGAGAGTTTGGGATTTTCTTCCATTCTGTACCAAATCATAAATCAGAACTTCAGTCATTCTTTGCTATGAGAGCCTTGCAAGTTTGTGAAACTGGATGGGGAAGATCATACTCTATGTAACAGTCTGGAAGAGGGCTTACTGATCACTTTGTTGAAAATGGATGAAACCCCATTGCAGGCTTCTTTTGATCATTTGAATTACATAGCTCAACAAGCCCACCAGCTTGGTGCAAATATCAGTGCAATTGCTGAGATGCTTATAAGTAGGAGAGAAAAAATTGCATTTTTTTGTCACAGCACAGATGTCACGAGCTGCTCACAAAGTCTTCGCCAGCAGAGTTCTCCAAGGCTGACTGCGTGTGTGGCATGGTGGGGAGTGTGTGAACAGCTGGAGAAGACAACTGTCATGGCAAAAGGGCCACTTCACATCTTGTGGAGTGAAAATAGAGGCCTCTTAGACATCATAGACCTCCTCACCCACAGCAGGACCCACCTCCCCGCAGAGCTGGCGGAAGGTGTTGCGCCTCAGGATCTCCCAGCCGCGGTGAGAGCTGGTTCTGGATGTGCTCCGTGACAGGGACAGCGACAGAGCAGACAGCTCCTTCTTGCACAAGGTGTCCCCGCTGGTTTCCAGCTTTTCTGAGCCCTTGTCATAGCTTTCCCTGTCCTGAGCCTTAAATGCCTCGGTGTACCGCATCATCTTGTGCTTGTTGGGATCAATCCTGTCTTCAATTCTGGAAAAGTATTAGAAAATATAAACTGAATGAAGTAGAAAAGTGACAGCTTATCAACAAAACCCCTCCAGAAAACTGGCCTACTTACAGAGATATTCCAGAAAAATCTGCACAGGAAACTGATTATGGGCAGGATGCTAGGAGCTGCTAGCACAGGTCCTAGACCTTCACCCCATCACTGACTTCAGTACCTTTGTCTGCCCGTGGTTTCCTGTCCTTTAACTCATTTCCCAGTTGTGATTTGCCCTTTCCATTTTGCCAGCTGTAAGCAATTGGCACACCTTGTATATATGCATATATTAATTTATTTTCTCTGTTCTTGACTTTCCTCCTCTGATACTCTATGGCTTCTAGCCTCAGGATATCTTCTCTTGCTGAACCTTTATTTAACTTCTCCACTTCCACCAATTAAATTACTTACAGATTGTCTTCCAAATTACTATCCCACACATATATAATGAACACCCATGTGATTTGACAGAACTAAATCTCAGTAACACTCTTTTCTCACAGCATCCAATGAATATTGGCATTCTCAACTATTCCCATTGAATTTCTGGAACACTGCTCTTGCAATATCTTGTTATATCCCATGTCTTGAACTGAAAGTGTTGCACATTGGCACCACTTTAGGTCTGCTTGTTCTACCCAGTAAATCTGAAAATCCACAAGGCTCAGTTTGTCTGCAAAACCTGCAGAAAGTCCTGTGCAGGGTCAGGAGTTGGACTTTGATGATCCTTGTGGGTCCCTTCCAACTAAGCATATTCTATGATTCTATGATTCATACAGTCACCACTCCCCCTTCTGGCTTTATCAGCAAAAGATGGCAAAGTTAGAAAAGGCAAATGCCCAAAAGTTAATTATTTTCTCACCTGGCATAAATATTAATTAAAATCAGAAATCATGAGGAATTTAGTGTTATCTAGACTACATGCAGTTTTTTTAAACTGAAATCCTGGATCTGTGCCTTTGCCACCTGAAGCAGTCATGGCAAAGCATAACATATTTACTAGGTTCACACAACACAGAATTTTGACTTTAATTATTCCTGTTCTGATTTTGAGTCATTCACAGGGCAGCTCCTTGCTGCTGAATGCCTGACAGATTGATTCTGCCTCTGCCATATCTTGTATTGAAGGGACAGGGACAGCCAACCAAGCAGAGCAGTGCAGTCCACTGATACTCATTATAAGAAGTTTGAAAGAAAAATTCAGGTCTTATAACCCATCCAGTTTCTGGGGTCTGTCCAAGGTGACTACTGGAAGAGAAGGCACCAGCTGGTTTCACAAGGAAATGCACAGCAGAGCTTTCTGAGGGTGACAGTGCTTGTCTATCCATCAGTGACAGGCAGAAAACAGACTGGGGGGTGTTCTGTAGGGACAGCGCTTCAAACTGTCCCTAGAACATGGAAAGGCTCTTTATTAACATCCATGCATTGGGCTCTTCTCGTTGGATCCTTACAAGTGCACACTCCAAGGAACTCACCTGAGATACCATCGGTCCCCCAGCCCAAACTCCCGCCCACAGATTCCCGAGCGCGGCCAGAGGCACCGGGGCAGTTTCCTCTCCAGCATGACAGTCGTAGCAACAACCTTTGGAAGGAGAAAGAAGGAAAAACTCAGATGAATTAGACAAAAAATCTGACTCTCTTTCAAAAATATTAGTCTCATGAGCACCAACACTACTGTATTTCCATTACAACTCTTTAAGGAAAAGAATAATTACAGAGTGTATACTCCATTTCAAATAAGGCAGTCACTAATTTAGGTCTAACTGTGACATGTTTTGAAGAAGTAATGGAGGTCTTAAAACACTGTTCCATTTCTTTCCTTTTATACCTCATGGAAATGATTAGGGTAATTAATTGCAAGCTAGAGAAGAGGACATTATCTATACCCACTTTAATTGTCATCAGAACTTGCAACTGTGGCCACATGACTGCATTTAACCATTTGTCTGACTGCTTTTTCACAGAAAAGCATAAGAAATTGATTTCCTGTTGATTAGCTATAAACCTGGTTGAATTTCTTTGCTTTTTGACCAAGACAGTCAGGCCAACTTCTTTTAATGGATCAAAAGACATTTCTGGCCTTCCTGTAATCATCACCTAGTGTTCTATACCCCCTCATTCAATGCCTATAATTATAATTTAACTCTCAGTTACACAGCAATGAGGTTTTCAAACTTTCAAAATTCAATTTAATTCAATGTAACTTCAATTCTATTTAACAAGAGATTCCATGCATAGGGAGCAAACATCTAGGAAACACAGGATGGGCAAGAAAGGCTGATGGGCTTCTAACTGCTATTTGAAATAAGGTAGGAATGCCCACCTTAACTGGATTACCTGGGCTCTCCAGAGCTCATCCTGCTCGTGGGCTACTCTCCAGTGGGTGTCACCCATCATGGCAATCAACAAGTTGAGCATGAGGAGGGTGGCAATGATGGCAAAAGCAAAGTACACCACGCTGTACATGAAGGGCAGGTCCACATCGTAGTTTGCAGGGCCATCAATGATAGTGAGGAACAGCTCAAAAGTGGTGAACAAGGACATGGGATAGTTGTAGAACTGCCCGAGGTTTTCAGGGTTCTCTGTCTGGAAGATGATGTAAAAAGCTGGAAGAGAGAAATCAGGAGAAAGAAAGAGAGAGTTTAGCAAGAGGAATCACATTCCAGGAGGAATAACAGAATAAGAGATTCTGATTTAAAAAATTGGTCTGGGCAGGACCTGCATGTGTTTCTATGCAAGGACAAATCCCTGATTAGAATCACTGGTCTCCATGATAAAATGAACCAAAATTACCTTGTTTGTTTATTTATTTATTTATTTCTCAAAATAGTGATCTTTTCATCCTCAAGGATTAAATAGAGCTATGTGTGTTAATCTAATTTTCCACAGACAAATATCATAAATGCAGTATGTTATTAAACCTTGACTTAAAAATATATGGTATTATCTGAATTATCATGGTTTCTATTACCCTGGAAAGAGCAAGAAGTGGAAACCAAACTCATGGTTTAAGAACAGAAGTCAGTACTAGGAAAGTGATCATGCTCAGAGAAATAGAAGCTAAACATCATCACCAGTTTTTCCAGCTATTCAGAAGTCAATCAGAGATTAAATCAAAACTCACACTCTGAATTCATACCAAAGCAATTGGCAGAGATATGATTATTTTCTCTTTGTAGACTCACCTGATGCAAAGCCCAATATCACCACAGCCATGAGCCAGCAAAAGCGCATGAGATCTCCAAATATCATCTGTAAAGACAGAGCCACCATGAGCCCCAACTGTTCCACCAAGTCTCAGTGCCACCCTATGTAAACCTTTGTCCAGATTCTGAGACCCTGAGTGGACTAAAGGAAACCTTTGCACTAAAGAAAGAATGTGAAAGTTCCAAAGCGCGCTGTGCAGACAAGAACTTGTCCATTTGACATTAATGCAAAATTAAGCAAATAGTCCTGAGGGAGGAAGAAGCATTCTTACAGTTCTCCCTATGTGCAAAGAGGTGCCAGGACAGCCCGTATTTGTTTGTGTCTCACACCTTCTGGATCATGATGGTGAAAGGCCCGAGCATCTGGAAGCCCCGTGCGAAGTACATGACGTTGCACCATCCCAGCACCAGGGCGAAGGACATGGGCACCACCTCCCCAGTGGTGCTGGTGAGACGCATCACCATGGTCACCAGGATCATGCACGCGTACGTGATGCTGCAAGGAAGAAGAGACAGTGGAAAAAAAAAGGTTCAGTAAAGGAAATATTAGTCGAGCCTTTATGAGAAATAAATCCAGAGAAAGACTACTCTAAAAAAAATAGAGAAAGTGATTCATCTGGCAAAAGAGAAAAATGGGGAAAACTATAGACAATATATTTATTAGAATTAATATATTCTGTACTTACACAATTATGTGGAAAGGCCCTCCTAGGATTGTTTGTCCAAAGTATTTCGCTGCTCCAACTCTAAGGATATCTGGAATCTGACAGAGACATCCTGTTAACTTAAGCACTCAGTTTCCATAATACTAATAAATGTCATGGCAACCACCAATATTCACAGGTTCTTAGGGTCAGCCACATCTCCTTTGGTGGATCAATTTCTGTGCTACTTTAAAATCAGAATGGTTGAGCCAGGTGGGCCCTTCTTGGGATGAGACAGAGACTGGTGAAAAATCTGAAAATGCTTGGCCAGATTGAGAGACGTGCCACAGAGAGGTGCCTCAGTAACAAAGACAAAAAAGACCTTGGGGAATCAAAGGAGTTTGTTATTATTCACACTATGTTAGTTGTAGACCTAGCCCCAGAGCAACTTCCTGACTAAGCACAGGAAGAAGGACTTGTCCTTCTGGAACATGACCATAGAATTGAAACTGCACACCACACTCAAGCTGAGGTCACACCAGTGCAGAGCAGAGAGGGGACAATGACTTCCTTTGGCCAGCTGGTTACACTGTGCCTGATGCACCCCATATAGGCAGAAAGCTATTTACAAGACCTGTTTTATTTTCAGTTCTTCCTGTCATCATCTTCCGAGTTTTCTCACAAAAGTTTCAATCTTCTATTTCCTATTATAATAAAATCAAGTGGGCGGTGGTTGAGAAAGGCTCCTTATACAAGTCCATAGAGTAACTGATCCCCAATTAAATATAAACTTTTCTGTTTATGCACAGAAATCTCTTTACCCAGCACCCCTAAACACAGGAATATTTATGGGTACTGGGTGAAGCAACATCTATCTGGGAGTCAGGTGGACCATGGATGGTGCTAACAGGAACCATGGATTACCCTGCAGACAGTATTTGAGAGGGCAACTGATCCTTCTAATTGCTTCTTCCGCACCTGGAGTCTTGCTTAGGACACTGTCACAGTCTCTGTCTCATCTAATAGATACTGTTGGCAATGTCTATTGCCACAGACCTATGCTGAAGCACTCAGACTAAGCAAATAAGCCCTACCAAGTAATGAGCACAAATCCATGTTTGTCTAGTAAGTAAAATCTTCCTTGATGAAACTTGAAACTGTATAGCTGTTTCTCTTACCTCAAGGACCAAAATTACTACAGCTCCAATGACTGTGATCAGCTCCCCCACCAGCCTCAGCTCATCCTCATATGCCACGTACGATTCCTGGAAAAAAAAGTTAATGAAAATTAAAATTAAATTTTAAAGAAAGTGATAGTAAATTTTAAAAGAGGATGGGGAGAAGAAGGCCTATTGTTACTTATAATAAACATGAGTAGGCCTGGAAATGCCAGAGGAGCCAGCCCAGCCCCAGCCATGGAGAGCAGGGCACACCTCCTGTTGCTCCCTGGCAAAGGTCAGCTGGCCAAAAGAGGGGAGGAGGAGAGCTGCAATAGCTGGGGACTGGGGAAGGCTTGGACTTTCCAGTTAAGTAGGTTAGATGGGAATTGCCCAATGGGGCTCTGCCTCCTCCAGTCACAGTACCTGAAGCATTTTCTGGACATAGAGGGTGTTGTCCCTGCTGCTGGTTCTGTTGCCTGTCCGGGGTTTCAGGGGCCGGTAGACGCAGCACATGGTGAAGCACACCATGTAGAGGATGTAGAATAAGGCCAGGAAACAGAAATAGGGACGACCATACATGTTCCACTTCAGGCTCACCAGCTCCTTCACAGGTGTTAGGTCCAAGATCTGGCGTGCCTGAGAAAGAGAGAAAGAAGGAATTAATTGCCAAAAGTGCATTGTTTCATAAAACAGCATCCAGAAATTTTCCTGAGAGAGTGTTAAAAACTATTCTCATCTGCCCTATTCAGCTTTACAAAACTGAATTTACTTTGTAAAAGTGGAATGCTCCACTGGGCATTGGATTTGCTCAGTTTGATGATAAAGAGCTTTGGAAAAAAGAAATAAATCCTGCAGAGAACAGCTGTCGAGTATCAGTGGGAAGTACAAGAAAAGCATGTATGACACTGGAATAAATTTGTCCTCTGTGTAGGAACATAGAACTGAGGATGACAGAATATTCCTGTTAGTACAACAAGTTTCTGTATCAGATGTTTTAAAATAAGGAAACAAACTTTTTTCTAAAAGATATTTGTACTTGTCTGATGCTCTATGGCTTATGTAAAAATGCTGCCTTTTAAGTTCCTGCCTTATTATCTGGGTGAGAATAAATTGACTCATCTATATCAAGCCTTACTATATTAAGCTTACACTGTAAGACTGACAGAGCATAAGCAAGAGTGACTTCACAACTTAGGAATTTGAGCCACACACTATTAAATATTTCTAGACTTACTTTCTATTGTTTAGGGGACCACTGAAGTAAGTGAGAAGATGTCAGTCAAATGTTTGTGACTGGGTTGCTTTGAAGAAAAATTTCTTAATGCAGTCTGGATGTTTTTCTTCTCCTGCTACAATGCCCTGTTTCCTCTAAGTCAGCCAAAAATTGCTGAGTGCACAAAGTGCAGGCAATGTTTCCATAAATGGACATGACTCTTAAGAAAACTCTTGAATGGCCTATGAAATATCATAAAGGATCAAAACTGCATGAGAGAGAATCCACCTATGGGTGTTCTAGTTTCTGCAGAACTCAGTTTTCTAGAATTCTTTGCATAGGAGAGTAAATTTCATTTTCAAAGGGATAATACAAATTTGGAGATAACTGTAATCTTCCCATAGCTTAGTTCCCTTCTATTTTTTTACTTTTCAGGATAAGAAAATATATCTTTGTACCTATGTGTGTATGCATTCCCCTGAACACAAGAGGAACCTGCTTCTGGCTGGGGGCTAAAGGTGCTTCCCTAGTCCAATATTGAACTGGGAGGGGATGATGGGATGGGGCCACACATGGCATTCTTCTAGAGAGACAGCAAACATTTTGGGCCAGACATACCAAGTGCAAAAAAGAATTACTACTTGTCCATCAAAAAAAAATTGCAATCACTTATTAGCTATAGCATTCTGGAAAATAAATCATTATATGTCTTGATATTTGGGGACACCTTATCTTCTAAAATTAGGATTCTTGGATCTGCGTGCACTATATGAGTGTTCTGGGATAAGAGGGAGGTCCAATATTCTGCTTTCTTTCTAGGATTATGGTTTAGTCTTCTAAAGTGGACAACTTCTAAGCCTGTTATATTTTTTAACATGGACTGCTTTTCCGTGGATTTCCATCTGTATCTCCACTCATAGAAATTTAGAGGATTTCACGTAAGAGCAAATGAGAGCTCCATAGACATAGCAGCTCCATAGCAAAGCACTCAGGAAGCTCAAACTTTTGTTAGAAAGGTTTGATTAAAATTTTGATAGGTGGAAATAACACAGGATGGGCATAACTGTGCTAATTGAAGTGTCTTCTGATTCATTTCCTGTCCTGCTGGGATTATTTAAGGTCATTACAACTGGTAGGGCTGCGTACCTTGAAAGTCCTAGGGAGAGCTCTCAAAGCTTGCCAATACACTCTGCTGTTTTTGCCTTATTAATCCCTTTACAAGCTTTTGAGCCTACAGCAGAGATAATTTGCCCACTTTGTTTTGAGTCATAACCTGTCATTAAATGAAGGGAATAATAACAATGAGTGGTTTTTAAAGGCACTCCAGTTTAGGACTTTTGAATGTACTCCTGTCTCACAGGACATTGTGAGAGTTAACCAGTGTCACAGTTACAGGAAGTCTTTGAACCTGGTGAGAGAAAACCCTTTTCTGTAGTTTGTTCATACCTAGTCCTTTCAATAACCTTCAATTTCCACACCTCAGAAGAAACTGTAATAAAGCATCAGATGTAGCCAGAGCATTAATAAACCCCTGTACTTAATGTATCCTCTGCAGCTCATGGTACAAATTCCTTGCTCTATGGATTGTACCAGGGAGCTTGAACCTTCAAACCCATCATTCCTCTCCATGATCACCATGGTCTGCAGACACAGCACATGCAGTGCCCACAGTACCTCTCTCTTCTTGGTGGATACAATGAGCTCCAGGAAGGATTGATCTTCAGCCCAGGAGTCGATCTCTGTGATATCATACAGCACAGTGCTCAAGGGGCCAAAGGACCAGAGGTTCTGCTTCCGCTTCTGCATGAGGTATTGGAACATCTGAGGAGAAAAACAGGAGGGCAAAGATATCAGAGGCTTTCCAGTATTTCATGAAGTTGCTCAAAACCCTTATTAATTATGACACATTTTCCTTGAACTTGGTAGCTGTTGTGGTTCTCATATCTCTTGGGAACAATTTACAGGAGGTTAAGAAGTGGAAGAAATTTTTCCGATTCCTATTTGATTATTAGCTCATTCTTGATGTAAAGGATGAGTTATTTTTACTCTAAATTCTAATCAAACTACTAAAGTTACTTGACACAGTTATAGTTCCTGACAATAGACTTCAGATGGAATTACATGTTGATTAGAAAAAAAATGTTTTAATACTCTTCTACAAGACATCAGAAAAGAGGTGTGACAAAGGAAATTATCCTATCCCTTGTGAATCTACAGAAGAAACACTAACCATCTTTGTTTTTTCAGTAAGTGGAAGGATGAGGGTTTACATTAAATGCTAACATTTTGTCTATGAATAAATGCCTGTGGGTACCTGAAGAGGTTTCCCATGTATCACATTTAGAGTAATGAAATCTAAACAACCAAGACAATAATTTCTGTGAGCATTTCAAAACTTTACTTGGGGTAAATGTGTCTGTTAATACCTGTTTAACTCAAATGCTTCAGACACTGGGCGACAGTATCTATTCTTTAAGCACTCATTTCTTTCATTAGGATAAAGAAATTTCTTTTAAAGGAAAAAAATCTTGTTACATATCTTCTACCCACTAAGAACATGCAGAAACTCCCTTGCTGTGAATGATGTCACTTCAAGGTCTCCATTTCCCTTTTGCACAGAGGTGCCAGTGTCACACAAACTCACCACAGTGTTGCCCTCAACTCCAGCCAGTTTGAATGGGCTAAGCCCCTCATTGTTAGGAATCAGTTCAAGTGACCCTGGTCCCTCTTTGCTCCTGTCATAGGAAAGTATCAGGCTGTACATGTGGCAGGCAAACGTCTTGTTGGGTTGCAGAACCAGGATGTGAAGAACAGTGTTACCTATGAAGGAAGCAGACTGGATGAAGCATCTGGAATAGCCCAGCCCTGTGCAAAGACTGAGAATGGGCTGATGGCTTTTATTTTCCTCATATCACTCATCCCACAGCTGTTTCTAGTGAGAGAAGAATATTTGCATGCACAGATGACAGTCTGAATGAAAATGTCCACATCCACTCTGTGCAATTCACTGAGCCCCACAGCACATACCCAGAGAATCCTGAGCTCTAATGTCAGCTCCATTTTCAATGAGCAGCTGCACAATTTCCTCATTTCCCACACAGGCAGCAAATGATAAAACATGCTCTCCTGAAATGAAAGGAAAGGAGAGAAACAACATTAAGGATCCAGGAGGCAGGAGAGGTTGAAGCATGCTGAGGGAAATCTATCCATGCTATGAAGCCATAGGATGTGAAAGGAGGAGTTACTTTAAGTAACTTGTAAATTTCCTGCCCCACTTCTCATCCTAATCAAAAAGGTTAAAAAACCTGGCCCATACAACACTAAAACAAAGAAATGCTCTTTTCAGTGGTTTACCTCCATAAGAATGTTGACAAGTAATTTGCTGCTAGGAAGACACTAAATTACAATTTATATACTATATATATATAGATTTGCATACATGCAAATCTATAAAATGTATATGGTTTATATTCACATATAAAGAGTTCAGAGGAACTCTTACTCTCTGCTAAATGGTGTATGTCTGGTGAAGCCTGGAGAGAGGAGCCTCTGTTTATCCACTCTAGATGGGGACTGAAGTAAGGCTCCCCCATATCCCCTCACCACTCTGGTTCCCTCCTAGAGCAGCAAGGGGAGAAGTCAAGGCTGTACCAAAATAGAAAAGGTTCTGGGAGCTGCGTCTGAAGAAGTGTCCAGTGGCCCTTGCTGTGCTGGCATTGGCTCCTCTCTTGAGCAGAGCCTTCACCAACGTGATGTTCTGGTTGGCTGCTGCAATGTGGAGAGCTGTCTGCCCTGCAAGACACAGGAACAAAACCTTGTCCTTCAAGAAAGCCACTTCAGGCTGGTCAGGAGCCTGCAGTTCACATGTCAGCCATGGTAAGTGGACAGCAGCTGAAGGAATGAGCTTTGAATTACTCCTGTTGTGTGCAAAGGGCTGTGCTAGAGAATTTCCAGAGGTTCCATTCTACTTCATTTTTTTCATTAATTTATTAAAACTGACTTTACAAATTGCCAAAAAACCCCAACAGGGTGCACTTTCTAGATTTTTTTTCTAGGGAAAATCAAGACATGCCACACTCTTCTGGGAAGCAAACAGAAAGGTGTGAGATTGACTATGCTTTTCTGCATAAGAAATGAAGACAAAACTAACAAAGACTTCCTCTAATCCTTCAAACTAGGCTTTAGAATTTTTAAAACCCCATTATTATTATAATTTTAGTGGTTTTGAAACTCAGACTGGAATTCCTGTGTACTCAACCAGAAGCATTCTTTAAAAATCTGGATAAGAGTCTAGACTCAGAAGCAGTGGACACATTTCTCATTTTCTCAACCAAATAATTACTTTTTCTCTTTTCAGGGGAGGTAAGGCAGATATCCCTTTTTTTACAAACTATCATGTCAGAAAGTAAACTGTATATATATCCTTGCAATCCCTTTCCAATCCCTTGCAATTCCCTGGTCAAGGCCTTTGCACGTTCACACATGTGTGGACTGATGTTTAATACAATTCCACCTTCCAAGAAAGGTCAGGAGCCATTTGCATGTTGGTTTTGCTGTGTAACAGTTTTGCAACATATTGAACCAGGAAGAGTATAAGCCAATTTCCCAAATGTACAAGTAGTGCTTCCTCTCCCCTCCTGCAGGGAATCCTCATTCCCAGTGATATTACCTTCATAAAGTTCTGAGGTCATCCTCTCATTGATAAGCTCGGGAGCTGCTTCCATCAGAGCCACTGCTGCCTCCAAGTTATCATACATGGCAGCTACGTGAAGGGCAGTCTCTCCCACTGCTCCTAGAAACAGCAGGACAAGCATGAGAACTGCTGAGACATTCAGCTGCATGGGACAAAAGCAGAAATAGATTCACTGAGGTGGGGAATTACAGGAGGCCCATGTCCTTCCTTAAGGAGTGCCTGGTACAGCCACATAACTGCACAGTCTCTGTCCTTCACTTCAACAAAATCTGACACCTGAGCAGAAACTTCAGGTGAGAAACTTCAGTAAGTGACAGCCAACATCAGGCATGGAGTGAATGAGCACAACCAAGCCAGAAAACTCACTTTATTGCAAAGCTGCTGACATAGAGTTAAGCCATCTGAGTCTGCTGAAGCAAATGTTTCAGCAAACTAACAATCTACTCGTTGTAGGAAGCACTTGTCTTCCACAGCACACCCTTTTTCTCAAGTAATCCCAGTTACCTCTCTGATAGATATCACACGTTCCATCAGTGAGAAGTTTCCTAATGGCAGCAAGGTCGTTCTCTTTGGCAGCCTGGAGGAGTGGGGATTCCCAGATCCTGTAGTCAAGAAAAAGTGGCTGATAAGGAACAAAGTCAAAGACTTGGTGCCTCTCTCCAGAGCTAGCATGGCCTTTGCTCAAGACAGTTTGTGTCTTGAACATTTTCACTGAAAAATCAGTGATGCATATCTACCACCTGAGGTATTCTTTGAATGCACAATGAAAAAAAATAAATTTAAAAGAACAGAAAAAAGCAGAGCAGTGCAATTCAAAAAACACACTCTAGTCCACCATCTCTTGACCTGCTGATGCAGAACCATATGGTGGCAGCAGAGGGAAAGACAGCAGAGGGAAACAACCAAAATGTTTCTTGCTTTTATATCCCACTTTTTGAGGCACAGAAATAGTGAATGATGGGTCATTGAAGCCCTCCTGCAAGTAGACAGTTATCTTAGGAGCCAGAAAAACCCAGTTGTTTCTTCACACAGCACAACGAATTAGGAAAGTTAAATAATTTAAATTAAAATTTAAATAAATTAGGAAAAGGTCGTTGTCTGAATTGCTCCCATAGTTCATAGAAAAGGGCAAAAAAGAATTCCATCTGTGCTCTAGAAACACTTCTTATAATTAAGAGACTGAGCCCTGAAATGTAGTTCTTTCATATATAAAGTTATAAAGAAAAATTTGACAGCTTAGCTTTACTACTTTTTTCTCTAGTGCTGAGAGAATTGAGGAAATTGTTGAGAACTGAAATATGTTCATGTCCTGGGAAAGAGCATGGACTCAGACAAGTTCCAGACAGAGTGGTTCACTTGTAGCTGAAGCATGTCCTTGAGTCTTCCATGAGGATCTGGGTTATTTGAGTATATCTTTTGGGCTGGATGAAGAATTTATAAGTATAGCCACCAAACTTCACTACAGCAAGGCCTTTGGAAGCAAACAGCAGGTCAAGGGAGGTGATCCTCCCCCTCTGCTCAGCTCTGGTATGGCCATACCTAAAACCCTGTATCCAGGCCTTAGGATCTTCAGTGCAAAACACATATGGAGCTACTGGGGAGAGTTCAGCAAAAGGCAAAAGATGATCATGAGAATAGAACATCTCTCAGATGAGGGAAGGCTGAGAGAACTGTGACTGTTTAGCCTGGAAAAGACAAGGCTCAGGTGGTGTTCCTATCAATTTGTAAAAGCACCTGAAGAGAGTTACCTGCAGTGTTTGTTCAGCATCCAAACAAGGTTTGTCAATGCTCACAATCATGAGTTGGCCACACAAAAGTAAAAAAAAAAAAAAAAAAGAATAACAAAATCTACAAAATGGATGTGAATATTTCTGTTATCCTTGAATATTTTCAAGTTTGGCTTTAAATTCATAAATTAAAAGGTGGTTTTTGGGTGGGCTTTTTGATTTCTTGATTTTATACAAATAAACAATTATAAGCATCCCATATTCAGGAGATAAAGATTAAAGGCGAGGAAAGACTCAAACCAAAAGAAAAAAATTATGTCTCATGAGTTTTCAGTATGAAATAGAAAGAGATTCTTCTCTCCCAACAAGACGAGTTCAGTTTTAGATTTTTGTCCAAATTAAAATTTTGTGCTTCCATCTCACCCCTGCTGTTTTCTAGTACAGATATTTATTTTGATCTTAATTATCTAGCATGGCCCAGGTCAGGCTGCAATGTGTGATGTGAAATAAGTCCAGGATTACAGTAGAAAATGACAAATTCAAGGATATGAGCAAGGATAACACCAGCCCTTGTTTTCCCACCAGCCTGTATCTGCCCCTTTACTACAATCTAACAACTGGCAATAGTTGTCTTAAGCACATCCACCTCAAACCATGCACCTGCAGACACACTAAATGCTCCCTCCTGGTGATGTTCCATGCATTCTGGCATTGTTTAATTACAAGATTTTGGGGGTAAATACTCCATAAAGCAATAGATGCTTTTTATTAAGTGGTAACATCGATGTGAAGATTCATTGCCTGTGAATATAACTCTTTTACAAGCCACAATAAAACCACATCAGAGACAGAGAGAATATAAATAGCAAAAAAATGTTTTCTTACAACTCACAGATCTTAAATACAGGAGAGTTTAACAATAAAACAATAGGAAACATTGAAACATGACTTCTGTGGCTCACAGGAATATATATTTTTTGCTTTAAATTATTATTTTATGAACAACAAGATCTTGAATCAAAAAGAAATTGATATGCCATTATCTCTGGATTTAATTCACTTGAAATGTGAGAATTCTGCTCTCCTTTATAGTGGAAGGACACTTGAGAAAACTTGGGGGATAAAGCAAAACAAAAAATATCTGAATTGTACAGATAAACAGAAATTATTTGAGTAAGTATAAATTGATGGACACGGGCTAGAAGTAATAGAAGCATAACTGAGCATCATGTTTATCATTCCACAAAATGAACACTTCCTGTCACCAAAACCACCCCATTATCTATGCCACTAGAAACTGAATTAAAAAACCCCTGGAGAGCAGAGGAGAAATAAAAACATTCAGTATAAAAAGAACCATCCTCAACAAATCAGGGAGCCGTTCTGAGATATTTTTACACGTCCTTCACACTTCTAGTTAGAGAAGTAATCCTTGTATAGCTTACTCATGTGTCAGTTTCATTAGTAACTAATGGCAAGATGATTTGATGAGGAAATTGCATCTAGGATCAAAAAAACAGGAACCTAATAAAGAGGCACTCTAAGCAAAAGTCCTAAGATTTAGTGTTAGTGAAGTCAGCTTGCCACCTCTGCCACTATTTTGGATAAGAAAGACTGTGTTTCTGGAAAATGCAAGTTTCAGAGGCAGGAAGTGGGAAAGAGGTGGGGTTTCAATACTATAAACAATGCTACAATTAATATGTTGATGCTTTACTGGGGAGGCCTTTATCCCTCAAATGACCTCAGAGAGGAGGAAGGATTGGGCAAGAGATGACACGGGAGGGTGCAAACACAATATCTTTCTCTCAAAAATTACCAAATCTCCTGTGAACAACTAATTAAATCAAGATACTGCTACGAGGAAGGCACCTAAAAAATACTATTCTCAGCTTTTGGAAACAGAGGGAAAAATTGTCAAGCATTTCTTCTTATTGTAGCAACCCCCAACTGGGCTTAAAATGCCAGAGATCTCAGGCCAAAGAGCAAACCAGAAGAGGAGCTCAGAAATGTTGAAAAATGTCATGGCACACTGCCTGTGATGTCTCAAAGGTTTGTGAGTTACATGCTCCTAGCATGTGCTTTTACTCTCATTTAATTTTGTGTCTCATAATTGGGGAAACATTTTAGCCTCATTTAAAACATGCCGTTCTAATTATAAACTAATTTTTAATACATTGCAGCAATGTACTGAGCACACAAATGTCAAAAACTAAGGGAAGCAAATTTGCTAATATAAAAAATTAAACGAAGTCACCTGAATTTAGAACCTTCAAAACATTTTCAATTATTTAACTTCAGCATCTTTAGCCATCTTTCTTCCCAACAGATCAAACACAGTGTGAGTTTTGCATTTTACTGCTTGGTCCCATTGTGTGTCAAAGCAGCAGCTGGCAAAATCTGTAACTTATGTCTCCTAACAGAGCTGCCTGCAGTAGATGCTTAGCTTCCATAAAGTACCATTATGTCACTGAATGGTGAGGCTGGCTTTCAGAAAATGATTCAGCAGGCATATCTAGACACCTTGAGACAATAATTCAGCACATCTAAGTTCTAATCCTGTTCATCCCCTTCAATAGCTATGGAATCAAGGAATGCTAAGCTCCTGATTTACCCAGCTAAGTTAAGTTTTTAACACCAGGCAGACTGGATGCTGCCTTACAGGATCAGCTCCATAGCAAACCAGTAATTCTGAGAGGCAATGGGAGCCACGAGAGCTCCTGGATTCTTCTTACTGAGCTAAGGAATGTGTCAGTGTGGAGGCAGCTGGTGAACCTTGATCATGCCAGTTTTCTTCACAGGTGAGTCAATGTGCAATCTGAGCACATCACACATGATGTGCTCAGGAAAAGGTTTTTCCATTATAGGTGAGGGCAAAATCAGGAACACCCAACAAACCATTGTGAAACAAAGAGAAGATAAAATGTAGGTCAGATTCTGACTGAGGGAGTCATGTAAAACAGTTCTAAAGAAGGTTAAAGATTTCACAAGCACTTTCTGCTGGTAACATGTACCCTTTCAGGTTTACAGATTCTTAAGCACTTCTTTTGGAGCACTTCACTTATGGAGAAATAGAGAATGCAAAGAATAGTAAATAAGTTTTAATTTCATTATAAAAAGAAGAATTTGGCTTGCTATGGTTATTCTTTCTGAACAGGGAAATATATTACATAGGTGAACTCTCCAGACAACAACCAATCTGAAAATTCTATTTCAAGACTGAACTCACCAGAAGAGCAGTGAAGCATCTCTTTCTATTCTTCCCTTATCAGATTCTACAACTTCAATCATTCACTATATGGACTTTCCCTATTCTTTGCTCTAATTTAAGTTTGTTCAAGCTTTATGCCCATAGAGGTTCCTGAGGTTCTAAAGCAGTTATTTCAACTTAAGCTATAAATTCATCATCAGAGTATTATTTTAGCTTTCTCTTCTTTCCCTGTTGTTCATTTCCCAGAATGAATAATGAAATTTCCAGAGGAGAATCATCTTCTCCCTTCTTTCTGCTAGCATGTGCATGTAAATGTGTGAAAACCTTCAGGAGAGCAGAGGGCTCTCAGAGGAAGCCAACCAGCTGACAGAGGATCAAAGCAATCACCTAGCAAGATGCCCAAGAAGGAGTTGGGGAATAACTGCACAAAGTGAAAAAGAACCAGATAAAAGGGGCTTGGACAATCAACAGGCTCAGCAAATTTCTTGAGCACCAGCAACAAGACTCAGCAAGTTAACTGGGACCTCTTGCTGGTGTATGTCAAAGCCCCTTCAGCTGAGAGTAAACAGAGCTCCTCTGGAAATAAATTAAACAGGTTAATAATTGCCAGTGTTACTAGACAAGAAACTGATAGGGAATTCTTATCCCTTCAGATATTTAGCTATCTGCCACACAAAGCAATAGAAATCTTCATCAGCCACTACTAGCAGGGTGTTCTGCTTGCATTAACTTTTTTTTTTTCTAATTCTGCATCTGAGACCATTGTAAGAATAATCTCATGGTAGAACTGTTTTAATGGTTCAGAAGTTGTTAGCTGTTATTCATTATCACTGAAGCAGTCATAAAACAGATTTGTTCTCTGATGAACAACCTCATTCTGCATCAAAACTTCCAGCTTTCCTCAATAGGGTTTTTCTTGTACTTTTATTCCAGTTGTGTTCCTTACCCTGTGTCAATAATTTTTTTCTAACAGCTTTTTAATTTGGAGTGGGGTCTTTTTCATGTTTTCTTCTTTATAAGGAAAGCTATGGCCAAGTTTTGGAAATAACTTCCTAAATCTACAAATAACTTCCTAAATCTAAGAGCCTGACATGTATCTTAGGCTGAGATCAGGTGTGTGTATGTCAGTGCATTGCTGGGGAAACACAACTTCTGGAGGGCCTTTACACTTGTGCAACCAGGGAACCTGCTTTCCATTATTAGTCTCAAAACTTTCATGAGGATGAAGGTGTAGCAGTAGAAGAAAAGAGCAGAAATGCTGCTATTGATGCTTTTGATTTTATTTTATGCACAGCAGCCAATTATTCTGTGCATCTTGACTACTCAGAATCACTGTTGTTGAAACAAGCTGTAAATGAGGTGCTGGAGCTGGAAGCTGGCATCTTTATCTCACTGCCACCTTTGGTAGCAAAAGAACCAGTTAATACTGACAGGCATTGTGGATTTTAAGACAGCATAATCCTATGTTAAATTGTGGTATGAAAACTCAGTAATATTGTTTAGACAAATGAACAGCCAAACTATGGAGACATTTCATTCACTACCAGCTTGAGAAAGATTTATACAGAAGTTGAAGACTCTCTGTGTCTTGTACAATTTCTAAACAAACCAGTTTACCTGTGTTAGGCTGAGCTGCTTTTTTATTTGTGCCACATTTGTTTCCAGGGTAAGCAAAGCACCTCACTAGCATGTCTGGGAGACTAAAGAGCCATCAAAGAATTTGGAAAATACAGGTTTTATTGTGACATCTTTGGAATGACCATGGCTCTCTGCAAATTATGCATGTTGCTCTAGGCATCTCTAATGTATCACTTACTATTTATCAATCAGAGTTATGGATACAGGCAATAGCAGGAGGGATAATACTACATGATTGTTATACTCTTACAGGTACTGCAACCATGTACTCATTTGCTCTAATTTATAGATTGTTTATTTTTTATGAACAGTGCAATTTTTATAGGGTGGAATTTCTAAAATCCCAATCTAGGAGGAATTTTTTCACATTTCCTTAGAAACTCTTGCACTGAAAATAATTTCTGGAAGATCTATTACACTGTGACAGATGTGATTCTTCTTCACCTCTATCAGGCCCAAATTCTCATAAGTATTCATCTTCCTGTTCTCCATCATTATGAATTATGTTGAGGGTTTATGTTCATATGCTTCAGGCTGTGTAGATCCCAGAGTTTGCTTCCCAACATGATTCTAGAGAGGACATATGAGATGTGACCACTGCCCCTGGGACTCCACACCGAGCTACAGGCTGCTTAAAAAGGACAAGCTTCAACAGAGAGAAACCAGAAGATTAAGGCCAAATAAACTCAAAGTCTTCTTCAGTGTTAGTAGATTGTATTGCATTTTCTGAACCTGGATTCCCCTGGGGAAGTATTGTAGAGTGCCATATTAATCCCTTCCTGAGAATAATGCTGAGATCTACTGCTAGTGAGATTCAAAGGACAGTTTCACACAAAGAAAGAGAATGAACTTCAGTGCCAGGGAAGGTGACAAATACCAAAACAATTAGTTTTCAGGTATTATCACCAGTCGTCAGACAGGAGAAAAAGCCTTGTTCTTCTCTTGCAAACTTTCTGTGTGTGATCAGAGAATGCCAGTTAAATAGTAACATATTTACCACTGGCTTTCAGTAAGACAATAGTAGAATTTAATGTCTGCTAATTACTGTATGTATTCCAACACCATTTTCACTAAGAAGAACTCAGGCTGAAGCCACAACACTGCAGTTCTGTACCACAAAATGACAGGACACAGCAAAAGCCCTTTTGGCTTACAACAGGTTTTCCACAAAAGCAGAGGTTTCATAAGAGTAGTTCCCACACACCAGTCACCAAAGAAGGTTTTCCTGCTGTGTTTTTCTATCTGTACATAACTAAAAATGCAAAAGCAATGAAACTGATTCTAGTCCTCTGCAAAATATTCATTTTTTTCCTCCTCAAACTCTGACCATCCCTGGGGACAAGAAAGGAAACAGTGGGATAATAGGAGGAAGAACTGGTCCTGTCCCTCTTTAGGAAAAGAGTTTTCACATATTGACACCACGTAATTTGTGACCACATAGCAGGAGGCTAATTTGTGTTAGTTGAAAGCTGGGGGAATCATACAGACCTAAAATGGAAGGGAACAACCATGTCCCCATGCAGCCCTGATTTCACAGTGAGTATTGTGCACGTGTTTTACAGAGAGCTTTATAAAGAAACACAGAAAAGTCAACTTTGGGGCCAGTGGGATTGCACTGCAGTGATCTAAGAGGAGTTTATGCAGAAGGGTTTATATGACTGGCATTTTCTCTGTTTTCCTGTATCATTCACAAGACACAAGATGTTCATGGGCCTGTAGCACATGACTCATGAGGACTAATGAGCAAAGAGAAGTGGCAAGCTAATAGCAGCCTGTGTGAAAAGGAGCAACAGAAAGGAAGGGACCAAACCCCTCTTGGCAACAGCAGATGGTAAACAAGGGACTGGAATATCATCAAAATTTATTATTTATTATTTTGGTGGTTCAGATTGAATATTTGGGGGGGAAAAAACCCTCTTTCACTAGCACTATAACAGGTACCTAAAGTCATGGCAGAGTCTCTGTCCTGGGAAGCATTCAAGACTGAGCTAGACAGAGCTTAAGCAATGTGATCTCTTGCTGGCAATAGTTCAGCTTCAAGAGGGAGGTTAGATGGAGATCAGCAGAGCTTCCTTCTCTATCTCTTTGGCTTAAGATAATGTTATAATCATAAAAAAATATTGTATTATAATTTCTTGCTTATTGGTATCAATTATTAGTATATCATCAATATAAATAATTTAATATATTAATATATTTATAATTCTATTTTGTACTCATTTGGACCTCAGAGAATCTGATGAGAACTTATTTTTCAGTTACCTGTGACGCTTTTCATTACACATCAAATTGTAAACACTTCAGCATTCCACAGAAATACTATTGTTCCCATTGTCCCTCCCATTTCAAGTGGATTGAAGTCCCACTGCTCTGAAGTAAACTGGAACAGGCTTTGTTACTTGATCAGAAGTTAGATCACAATATAATTCTTTCCCCAAAGGTGTACTTTTGTCCCTCTTAACCTGCTTCTTTGCATATTTCTATACACATATGTGTATATACATATGTATAGATAGATTTTGTCCCACACAGTCACCTTTTTGTCCCTGCAGATGTTCAGAGTTATATGTGGAAAGAAAAAACAGATTTTACAAGCCACTGGAAGCAGTTTGTTATTTGAGTACTGCAGCATTTGTGCATGCAGAAATTACAATGAAAACCAGATCCAGCTGTATTTCCATGAATAGCCCTAAATTTCTGTGTGTGGAGGGAACAACTCTGCACAGCAGGAACAAACAGCCTTCAGTGTTCACATGGGAAGACACAGCCAATCTTCTGGATAGCCTAAGGTCTGAGAGGAGTCACTGTACATGTTGACACCCAGGTCACAGGGCTGAGAAACCACAGTCTGACCCAGGAGGTGACTGACCCCCAAAACGCTCAACAACATTAAGTCTATTCTATCCCACAGTAAGAGCAACCTTTAGAGAGGCAGAAAGCAAAATCTTGACAAAAAAGCACCACTATTTCAGCTGACTGCACCCTATGCATCACACACACTCCTAATAATAATAATAATAGTGTTAATGACAGTGATGCCAATAATAATAATAACAATAATGATAATAATTAAAAACAAACCTTCACGCATTTTCCTGTGAGCTTTACCAATGAAGCAGGAAAGACAAGATAATACATTATTAATTTGTGACTGAAGTCCTGCACTCAGGGTAATTCAATTGCAACCTGGTCAATCTACATGTGAAAGCAGATAAGATTGGAACTCCAGAAGCATTCCACCTTGAAAGAAGAAATCTGATAGAGAAAAGTGCTCCAGGGTTGTTTAAAGTTTATCTACCGGCAGAAAAGCCTAAGGGGAAAGAGTGAGAATCAGCTGGAGGGAGAGCAGCAGAAGAAAGGGAAGACAAGAAGGCTGAAGTGCACTGTACCTTTTCTGCTGGAGTAAGTAGATTTCATCCAGATGTTTATCCCAGGATTTTTTGCCTTGCAGTTTCTGACTTAGTCCGTTCCATATCCGGGAGTAGAAGGCATTGCTCTCCCCAAATAAAGGCACCCCCATATCACGCCCCTTTTGTTCTCTTGCCCAGCTGCCTGAACAGCAATCCCCACTTCGGGAAAAAGGCAGGAAAGGCTCACTGCAGGTCAGCGCTCCTCCGCCCTCGGATACTGACAGAGGAGACTGTCACTCAGCTGCATCAGCTGACCGAAGGAGGTGTAAAAACACACAATAAAATCACTTGTTCCTAGCAGACCATACCTTGAGCCTCATCAATTACTTAAGTTTCCAAAATAGCCCAACCCAAAGGTGTGTCTGATGGAGAAGCAGCTTGCCAGCAGCCTGCCCCTCAAAAAGACCCTGTCCAGCACTCAAGAATTCACACAGCACCAAGGTCCTAGGCTTCTACTATTTTCATTTTGAAATCTAGACTTTAGAAGCAATCATCCTCCTTTTGTATCTCTGAATTCCTCTGGAAAGCAACGTGTAAGCAATTTGGAAATAGACAGCTGAGCAAGGCAGGCAAAACACCTGTAAGGTGAGTGAACATGTGGGAACGTGCCCTAAAAGACAGAGAGCTCTGGGAAGGTGCCAGACAGGAGGACACTCCTCCCACCCCAGCTGTCTGCAAATCCCATTAAAGAAATTACCATTACAGACTCCACCTTCTCCACATAAAACAAAATCACCTTACCCCACAAGCTGGAAGAGGAGTTTATGTAGATTAATGAGTAAGCTTTACATATTTCAATTTCACTTAATGTTCTACAAACTCTCATTATTTCTTCTTATTTCTTCCAGAAAAATCTTATTTAGGAAAGGAATGAAACTTTCTATTTCACAAAAACCTTTTTTTTTTTTTTTTTTTTTTTTAATTTCACAAAAACTGGATTTTGGCACAGAAATCATATTCAGGGTCAGGGGTATTTACCTGCAAAGCAGAGAGAAAAGAAAAAGCTCCTAGTTTCTTTCCAATCCTCTTTCCCTAAAGACTTGTCCTAATGTTTTTGTGAATCAATAGAAATATCCATTCATTCCTACTCCTGCTGTAGTGGAAAAGAATTCTGTTCAGGGTGCCTGAACCTAGGCAGAATCAGTAGGTAAGAGAGAAAAGTGAATAAAGCAATAGGGCTGAGTCATCTCTTTGAAATTCCTGGTTTATTTAGAGGGTTCTTAGAATTACAAAACCAGGATTTACAAACTTTTGTAGACTCATGAGGTATCCTAGCCTATAAAATCATAAATTGCCACACAATTGCTACACAAAAAACAATGCTTTAAGGCAAACTTGAGGGACCACACCCTAAAATATAAAATTCACCGAGTTGACCCGATCTAGGAGGAAGTGTCAAGTTAAGCTGTCATAAAGGGAAGAATGTATTACTTGCTACTTTGAGAGGTTAGGGTTTATTGCAGCCAGGTGTTTTGAGCATCAGTTGTGGTTTTAATGTTTTTTTTAAAGAATATTGAGTCTCTCCTAACACTGTGAGGTGTGTGGGGAAGCAACTCCTCGAGGTTGAGAAATGCATTTAGACACTGAGGTGTTAAGTGCCTCTGACAATCACAATCTCTGTTTCTCCCAAGCAGAGAATACTCTCCACTCTCTCCAAGGAAGCCCTAGAAGGGTGGCATCATCAGTGGTTTATTCCTGCCTGCTCTGGGCAGCACTGCCACCCTGTAGCAGCTCTCAGGTGCAAGAAGTGAAGAAGAGCCAGCCCAGGCTAGGAAGGTGCTCTTTGCTGACATGGAGGCAGCAGCTGCAGCCAGGGCAGTCCCAGCAGAGTCCCAGGTGGGCTCACCAGAGTGCTGGCTCCTTACAGCTCTCTTTGTGGCTCCAGACTGCAGTAAAGCTGGCTCAGTAGTTTCCTCTGCCATTTGTATGAACATAAAGTCTAATACAGCAAAAGAGTGTTTTCTTGTAATTCATGGTAGAGGGCATTTTCAGCTGAAGCAGGACAGGGAGATGAAAGGTGGATTAAATGTGTAAGCATATGGTAGGGGCAGAAACCTCTTCAGCACATGATGACCACAACACTTAAGCACTGCTGGGCTTTCAGTCTAGCAGGCTGTAAATAGTCTTATTCAAAAACAAAGGACCTGACAAGGCCTTGCAGTTGAGGTGTGGATTGTAGGTCTATAGAGTTTTGGTGTATGTGGCTTTCCACATACATGAGAGGTGCTTTTAGGTCTTTGAATCCCTTTCCTCAGCTCCTGAGTCATGTTGTGACTGCTTCTAGCCCTTCAGCTCCTGACTTTATTCTAGCTCTCCTTGCTCCTTGTTCCAAACTCCTACTGCAAATAATGTCTTTATCCTGGCTGCCAGTGATGCCATTTACTGGTGTATGTCTTGACTTCTCTGGTTTTTGAAATAGGGTGATTCTGACTGTCCTCATTCCTGGACTCTCTTGATTCCAGCTTGACCCCTTCTAACAAATATGACAGCTGATGTCAACATCTCCTTCCACACAAATTCCATTCTATATCCATAGGCCATGCATGGCAATGCAAGCATGAAGAAATGCAGAGCACAACCTGTCCGAAAGTGTTTCTCACACCACAGTGGCTAACAGCACAAATTCAAACAGACCAGCAGTGATGGAATGCTGTGGATTCTGTGCAGTTCAGTCACCCCATGGCTCTGGGGTATCTCCAATATCATATATGGCACAGTTAGGATGTGCTGCCCTTTGCAGGAGTACAGAAACTGAGCAAATGAGCCAGTGTGTGCAGATACTTCAGCAACAACTCCTATTTTCCCATACCTGCATAAATACAAGGGAGCAAAAAAGCCACTTTTGTCACTGGGGATTGTTATCTTGCTAGAGACAATACTCTGCACTTTTTAATAGTACAATGCATTCTTCTTAGGTCAGCCTTGAATTTTTAATTTTTTATTAAAAAAAGCAACTGAATCATTCAGTGTGAATGAGGTGACCTTCAGTGAACCTGAAATTCAAGCTAGCATTTGCCAGCAACATACTTGAAAAGGAAAAATTATAACAGGAGAATTAGAGAAAAGCACTACAGGAGGATTTTTCAAACAATCTCCAGTTTTGTTTTCATCCCAGCCACCTTTTCAGTCCCTTCTTTCTTTTCAAAATTAAATCAACACAGTGATTACCTGGTCTACTATAAAAGTAATTTCAGTGCTAATGTAGAGACAGATGTAATTTACACAGTACATGGATTCCTTTCCTTCTGAATGTTCCTGACCCCTGCATTCCATGTTCTTACAAAACTCCTGTTAACCTTCCTGGAAATTTTGAGTGCTGGAGGTATGTAAGAATAAATCCAATGTGCTTATCTAGTGACAAATCAGGATTGGAGTGCTTTTTTTTTTTTAATATTTCTGGTTTTATGTTATAGGGTTTTTAGGGGGAGAGGGAATTGCAAGAGCTGCATGATATTTTAAAGTTACTACAAAGATGTAAGTATAATCCTGGTGTTTCACAAAATCCACAGGAATGCAAACTCTGAGCAGCAGGAAATGGAAAAGATAAAAGACATTGTAAAAGCAAGGAAACCTACTGAACCTAAAGGAGAAACCAAATTAGCTAGACATGGTAGATATCCCCCATTTTGATCTTCTGAAAGGTTTTTAAGGTAACAAGTGGTATCAGGAGAACTTACACAAAGTGGCTTTTTAAGAGAAAGGAAAGAAAGGGAAGTCAACTCATTTATCATGATGAACTGAAATCCTCTTCTTCATTTACCTTCCAAATTTGCCCCTCATATCCATGTTAAGCATCTGGTAGACAAATAAAGCAGCATAATTAGATGCCTAACACATTCAAAGCCACTGAGTAGCCAAGTTATCTTGGCTAGGGTACAGAAAAGTTTTATCTGTCAGGGATAAGTATTGTTCCCAACCTGCCTGGAGAAATTTCAACAGAAAGATTTGCCTGTTTTTCCAGAGCCACAGACTCCCAAGTCAATTCAGAAACTCTTATTCTTCCATTTCTTTTTTGCACATAATCTCTCTGAATCACATATATGCTCAAACCTTAAAAATAAAACCACATTTCCTATTTTTTTCTCAAATTCACAAAAGAATTTCACTGTAAAAATTAGCTCTTAGAAGCTCCCAGTTTGGAAATCACAAGAGAAATTCTGTTATTCCAGCAACAGCGAAACGAAGTGCATGGATTGTATTCCCAAGTTTACACTACCATCTTAAGAGCAAGACTGGAAGTGCAACCTACAACCAGATGAGTCTTTCAGCACTTCCCCAGTACATTTCTGGTTGAACTGCAATTCTTTGTCTGAAATCTCCATGTCTAATGAAAACTCTAAAGATGTAACTTGTGAGAGGAAAGAATGAGAGCAGCAGAATACAGGAAAAATCAATGACAAATAACAGTTTCTAAGTACAGAGAGAGCTCAGAACAGAAAGTCAAGAATGCACCAAGTCAGCAGTAAACAGTGATGTAGTTTCTCCATGTCGACAGTGGATGATCTTCCATCTGAGAAGATTGCAATAATAACTAGGCAGCAGCTGATTGATGTATTACAGATATGTCAGGGAATCCTGTTGGACTGTGATATTTCCAGTTGTTCAAGTTATATATCTTGCTTGTGTAGCATAGCAAAACAAAGCTGCAGATGATTGTATGGAAATGCACAGCGTTATGTACACCTTGATATCACACAGCTGAGAGGTGATTCCTATCAAAACCCAAAACAAAGTAACAGAGGAAAATAACTAGATATTCCAGAAGCAGAATACTAGTGGTGTTATCTCCACCAGTCTTGAGAAACTCTTGTCTTCACAAGATCTCATCTGCTGTGTAAATATGAATTACTTCACCACCAGTAAATCACAGGTAACTCAGCAACAGATGTGACTTAACAGTGTGTTATAAACTGTGTCAGGGCATAAGTGTCCTTGAAGGATCTACTCTATATTATGCAACTAATCCTCATGTGTAACTCCATGAATCCATCTCCTGGCCTGGAGGAGTGCAAAATGCTGGAGGGAAGCTGGTTGTAATGAAATATTACACTGCATTCCTCAAATTAATAGGGTGGCCTTGTTGTGTGGGAGTGTGTGTGCAGTAAGCCTGGTTAAGAGAGTTAGAGGACAGTGGTCTCTACTTCTTGACCCAGATTAGCAGAAGCAAGGACAGCTGCTCATGGTGATGAACAGCAGCAGAGGTACAGACTCCCTTGAAAGATGCATTCCTTAAGTCCCGGTCATTTGAATGAGGGCTCAGTGATAATGCCATTGACTATTACAGAAAAGCAGGGCAAAGATCACTAGATTTTGTAAAACCTGCCCCCCCCTCAACATTTGCTTTGTAACATATTCAGGAAAGGCCAAAAGAGAATTTAAGACCTCTGATAACTGCAGTCATATTGGCAATGTGAAGGAGATCTCTTAGTGTAATAGGATCACCAAGAGTATTATGACTTCATAAAAAACCTTGTCTGAGGGAGTCAATGGGATTGTACCTCACATGGGAAGCCCAGGCAAGGATCCTGGATGGTTTTCTACTGTTATGATTTAAGGTAGAAACTCAAGTCAGAAATCATTCTGTTAGTGAGTAGGGAAGCTGATTTAATGGTGGTTTACATAGAGACCAATCCCCCAGATCCTGTCAAGGGAGTATGTCCCAGGGACTCATGTACTCAATAGAAGCAGAAGCATATTCCTTTATAAAAGGTGGACTGAGTAAATGTGAAACCAATACTCTACTCCTGCAGATAGGGAACTGGTAGTGAGTCTAACACAAAAATAGGTAATAAAGAAAAAGCAAAAAGAGGGCTTAGATCTCCACCTGGACTGTAGACTGACATTAAAATTGTGACAATGATACCTTGAGAGGCTGCCTAGAACAGAGGCTAGACAGTGTTAAAGGAATAAAGTAGGAATAAAGTATGTATTTATTAAAAGGCCTTCAAAGAATACACCTTGGGCATACAAGAGCCTGGCCAAGGCTGCACCCAAGATAGATGACAGATCACACCTTTCACACTTTTATAAGTTTTAGTCCATTTACATACTGGGGTTAATTGTCCAATTACAGCTTCAGGTTATGAAGTCCCATCCTCTCAGATTGCTCTCCTCAGTTTGCTGTTTACACTTTTTGGGCCTGAAGCTGCAATAGTGCCCTTGGTTCTCAGGCTGGAAAAGGATTGTTTTGTCTAAATAAACTGTGAAGAGAACTTGCTAGCACTTTTTGTGAAGATCAGAGTTATATACTAACGCAGTACAGAATCTGTAAAATATGGAAGCTAAAACATAAGGCATCAACAGTAAGGTTGTAAGATACTGAAATCAAGTCACAAGAACCTTCTCATTCAGATATTCTCAAAGGAGGTTTGGGATTCAAAGGTGTTCTGGGATTCAAGGGTGTTACCAGAAATCTCCAAACCAGCCTGTAACAGAGTGGGAAAAACCATTAGCAAAAAAGAACCCCTCACTAATTAGTTTTATTTTGTGGCCTGGAATCCCACTAGAATAATTAAGTCTTTCATTGAACAATTGTAAAATTTGTGTATGAGTGGGTAGAATCTGCTTTTTCAGTAAAGACTCCCCTTGCTCCTAAAGATACACAAAAACATGGAAATATAGCTCTGGGATACATCTATGACAATGCTGACCCCCAATCTGCTGCCAGAAACATTTTTGAGTTTGGAGAAAGGAAGAAGTTGGTGTAACAGCTGCTTGGTTTTCATTCCTTATAGCATTGATTTGAAATTGGGTAAATTGACTCCCAATTTTGTAGCTAGCATCAGGCTTAAAAGATTCTCTGAAACCTCTGAAGGATGAATAAATCCTGATTTTATTCTGAGTTTTCTTGGGTCGTAGCCCATAGCAGCTGTCCTACTAAGTCAGAATAGCAGACAGGAAATCAAACTTGGATTTCCACTGGGATTTTTTGTGGCACTTAGTACTTGGAATGCACAGCTCTGAGTTGGCCAAAGCACCATTAGGGGAACTCCCAGATATATGCTTTGGTGTAAGAGGAAGAATTTTGAAGGTAACTGCTGATGACACATGTTAAACTTTGGTCCTGACAAACAGGGGAAATCTGGGCCCTGTTAAATGTTTGTCTTTAACAATATTGCATCCTGAGAGCAATTCCTGGTAAAGCCATTCAACTGTACCTCTCAGATTACAGGGCTTGCTACAAATATCCTGTGAAACCTCAGAGCAGACTAAAAATCCTTGGTTTTATTTCTATGCCCCACCTTGGTCAGGTCCCTGAGTGTAATAAAAGGCTTTAACAATCCTGACCTCATCTGATAAGCCTCATCTGGTACCTCCAGCCTCCTCCTCATCACCCTTAAATCTGTGTGGTCTCCCACATAGCCTAGGTTTCCAGGTTTCCTCCCATGTTTCCTGGGGTTTCCTTCCCTCTGCCTCCTCTGCCTTGCCACATCCCCAAATCTTGTCAAGGGTTGAGTGAATTTCTGCCCCACTCATCCCCTGCTGTCTCTCAAGCCTGCTTAGCCTTTAGGAACCTTGTGGGCACTCTGAACTCTGCTACACATCCCAAATTTTCCCATGCTTTCTTCTCAATAGTCTGTCCTGGCTGTGTGTCCCCTGAAATTGTCCTATGGAAACCCACAACAGCTAATCCACCCTGCTTACAGTCCTAGCAGCTCTGCTTAAGGTCTGTCTTGTGTCCTCAGTTCCTGCCTGCAGCTGTGCTTGTGTTTGGTCATGGGCTCCAGTGATCTGAGCCCTGACTTGCTGGCTGACTTCTAGCTTGACTTCACACTTTCCTTGTCAACATGGATATATGCTTTGTGATCAGCAGGCCTTGTCACCATCACTGGACACCATTCTGATCAATGGACTAATTTCCTGGCTTGATCTTAGATGTGCCTCACCACCACAGAATTGCCTGAAGATCTAGGCTCTTGCTTGAGAGACCATCTCCAGGTCTGCCTACTCACCTTGCTCAAATAGCATGGGACTGTGCCAGATGTGAGGCCCCTGCCCTGTCTGGTGTAAGTCAGGCTCTGCCCATCTTTGGGGTGCACCCAGCCCTTCCTGCTTCCTGACACTTCCTTCACAATTTCAGAGGTCCTATGAATACCTCTGCATTTATTATTCCTTGAATTGCTGTCTTGAAGATAGTCCCAGTGAAATCCTGACCAGCTCTGAAAGTGTTGGCAGTAGCAGAAAGTCATGGGCAGATGTCAGATCTGACTGGCTGCTCTGCAAAATTAACTTAGAGGATCCATTAGTCCTAAATTAGAAACAAATATCTCTGCCTACATGAACTTGTTGCTTTCAACACCAGAAAACTAATAATCACTGAAAACAGTAGATTCCACTTATGGTATCTGAAGAGCTGCTTACAGAATTTTTCTGGTAGAGAAGTGTCAAGGAAGACAGTGGTTTATTGCATTAGTGGAAGACCTTTGATTAGGTGAGTTTATCAGAGCTAGACCCCAAGCCAAGAGAGTTTAAAATGGTCTCCTCTGAGACAAAGCACAGAAGCTAGATATGTTCCTCTCAGAGGGAATATCCTGGAGGATATTCTTCAATATAGTTGTTGCTGGAAGGAACACTTAATGCTAGGTAATGGCCTGTTCAGAAGTATTTGTCTATTAATCAGCTTTGGTTAGCTAAGCCAGGCAAGGTTCAGGTTACTGTGTAATTCTGCTCTTGGTGTGCAGATGGTATTGCAATAGTTAAGAAAGATACTCAGGGGCTGCAGAACTCATTGCCCTGAGCTTCTGGGAAAGGGACTGTTATACACCTCATGGAAAATTTTATGGCAGAAACGGGAGTGTTGTACGCAAAGGAAAACTGATCCAGGGAGATGGCAGTGAGCTAAACTTAAAATAAAATTTTATAAGCCCTGAGAAAGGAAATAGCCAATCTCCTGTAAGCTGGAATTAGCTGGCTTTTATTTAATGCATTTATTAAAGTAACTATTAGAACTAAAATAATTTATTTGTTTATTTGTTTACTTATTAGTAATTAGTTATGCTCCCCTTTACTTGTGCTGGAAAATCTGATGGCTGGGATCTCTTTGCTTGAATTGTTGTTTTTCCTCAGATTTTGTTGCATTCACCCTGTTGAATAATGCAGGATTCTTCTTCAGATTCATGTTATCTGATTAAACTTTATCAGTTAATGCATTTTGAGCCTGATGTAACAGGACATCCAAAGGGCTACAAGAGCTGCATTAGTGAATTTTACCCTCATCCCCTCCAAGAAATTGAGACAAACTTTATTCTACCACAGAGAGAGATATGTTCTAACCACACAATTAAAGACAGATGAATGATCAAAATGAATGATCACATCCTTCCCCCTGAGAATGTTGAATGTACCAGAAAGCTGTCCCCTGAAACAGAAGTGCACTGATTAAAACTGAGTACAGAACAAAATTATCCTGAGAAGTCAGGTCTTTGGCCACTTGTACATACTCCAGGCACAGCTGAATTTTCTGTTCAGAAGATAGTCCTGAAGATTTTCAAGTGCATGTTTGCAGTGACAACTTTAATAAGTGGAAAGAGGTTGCATTGACTTCCATAACCCTGAATAGGACTGACCTTTAGAAAACAAACTATTAGAGCAAGTTTTCTATCTTCATGAGAGAATCTGAGAATAGAATTTGAAACAGAAAGTTACCATTTCCTTTGCAAGTATGATTCATGACTTCTCCCAGGCAGAGGCTCATTTATAGCCTCCCTAAGGTCTCTTACTATCATTGGCCATGGACCAAGCCATTAAATATGTTTTAAATACTCCTTAAACTACATCGTAACCAAGGATTAATTTTTAAAATTATTTTGATGATCCAAAATGACACCTTTCCCTTGATCAACCAACAAAAATATCACTTGTGCTGCTGAAGGGAGTATAGGTGATGTGACACAAAGATCACAGCAAGACACCACAAATTTGGTATCATAAAACAGCATCAGGAGAAGACTCAGTGGTAACACCATTTCTCCTTGATTCAGCCCTTCTGTCCCAGCGTGGAAATGTGCTCAGTGTGCATCCACTATCACCAAACACAAGCTCAAATCTCAGTGTAACAACTGGATAGCAAATGTGAATGCATATTTTACCTTAGTTATTCCCAGCAGTCTCCATAGTGAGTTCCCTGGTTTTTAACCTGTTTATCTGTGAAACACAACAAGAGCTGGTGGTATGGAAGCTTTGACATGTCTCTGTGCCCTGTGTGTTAATTAGGAGAGACTGACTGACCTCTGCTGGATTGATCAGAGTATTGATTGATCAGATTCATTCACATTGTTGATGGTATCACAAATACATTCAAAGTACAGAGGGCACCAAGAGAGATCTCATGGGGCTCAATAAAGACAAAAACTCTGTCCTGGATTTGGGGTAGGAAAACCACAGGATAGGGAAAGATTGGCTGGGGACCATCTCTGCAGAAAAGAGTCTGCAAGTTGCACATAAGCCAGCAGGGTGTCCTTGCAGCAATGAAGGTCAACCACATGCTAGAGTGCATTAGCAATACTGTAGGCAGTACGTCAAGAGAAATTATTTTTCCCCTCCATTTCAGAGGGGTTAAGCTGCTTTTAATAAGAGACTGAATCCAGGCTTGGGGTCCCCACACTGGCAAACGGGAGCACATCAAACAGAGGGTCACTAAGATGGACAGCACTGTTCAAGGGGAGACTGAGGGGCTGCTTTTGCTTGCCATGGAGATTGCTGAAGGGGAGGGGAAGGGAGGGAGAGAAGGGAAGGCACAGGACTAATTGCTGTGTCCAGCAGGGTCACAGAGGTGACAGAACCAGACTCTTCTAAGAGGTACCAAGGGAAAACAGCAACTACTTTCAAACACTGCAGTGAGGGTCATCCAGCAATACAATAGGTTGTCAAGAGAGACTGTGACATCTCTGCTCTTTGAGCTTTTCAAAACTCAGTTGAACAAGACTCTGAGCAAGTTGATCCGGTTTTCATGTCAGCATTGCATTGAGCAAGGAGAGACTACAGATCTCTATGAATCTATGAAATACCATGAATGTACAGAAGTGCTTCTAAAAACTAAAAATTTGGCAACTCTTTAATATGTACTTTATTAAGATATGAATGTTCTGTCTCTGATCATTACTATTCACTGACGTTAGTGCACGCTGGAGCTGTACAGCCATCAAAATTGCAATGTTGTCATCTCCTACAAACATTAGCCAAAGCAGTTACTGCAGGTGACCAACTATCCAAAAAATGTGTCCTGCAGGGTTTTTTGTGTGAACTAGCTCTGCACACCAGAGTCCTCTGTGAACCAGCTTGTTTCTTGACCTGACTTCTCTTGAAACCTCTACAATCCTTGTGCTTATAGTTAGGAAGAATTTACGTCCCATCTGCCCCTCCTGATTTCAAAGTCAAGTTCCTGGATGTTCAAGGCAATCAATCTCTAAATAAATGAAATGGAGCATCACTTGGAGTGGGACTTTCACAAACATTAAGTCAGATGGACTGAAGCCCTTAAGAGAGCCATTTCCTATTCATACAGGAGAGTAAAAAGCATTAGTGCTCAAGTCCTTGCCCATCTTCTAATTTGAAGCCTGCAAGATCAGAGGTCATGTCTTTAGAACTGCTGTAAGAACACTGTATCCAGGTGACCTTCATCCAAACCCTGGGGAAAAGACCACAAAGTATTTTTCCGCCTGAACATCTCCAGTGCACCCACGGCATTTTTCCATAATTTGCCCTTTGGAGTCATCAAGTTTATTGAAAAAGAAAAGGTAACTGAATACACTTATTCCATTTGGCTTCTCTTGTTTTGAATTACCAAGGAAAATAGTTATGCCTTAAAGCCTTCTTTGCACCTTAAGTTTTTTCTGACGTCAACTATAAACATTGACTCCCAATCTATTTTCATGGAATGCCATATACAAACTTCAGTTGAGGACTGATTATCCCTATCACAGACCAGATCTTAAGTTTAGTGTTTTTGTTCAAGTTTTCAAAAAGTGGCATGTCACCTCTTGCTCTTTTCTTGTTTAGGTTATGTGGTGTTTTAAATCATTCCTCATTTGGAAATTTCCTTTTCCTAACTCTTTTGAGACATTTTCATTTCCACCATTCAGTAACAAAACTCTGATATCTGTTACTTTTTCAGGAATATTGTGCTCAGAACTTGGAATATGGGAAGCACCCACATCAATACCCTAATGCTTACAAAACCTGCCAGACTTACTTTGCCAACCCATATCTGCAGTTCACAAAACTCTGCCAGCCTGCAGACCCATGAGTGCTCTGCAGCTGTGCAATTATGTTATGGATACTTTTAACTCCAAAATATTTCTGGTTAAAAGAGACTTTGAAAAGGTTACATTTTTGTCAAGGAGAATTTAGAAATAATAAATTTGAATTTAAAAAAACCTACTGACAATAGAAATTTAAACCGTATTCCTAAATTTCTTCTCAGAACTGGTAATTCCTCCAGGTATGGCAGCTATGCCTGACACTACCTATCGTGATTTCTTTGCCATGGTATGATGAACACAAACTCTTGGCTGCATTTTTAGTTCACACAGTGCCATACAATGAATGGTGATGACTTTAAACCAGGGCAATCATTCAGCTTCTCTTATTTTCTTGCATTACCTGTGGGAGATAAACTTTGTAGTAGTAAACAGAGCAATGATAAGCTGATAATAAATCATAAGGTAATTTAACAGTGAATAATTTAAATGATCAGTTTTACCACAGGCGTCTACCTTATGTGAGTGGTATACATTGAAATCATACCCAAGTGAACAGATGACTTTAAAAGACAGAGGAACTAATCACAGGGCTAATGAAAGATCATTTTGCAATTTTAAGGATAATTCTCACTATTAGAAAACAAATGTATTTTATAGCAGTTTATCTTTAGTGTCAGTTTTCTAATATTGCCTATGCACTGTATAGTATTATCCTTTCCTATGAAAGTAGGAAATATTTCTTCTACTATTTCTTCTTCTAGTAGCATATTGTTTATGTTATATAGAAATAGCAAACATTCCAAGCCATGACTAGAAGTCATAGGGAGAAAACCCCAGGAGTATACTTTCGGGGTTAACTGATATTTCACATGAAAAAATCTCAAAGGCAGTCACACAAGCTACTAAATATAGGTCATTTGAACTTCTCTACCTTTGGTGTTCCTCTTCACATAAACCCCAAGAATCTGCTATATTTGGAAAGAAGGAGGAACACCAACATAAAAATCTTCAAAACAACTTCTGCTATTTGTTTCCTAGGGCCAGACTGCCAGACATGTACAAAGAAACCCAGGAAGAACCTGAGCTCGGGTGCTGCAGTAGTGGGCACGGTTCACATTCCAAAAATTACAGATCACGTTGCAGATTGGGCATCACATTATCAAGATCATGATGGGAAGAATGCAGAGTCTGGCAACTTCTGCCCTCTGTTGCAATTCCAAGAAATCATGATAGTATTATCATACTAGGGGATAGTCCTGCTTTCAGAACATGTTCACCTGCATTAGAAACAGGAAAACTCTTTTGTTGGCAGTATTGATGTATTCCCATTTTGGAAGGAATATCTGTAAAAGGGAGAGCCACAGGTTTAAAAGAGCCATATCCAATAGATGAAGAGAAGGTCAAGCACATTACAGAAGGTATAGATAATGTGGTGCATCTAAGATATCTCTGCATCTGCTGCTATTACCTGTCCAGTCTGTCCTGTGACACAGTTCTCAGTCCAAATGCTTCACAGTGGTACACAAACACTTCTCTCTCCCTCTCCAGACAGTTCTATTTACACAATTCAAATAATTTACCAGGAAATTGCATTGAAACATTCAATTTTGGGTTGACTGGTTTTGTTTTGGTGAACTGAAAGCAAAAAAACCCTAGACACTCTAAAATTTTAGAGTGTTTATTGTGTAACTGCCTATGTCAGACACCTTGAAGACAATTTGTATTATTCCCACTTAGCTAGCAATCATGCAGGTACTACTTGAGTGAAATCGTGGCTCCAATGAAGACATTGCAGTTTTGCAATTGAGACTTCTTTTCAAAATCCAAATACATTTACATTTAAGGGGACAATGCAATCTCCTATATCATTCTATTCCATTGCAGCAAGTCAATATTACAGACCCCAGCTTATAGGGGAGAAGAAACAGTGAGACTGGAAGAGTAAAACTTCTCTGAGCTGGAGAAAGAGAGAAACTGGAATGATATCTATCCCATGGGAAATTCAGAAGTGAAAGTCGCCAAGGTTCCCAAGCAATGTTCAATGGCTATTTAGAAAACATGAATAGAATAATAAGAATGAAAGTAGAGAAATTTCCTTCATAATTGCATTTAATTATTTAAACATGGAATTATTTAAACATGGAATGATTTATTTAGTTATTTTAGCACTATATATTTTTTTCTTGCCAGTGACTGGGATATATTGCATGACACAGACTGTGCAGCTTCAGGGGCAGTTCAGAGCAACACCTCTGACAGCAGTGAACTATCACAGACTTTCTTACCAACTACCTAATTATCTTGGATCTCCATCTTATCACTGTACTGCCCTCATTTACCCCAAACCAAATTGCAGCCTGGAAGGAGACTGCAGCAGTGATTTGTGCACTTTATCTGATGAACAGTTACATCATGTGGTCAGCTCTGGAAAGGGTTCAAGAGAAATTAAGACAGAACCTTGTATAATTGCCCATTCATAAAGAAAGCATGTCAGAACAATGTCACTGATGTTTTGCCTGGGGAGAAAGGGATCCAAGGCCCTGACAATGCACCTGATGACTTTTGCATTCCCACGGTTGTTGTACTATTCCTCTTCTTTGTATTTTCAATAAGCAAATGCAGAGTTGCCTCACATTCTCATTTTCAAGAGCCCTGGGTATATGTAGACTCCACCCACTTGGAGGCCCCATTCTATTGCCATAATTATATATACATTAATTCATTAAATTATAACTACTAATTATAGTTATTAATTTAATTGAATAGTCATTAAAATGTATCTATTTCCGAATAGGCCTTGGATCATTTAACTGATGAAAAAAATAGCATCTGCATCATAAAAGCTGAATTAAAAAGAGAGGTATGGATATATGCAGATTCCACAGGACATGAACATAACTTGCATTGTACAAGCACTGCAATGCCTTTGGAGAAAGCCTACAGTGCATGTTGGACTGAGTCCCTGGATTTCTGAGCTTTGTAAAAGTCAGTTCCTAGATTTCATTGCTAAACAAAGAATCCAGAAAATAGTAAGCAATTATATTCAGAACAGAAAGAACAAAATATTGCCATATTGTGTTTCTTATAATCTTAGATAATTTAATAATTTTCTTAAGAACTTGCTTTAATAAATGGGAGTTTCTGAAATAATTAGTAGCTGAAATTCTTTTCAAGTAATTAATGTCTTGTATAGTGTCTAAATTTTGTCAGGGTAGTAAAATAAATTACAGAAAAAAATATAAAAGTGTTTTAAAACAAGTATAGTATGGCTGTTGTAAAAGGTATTTCAATATTTATTAAATGCATATGGAGTTGATTGTTGACAGACATAAAGATATTTGGATAAATGATGTGAGGCTTAACAGGAAACACAGAGCAGTGTCTCAACAATTAAAGCTGCTTCAGACCCCTCCTTTGATGATGAAGCAATCAGGTTCTTTATGTATTTGAAAGAAACAGCCCAGCAATCAGTGGAGTTGTTCTGATGTAGAAGCTTCCAGCTGAACTTTCTCCTTTATCTGAATTCACTTTTCTCAAAATTACAGGCAGGGCTGTTTATCTCGCTTCAATCTATATCTTTGTTAAAAATTTGGTAAGTCTGAGAAAGTGTAAAAAGTAGCAGCTCTTTGAGCTGTTTGGTAAGGACTGTCTTGTGGAGGTGACTCTTTTGCTCTTAAAGAATACTAGATCTAATACAGGTTTAATTCATACTGTGTATCTTGCATATGATTCTACTGTTAATATTTTAAATAATTAATAGCAGTCAAAATAAGAGAAAATGAAAATTGAAATGGCACAAGAAGAGAATGAGAAGAGAAAGTGTTTGTACAAACCATGCTTCAGTGAAAATCCTATTTGCACTGTTTTTTGAAATAATCATCCATCACTCCTAGCTCAGGAGCTTTTCATTTGTTGTTTCTGTGTGGTGATGAGATAGACAAAACCTTTGGGGGAAGGATGTTTTCCCCATCTCTTGCATGGGTTGACACAACCTGGCTGCTGCTACCTCCTCTTAGAAGAAGCAAGATATTTCCATTTCCTGAATCCTGTATTAGTGGTGGAAAACGGCCACATTTCAAAACCCTTCTGCTCTTTTTGACCCCTCCTTCTAAGTTTTCTTAGAAGCTGTGAATTCTGCATCAGAAAGCAGAGAGGGAGAGTACCTGCTTTGGGATAGTCATGGGCAAGTGACTCAACACATTAGTCAGCACTCTGATGATAATGCATGGCAGGTAAATAAAAAGCCTGGTTTGCCAGAAGGGGACAAGTTTCTCGGAATTTGAAGTGCACTTTATGACTCCCTGCAATATCAGATCAGTAGCCATAATACAGAGCTGCCTGCAATCCCTTCACCTCAGACCTCTACTGCCAGCCATGACCTGAGCTGCAGCTGTTGATTCATCTCAAAAACAACACCCATCATTCCTGTCTTGCAGCTGCCCAGTCATTCCCAGACTATAGTCACAAAACCCTCTGCCACTTCCCTCTGCCCTGTCCCACATCTCCCCACTTATTTCTGTTCTGGAATCCTCACAAAGTCCTGCTTGCACCATTCCCCACTGTTGCCTGGGCCTTGCATGCCTGGGCTCTCCCAAGGGAATCTGCCTCCAGCCATGTTCTGGAGTTCCCCATTACAGACTGCAGTATCTCCAAATTCTCCATCGGTTTCTGATCCCGGCATCAGAATCAGCCAGTAGGTGTGCCTTCAGTTTCCTGGCACTATCCTGTCCTCTGAGGAATACAGCCTTGGGGTAGGATGCAGAAATTCACTGATTATGATCTTTCGGTCCATTTCCTTTCTTCCCTTCATTGGCTCCTTCTTGCCTCAAGGCCCTCACTGCTCCATCTTGGGAATGACTTTACAGCCTCATCCACCTCCTCATTACAAATCCAATGGGGTTTTGACCTCACATAGGGGAGTCATCTGATGCAGACAGTGATAACCTTCCTGGTGCTGCCAATTGTCCTGTGCTTCACTGGACCGGAGAGCTGCTTTTACTGGATTTCATGCACCAGCTCTTTCAACATGATGAGGGAGAAAGCATACATTAACTACTCTGCTTTGTCCCCCTCCCCCAGCCCAGCCTCAGAGCAGTGGCCCATGTGCTGTTCTGCCTTATATCTGGGTATTTTCATCATCTTTGCACCACACTGAGTCATGTTCAAAATTTGCTAAGGAAGGAATACGTGAAATACTGAGTCACAATCCCTAGAAAGAGAAATTATTGCTCTGACTGGTTTATCCAACTGTTTCAGTGTATTCATCTTTCTCACATCCTGCTCATTCTCTGCCATTGTATAGACAGAGGAATCCGTATCCACTGTTCTTTTTTGCCTTGGAGCCTCAGCTTCAAAGGAGTCCCAGGGCAGTCCTTGGGACTACACTAAGAATCCACTCTGTTGCCTGCAGAAATGAACCTGTATCTCAGTCTGGCTAGAAAAGCACAGCCTTAGGCAGAAATGTGTTTTCCACTGCATGAGTGTCACAATAAACAGAAAGGACCATGATTATTCCAGGGAAGACCAGGCCATGTGAAGTGAGGTTTTTGAATGGGGGTCATTCCTCTTCAGAAGTAAGAAGTGAGGTTAGCCTACTAATGTGCAGGCCAGGATAGCCAAAGCAAAAAAAAAAAAAAAAAAAAAGGTTTAAAATATGTCCAACTTAGGCCCGATATCCAACAACTTTTAAAACAAAACCGTTCATTAAGGATAATTTTTATAAATGTAGTACAATCAGTGGGGTGGCAGTGCTGGCAAAGGGTGATTTAATTATGGGAGCAGAGATGAAGTGGGGGGAAAATAATTATTAATTTAATTCTTTCAACCTTCTTTTCCCTATTGTGCAGGATGCATACAAATTTAAATTTTCACACATACTTGCATTCACAGACACAAAACAAAGAACTGCCAGAGAAATATGTATACAAAGTCTGAGATGGTCAGATAAATATTCTATTACTGTCAGCCACACTGAGGAAAAAAACATTAGTCAGACGGTCTGGTTCTCCATGTTTATTTTTCCTTTTAAAAATTTTACAGTTTGATTTTAAGAACTCTTCAGAGATGGAGCACTGTTTAAAGAGTAGTGCTTAAATCTTTCTTTTTAAAGCTTAAATCTTCTCATTTCACGTTTCATCCTTTTCCTGTTTTAATTGCATATACTTTGTTAGGGAACATGCATAACCACAAAGCAAAACACAGGTCAGAACTCTCTGTACTCGACCAAGGACTGCATAGTCACTGTTTCTTTTCAAGGCCATGGTTTGTTTTGGAGTGTCTGTCACTCAGCAAAGGGTAATCCAGCCATCCTCTGTCCCACCCCAATCATTTGTTTCTGCTGGCTCACTGCAGAGTAGCCTTTGTGTCACTGCACAGTTAACTGCATCGAAAACCCACCCAATAGAAAAGTGACCCTATAAAACCCATGTTTAAAATGGTTTTGTCACCTATTAACTGAGCCACACCAACACTAGTGTCAGCAAAGGAAAAGGTGCAGCAACAACCATCCAGTAGCAGGAACCCTTGCTGAGGCAGGAGTGTGAGCTTATGCCAGAAGGAATATGTCATCATGACCTCAGTCACAGCAAGAGTTTTCACATCTAGCATCTATTTACTTGCCTACTTCAGTGAAACAAAGAATTTCAGAGGTGCAGGTGAGGACCTGAAAGAATCCCACACTCCCTGTGAGGAATGCAGAACACCTTTGAAATACAATCTTGTGCTGATTTGGGTACAGATTACTTTAGATGCAGAAATCTCTGTAGGGAACATGCCCCTTGAAGTTGCTTTACTAACTGCTCTGCAGGACTGAAAATTCCACGCTCCAGTCCCACTCCCTCTTACCCTTTCTGATGCAGATCTGTTGAAGCTTTGTCCTACTCCAGTGTTAGAGTATATACCTACTGATACTCAGGGTATTGAACTCGTTATTACACCATTCAGTAGGAGGCAGTGGAGAAGAAATTTATTTTACAGCTGAACACATTATGTATTTGCCGAACGTAATATTCAACAATTTCACTCAATGAGTATTTCTGAAAAATCGATCTTCAAACCCCTGAAATATATTTCTAATGAGCACTTTCTGAATGCCAAATCTTTTCAAGGCAAGCAGGAAAAAACATTGCTGAATGTCTTGGACAGCAAGCTGAAGCTGACCTGAGACTGGTGTAGAAATCTCAATGCCTATAAATCAGAATATATGTATCCTTGAGCTTAAGTCTGTAGTAACCATCAGAGGCCCAGGATAAATATTATCTTAATTTGATTAGCAAATTCCCTGACCTGGCTTTTGGGCATCTAGAAAAGAAGTGTGAAGAGCTTGAATGGATAGACCATTGTTAATAGTAGAAAAGGAAAAAAAACCCACAAATAATAAATGGCAAACACTCCTCAATACCACAAAAAAACCTCTAAACAAAGCCAACACAAATGAAAATCAATGCAAAAACCAAAAACAAACAAAATGAAAGTAAAATCCAAGGATCTTAACATAAATCTGTACATAAATTTCAGGAATGTGAAAGAAATTTGATACAGCAAATAATAGTTGGGTTTAAATGTGAGTTTTTTAAATAGAAAATTGTTTTCTATGCTACATGGTGAAAAGTCATCATCAGAGCTCTAAAATGCAGTCTCTGGGCAGAGATTTAATTAGAGTGGGCAATTTGGTCTGGCAAGTCAATGGCAAGGGTTAATGAGATGGGTTTTTTCTCCGTAGAAGTGCATTTCAAGATGAGCTGTTTCTACACTGATGTTGTTAGATCACCATCTAGAGGTCATTTAAAACACATGCGTGTCGTTCAACTGGATTTTGTTTTAAAAAAAAAATTTCTATTTACTGAGGCTGTTTGAGCCAAACAACACAAATTACGAATAATTGCTTAAGAGTTGAAGCAGGAAATTCATTACATTTTCCACTCCACTTGTACCAGTTTTATAAAACACTTTTTGTTCAGTTTCAGTCAGTTGTCAGCTACAGAAATATTCAGGATTAAGTGTGATTTTTTTCACATTATATAGTGTCCTATTGTTATGATCCTATCCCCTTCATCCTCTTTTTCACCTTTCAGCAGAGTCATGCTTTTTAAAAATTATTCCCAAAAGCTTTCACACTCTTTCCTTGCTTTGGGGTCTTCTTAGCTACACAGTGGTGAAAGTCCACAGTGTTTCTGCCTAACAGCATGCAACACCTTTTGTGTCAGATGATGTCATGATGTCACAATGTGCCCCAAACAAGACCATGATGGTAGTTACGTCCAGAATCCATTGCCTGAAAAGCAGTGAGGAGCAAAAGTGTCTTGTGCCAGACAGCAAAACAGGATGGGGGATCATGCAACCCTGATAATTTTCCTGGGACTTGCCTTCTATCTGATGAGTTTGTTCCCAGCCACTTACTGCTCAGTACCAGTGAAAATCCAGAGCATGACTCGCTCTGCTGACAATGAACAGGAAGAGGAAAGCAGTCTGAGAGGTGAGAGGAGGGGCTGAAGTGAGAGGATGAGAAATAAAGGGCTTGGAGAGCAGCTAAAGGCAGGAAATGAGATAAGGTATGGACACAGAAGCTTGGTTTTGTAAAAAGAAAATCAGAGGAGGAATGACAAGGTATATGTCCAGGGGAAGTGGAGGTCAGATGATCCCGAAGGAGCTGGGAGCCTGCAAAGGAGTGAGACAGCAAGGCCACGCCACAGACCCGAGCAGGACAGGCCTGGGATGGCAGTCAGGGTCGGACAAGGGTCACCAGGGAAGCCCACGATGCTGAGACAAGTCCAAGTTCAAGGAGGAACACCAGTCAGTGTCAGGACCAAAGCCAGTGATGGTGACCCAGCCCAGTGACAGCCCCACCCCACACTCACTGGGGCAGAGGACATGGGCACACACAAATCCAGGCAGGTCATGGATGTTAAGGTCACCCACAGCCCTGACTGCAGCCTCCTGTCTCAGCTGTCCCCTCACACCCTACAGAGATCTGAAAGGAAAGGTCCAGGACACCCCTGGGGAACAGGGTGGAATAATGAAAGAAAATAGAGTCAGACACAGTCCTGTGACTTCCAAGCAGCTCCATAGTGATAAGGCACATTCAAGGTCAAACCAGGAGGACAATTTGCACATCAGGATCCAGAATAGCAGGGTCCAGGCACAGCTGTGATAGAGATGGAGCTAGAGGTAAGTATATTTGCACCAGACCACAAACAGAGATCTGAGACCCAGAGCTTAAATGCAGCTCTTGGACCCATGGAATTCAGGTAAAGGCTCCAGTCATGGCTTTTAAGGGCTATTACAGTCTACTGCTATAGTCATGGCCCTGAAAAGATAAAAGAATGTATCTGGGGTGACTTTTGTAATGGAAAAGTACAGGAAAGGAGAAAAACATGAAGATGTAAAGTGGGGTGAGGAAAAAGCAATTACGAAAAGAAAATATTTCAAAATCAGAATCCCAGAAACAAGAAAAGAACAAGAGAAGCAGAAAGAGGGAAGAGGTATGAATGAAAAGCTGCTTGGGATGAGGAGGAAATGGACATTAAGTGAAGGTGACCCTCTTGAAAGTTTAGAAAGTAGTGAGAATAAAACAGGAGGGATGCAGAGGTAAAAAGGCTTCAAGTATGAAAGAAGTGAAGAAGAAGAAAGCTTATGTTGTTCCCTTTCCCCCTCATTTACAGGCTGGGAGGAAATGGAGGAGTCATTTGTGGCCGCCTCAACAGGGGAAGGAATGGAGTTGATCGATATGGTGGAGCCTGAGGGCTCAGACGCACTGAGCAATTCAGCAGTGAAGGATTTGCTCTCAGATCTGACTCTTCTCAAGATTGCTTTGTTTTTATTAATGCATGACATAGAGCTAGAAATAATTTCTGTGATCATGAATGATAACAATTTGAACATCTACCTGTGCTTCATGATCACCTACTGGACAATACAGACAATAGAGGTTGTCTTCACCAACCCAGAGAACTGAACTAGAATGCTGAAGACAAGGACAAGGATCCTGTGCACATATTGAAAGTGTTTTTCTTTCTTCTCGAGAAACACAATAAATTCTCAATAATTTTTTCTAAGCCAGAATTCCCTTCTTGCACATCCCATATGTTCTTCATGTTAAAACATCATAGCTCACAACAAGAATTAATTCAACTAGTCCAATTTCACCAGTGGTCCTGTCTTTTAAACAGAGTATTATTAAATTCAGTATATATTGAAAGAACAAGAAAAAGAAAAGCGTATTTCAGGGAACAGTGTCTACCCGTACACTTAACAAGATAGATACAAGAAAAGTTATGTGTCCTCAAAATGTATATTGTCAGTACCTTCTGCTTTTTCTAAATAAAACAAACACAGAAGCCAAGTAGTCTCAGAACACTGAAATAATGTCTAAACACTAGGTGTTAGCAATGTTATTTGCTATTAGCATCTTTTAAAAAAGCTGTCTGGACATGCTGCTAAGAGAAAATCAATTGAATAAGCGAAGGGAAGAAAGAGTATACACTGTTTGAATGGTAATGAAACAGCCAAATTTTGGGTTTTTTTATGATGGTAAATGAATCAAACTATTTTGAGGTATTATTATTTATTATTTGTGAAGTTCAGCTAAAAATGCCAGACAAGTTGTAAACAGTATAAATATAAAAAAAAGATACAGGCCTGATGATAAAGTGTTTGCAATCAAAGTAATTTTTTTTTCAGAAGTAAACACTTTATTAATATATTTGTTAATTAATGAAAACAAAATCTCAGAACAGTCCATTCTTGGAAAACATTTTGCTGTATTTGTCAGTCCTTGAAAAGGATTAGCACAGTTATTTTTAAAACGCTTGTGTTGATAAAGGATGTTTCCACTTGCCATCATCTATTCCATAAACAATACCCAGGCAGCCAATATGATAAGTAAAATAAAAATGTTCCCATAAACAAGAACAGTTTGAAGAGTATGCAAAAGGTATACATATTTTGTATACTTATTAATGTCAGTAAATTTTAGAAAATTGGTATACATTTTCTAATTATGAGAACCTGAAATAGATATAATTGTTACATTGCTCTTAAGAATGTACTTTAGGTACTTCTGCTAACCCATGTTGCTTCTAACTCTGCTTTTGCTCTAAAGCAAAATGAATACCTAAAAATCAATTTCAAGTAGAAAGTACTGTCCTATAACAGCTCTAGTCCTCTGCTTGGATGGTAAATATTTACAAATGTAGGGAGAGAACCAGGTTCAGAATCCAGAGAAGCTCTTGGAATTCTAGTTGTTCTACCTTCAGAAACTTCTAGAAACCTTTGTGACTCTCCCATACTGCATCCTCTACCATGTCCTCAACTCTAGACACTAAAAACAAGAGGATCTTGTAGGAAAAAAAAGTGATTCTGTTCCCAGCTCCCCAGTTACCTCCAAGTCATGGGGATGTGTTCCTCTTTGCTCTTATGTTGGATGAAGAAAAACAGAGCAGAGAAGACCTTCAGTAAACTTCATTATTAACTCACCTTTCAGCCTACAAATTGTAGCCACTGAGTCTTTCCTAGCACCTGTCTCAATCTATTAGCAAAAGAAAAGAATGGGATTCTTCCCTCTCTCACAAGTTATGCATGGTTTGCACAGTAACCCAGATTCCCCCAGGAGCTTTTGTAAGACAGGAACAAGTCTTACAGCTCCCGTTTATTGACTTGCCCTTTCAGCAGGACTGTGAGGCTTCTGGAGCAGATAGGAACAGAGGGACTAATAATGTAACAGTCCCTGTGTTCACAACTCCTCACAAGCTGTTGCCTACTAGAAACTGGCCAGTCACCTTGCTGCCCTGGGACTTGTCACACATCTGGGACAGAGCGCTGAGAGCCTTGGAGAAGATCCACTCCTTACGAGATCAGTTTAAGAATTTCCCTGCCATCAAATGCTGAGGAAAAGATAACAAGAAAAGGAAGGCGAAGGAGTGAATAAGAGCACCATGTCACCCTAGAGGCCCTGAGAAGATGGTCATATTTCCATGTGTCAGGCCCTCCTCTCCCTGGGATCATATCTCTCTTCCTCCTCTTCCATGCGCATTACCAGATGCGGCATTTGTTTTCTGGGTTCATTGGGGATCCCCTGGGACATTGGAAGCTCTTGGAAAAGTCCTGGCTGTTGCTGACAGGCCCACAGACACGAAGTGGCAAGGGACTATGTGGATCTGTGTCCAGGGAAGACTGGAGCTTCTCTGGATCCTGGTGTCCACACATTGCCTGAAGGGAAGCAAAGTAGAAAAGTCAGTTTGGCTGAAAGTCCTCACATGAACAAGGCTTAGGGCTCCTTGTGCCTCTGCACATGCCAGAGGGTGCTGGAGTAAACAAAGAAATGGGCATACATGGCTGACAAAGGTCAGATTTTCTTTAGATTGTTTTCCCTTCCCTTAAACTTCTCTGTCCCCGTTTCAGTCCCTGACAAGTCATCTGCACTTCTTCTATACTGCATAGTCCGGAACACAGAAAATTTAGTCCACCCTGGCTAGGCTCATGCAACCTTGGACTTTAAATAGAAAAGTGATAAAGATGTCTCAGTGCATGGATTCAGTTTCTTAAGTGAAATCAACCAGTGATCATCAACAAAGTAGAGCACTTATGCAAAATCCCATTACTAGTCTAGAGACTCAGGGGAGGATTACATGACTTTAGTGATGTTAAACTGGCAATCCAAGTCTTCATGCTCATTATTTCAGTCTTTTTTTTTATCAACAAATGATGCAGCAGCTGCCATTTAGCCTCTAAAATGCAAATCTTGCCACCAAGATCCAATAAGCTATTTTTTCATGCACTGCTCTGACTTAACAAACACACAAAACTTCTTCCTTTGCACAATTACAGTGGTTTATAAGGATGTGATTTTTTCAGCACAGAAATTCAACTATCTATCATGAGGAACTTGGCAGAACAGCTATGCATAGCTGCACAATTTACTGCAGCTTCCCACAAAAACAGCAAACTATGGGTGCATTTACTTCCAGTTCTTGATCTCTAAATAACATTTGAAACTCTTTTTCTCACTATCAGTCACTCAGAGTGACATGACATCCAGCTATCCACCATGACAGAGAAGTGAATGAAGGGAGAGACAGATCCATGACTTTTACAGTTAGATTTCACTTTCCATATATAAGATTACTCACAATGGCAGAAAAAGTACTCAGAGACTGGCAATGCAGCCTGCTTCCCCTGACACTGTAGTAGTTGGTCTGCTGACTTAATTTTGGTGGATTTCAGTGCTTTGTAAAATATATATTTGCAGACAGGCCTTTTGTTAGCTTTGAGATCCATAATAGGTTAGGAGCTGTGAATATGAATTTTAGCTTCTAAGACTCTGGATCTCACAGAAACATTGGTCATTCTCAGTTCTGTGAATGGGAAGAAGGTGACTGAATATTGAGAAAGACAAACTGTAACAGTGTGGAAGAAATGGAGAGTGAAAAAGACACTTTCATTACATGAGCAAAACTGAGGTAGAAAAGTTGATCATGTGAAAGTCCAATCTCAGGTAAATCCTTCTCTTTGTGCTTTTTCAGCCAGTTCTTATAGGCCTGTGGAGAGATAAAATGGATAATTATAAATCTTCCTTAGACATCTGAGCCTCATTCTGAGGCTTTCTGCTGCTGGCCATGACCTTAATAAATCTAAAGTGGGAGAATACAACATAATTACTTTCCTTACCATTTCAGATGCTACTACACAGATACTACCACACACTTTGTCACAGGATGTGGTAATTATACTATGAAAGAATGAAAACTATTTTCAAAACAAATCACAAATATTTGACTATAAATTAAAGACTTTCTGCCTCCCTGTGTTCTTCATGAAAGAATGTAACAAGTACCATATTAGACCTAGGCATCCACACCACCCTCAGCAGCTGAACAGGAGGATTGCATGAGGAAACAAAAAATTCTCTCTAAAGTACTGAAAATGTTGTTATGGAGTCATTTTACCACCACACAAAATTCTGTTTCATGTCTCAGCATACTTCCTCAAGTATAACATAAGTATATATACAATAGCATGTTCTTTTATGCATGACATGAACAGGGAAGTAAAGGTGGTGAAAGGGAGAAGTTGTCTTACATAGACATATTGAGGCTATGAGCAAAGCCTTGTGAGGAACCTCTCTGCACTAACAGAGGACATGCTGGACTCATGCTTCACTGGCACAGGTGTGCAAGAAATCTGGAGCTGGAGCAGGATGTGGGAGAGGGGAGCAGTGAGACTGTGAGGCTGCAGAAGTAAGTAAATCACAATACCTGGTAAGCGACGGCGAGCCCTCCAGTGTCAGCTGTGTTCTCCAACAGTGTGAAGGTGCCATTGACATTAAGGCTGTAACTTTCATACTGCTCAACCAAGCAGTCTATGGATCTTTGTAGTGCACTCCTGTTGCATTCAAGACAGCCCTCAGGCAACACTGTGAGGGAAAAGAGTCCTAGAAGTAAAGCTATTCATGGCATTCACCTGCGTTCCTCACATTAATCACTGATTGTTCCTAGTAGCCAGCATGGACTGAAATATGCTTTCCTTAAGTTCATCTACCTTAATGATATATGTATATATTCATGTAAGGACTAGGATTTCAGATCTTCTAAGGGGAAGTACCAGTGGGACCTAGAAGAGTGAATGAAGACACCACAGCCAGTACCCACCATAACCATAGAATGAGTGAAGAATTTCATGTGCCATGAAGACCCCGATGGCTCCAAAATTCACAGCGCTGAAAAATAAAGATGAAAAGAGTGCTTTTGGAAAGAAAAAGAGGACAAAGGAGCATTCTTTATAGACAGTGACCACAACTGTGTGCTTCATAGGAGTGTTCTACTCTGGGACTACATGGAAGCACTTTCTATGTATTGTCACTCAGGTGTGTAAAAACGCAAATATAAGTGCAAATTGTCCTGCCAATGCTTAAAATTGTACTGTGAGCTTATTTTAAATTATCTGTCACTAATAAGCCATCATAACAATGAAGAGTCTATGAATAAGATTCTGCCTTCATTAGCTGTAATGACAGGTATTGTTGTTGTTGATATATGTCCCCATGGAACCTCTACTGTCTGACTACTGCACAAACAGCAACTACAATGGCAACCCTTCAAAACCAGGATGTTTGGAGAAGCAATCTTGCAACTCTTGTCTAGTAAGAAAGGATACATAAAATTGGCAAGATAAATTTAAAATCATGATGTTTTGACTGCAATTAGTCTGGTCTAGCATTTGCACCAACTCACCAAAAGCTGATCAAGTTTTATTTATCAGTCTACCCAGGTGAGGCGACAGTAAGAAAAATGTACTTTACTAGAACTGAATACAAAAAGAATAAGAAGGCATGGACATTTTTTCACAGAGAAAGAATATAGTGACACCTCATACCACTGGGAAAAAAATCTTTTCTACTATTCTTTTGAGATGTCCTTTCCTTCATACTATAATAAATTAATTAAATACTGCAAGCACTAGAAGATCACCATTAAGAAAATAATTACTTTTAACTGAAACATGCTTCTTTCAAACTTAAGCCTCTTGTCAAAATGTGACAGTACTGTTTTTCAGTACAATGGCATTAGGATAAGTATATATCCACTATAGGAAAAAAGGACATAGAAATGCATGTTTACTGTCAACTGTTTGGAGTTCTTTTATTATCAGAAAAACTATTGCTTAAGAGATCTGTTCCATATGATGAAAGAATAGAACCAGAGGAGTTTGGTCTAGAGAGGTATTGTTATTGTAGGGAAAGACAGAGTTAAAAATTTATTTGCTTAGTAGAAAGGGTTTCTTAAAAAAATGAGAGAAGAACTATGATACAATTGAAAAAGACTTCTGACAACAAGTTGCTCTGTGAGACTCCTATTTTCTCTGGGTTAGAATCTTTGGAATTTAGAAAATGAGAGGCAAAGGTGAAATGCCTTCTTTGCAGTTAACCTACACGTGACTTCTGCCTCTTTGCTCTGGAGTAATATCTTTGTGTTAGTTCAGTTTCACCTAGATTTGCTTCAGCAGAGTCCATGACTACACTCTCTCAGACTGCACCAAGCAGCATCAATCTGGCTTTAGAAAAAGCTGGGTCTCCCCTCTTTCCTGTGTCTTTCTAGGATGCATTAAGAAAAAGAAATCATCAACAAACTTCCTGCTAAGATTCCTCCTGGAAGCACAGTGCAGCCCAGGGACTACATTCAGCTTGCACCTCTGAAGCTCCTCCATACCTGGGAAATTCCATGTGGAAAAAAGGTCTGCGGAACATTCCAGCTGGAAAGACCACCATGTGGTCTCTGATTGAATAGTATGAATGCACACTCCAGGGATGCACATGCCAGCTAGAAGCAAAATAAAAAGAGAAATTAGAGAATGTATTACCTCCTTATCTTACACTTTGATCCTTTCCTTCACTGAGCTTGCAAAAATAGTTCAGCTGTTCACACAGCACCAGCAAATGATGAAATTCACATTATCTAGAGTTACAGGTGTTTGAAATAAATCTTCGATTGTTTAGGGTGGTCAGAACTAATAACTTAGTTTTCATAGACATGAAGGAGTTCTCCCTCACAATTTCTCTGTCAAATAAATGTAGATGAGTAACCTCCTGTGAAGTCCTGCACAGAATACTCTGCAGGAGGTGTAAAGCCCTAAGTCCATCTGTCAGTGCATCCTATGTCTTGCCTTTGAGGTGACTGCACTAGCATTCCTGTCATCACAGTGCTTTGCTGTTGGCTTTGTTAGGAAGTCCAGGAGAATCAGCTATTCCCCCTTAATTAATGGTCAAAAAAGTGGGTTTTTTCCAGGGGTTCTGGTGCTCTCTTCACAATGATGGGGTACTTTGGTAGCATGGTTCAGGCTCAATGCAGGACAGGCTGCCAGATTCAAAGTTTCTTTAATGCAGGATGCAGTGATGCAGCCTTGCAGCTGCATTCAGAACTGGTGAAACCACATTCAGAGGTACTGAATCCAATTCTGCCCACTGGTCCCTACCTGCCCTTCCTCTTCTTCCGCAGCAAAAAAGAGATATAGTTATCACAGTTCTGTGTGACCTGCTCTAACTAATCCTGCTTTAAGAAGGAGGATTGGACTAGGTGATTTCCCTTCCAACCTCAGCTGGTTCACAAGTATATGATTCTGTTACATTTTTCAGATTACTGTCCAACTTACTTTTGCTGTGGGTAATGCTGAAGGAGCTTCAGGTAGGAATTTTCTCTCTGTACTTTCAAGCAAGCCACCACATTGAGGAAAAAAGTGTCTCCATTTATCTCCAGCTGAAGGAAGAGACAGAAAGTGTGACTGTCATAGGGCATAAGCGAGGACTGAATTGAACAATTGAGAAAAGGAAAAAAAGAGGAAAAAAAAGTCCCGTGGATCCAAAAAAGTTAATCAAAAGAGAAACCAATGGGATATTTGTAGTTTTTTTCACTCCCTGTTCTAAAGACCTTCAGTGTAAGATATGACAGGAATGTTATCTGAAGGCCAAACAGAACATACAAGCAGGTAAAAAATTACTTCTGTCAGGCCAGCCATTCTTAATAGGAAACAGTATGGGCAACAATACAGAAGCAACAGATAAAGGTTCTCTGGTCCCGTATGTTCCCAAAAAATTAACAGTAGGAAATGTGCTCCAGAGGTCATAGCCTCTTTTGTAAGCAGAAAAGATAGCAGTTGATACAGGTAAACTGCCAATAATGAGGCAGGCATGTTTACATTATATAGCTCACATTCTGGTATTCCAGGTTCACTTTGTCAGTCTGGAGTATGTGAGCTGGATAACCAATCTCCACTTGTAGTTTGGATACCTAAAATAATAACAAACAAACAAACAAACATAAAGAAACTTGATCAATAGGAGGCTTTACATTCTGGAAGTCTAAAGGCTATTTCTAACCAATGTAAGCATGATCTGTGAGTCAGCCCTTCAAAAGGACAGCTACACTCTTTCAGTAAGACATCTTGCCCTGCTGCTCTGCCTTCTCATCTCTATGGCCTGAGGCCTAATGTTGTTCTATTATTTTTCTTTGCATTGTCTTCTGCCATTCAGCTTTTTAGCTTTTAACCTTTCTAGATGTATAAAATTGAATTTTATCTCCATAAAATTAATTCAGAGTATTCATGGACAGACAAAAACTGAGCCTCTCTACGCCTACACATCAGTGTATGTACCCACACATGCTGGCACTTAGGAAACCACCTCTGATTTTTAGTATGAATAATACATCTCTTTAAGACTGTGTGCCTGTAGAAGCAGGTAGGAATACGTAAAGGTGCAGGTCTCTTCCATTCCTTCTCCAAAGGCTTCAGGGAAAGGAAGGCCTCAGTACTTTCTGCCCCCTGCACGCACCAAGGCTTTAGCGTTTCGGCGACTCTGTTCATCCATCCACTCCACCTGGTCGAGGCGGTCACAGAGGGTATCTTGGACCACAGAGAACATCTGCTCAGCCTGCCATGGAGAAAAGAAGGCATGGTCACAACTGCACAAAAATATTGCTCACTCTTAGCTGCCATCTTCTCATGTTCTAGCAATTCAACCACAGAATAACTGGGGCAAAATTCCTTTTCTTGTGTGTGTGGTGAAAGAGAAGGTTTCAGTTTCTACAGTGATTTATTCTTCAGTTATTTGGCATCCAGTTTTTCCTCACAGGGCTTGCCGTTCTCTCCCACACACCTTTTCATCTGGCCTCTCACAGTAATTAAGAGGGAGACAATTCCTTCTCATTCAATAATTAATAACTGACCTCCTTCTTGAGCAAAATGAAAATTCAGTATCCTCAAGTATTTCTTGCTGGTGTCTTCCTTTCCAAAATGATGGCAATCTGAGTCAAACCTTCTCAAAATTATGCTTTATGCATTAAAATTGACGTTTCACTATAAGCAGTGTTGCCACCTTATAGACTTCAAACTCTTCTCTAAACCTGGTGCTACACGAACTTTCTTCAAAAGAAAAAGGAACTCTGACCATCACAGGATGAAAAAAAAACCTTTTCCACACTGCAGGCAGATGCTCTTTTTACTGTGGATCCCCTCAAAATGTTTTCATATGATTGTTTAATGTCTTTGCAATTGAAAATCTTATTGAGGTATGTCACACTGGTAATTAACACTGTTAACACTAGCTGTTATTCCAGGGAGCACACATACATTGCATGCATTTGTAAGGCTGTCATAGCTATTCGTGCTGCATATATGACTTTTCTAACAGTTGAAATAAAGATAATAGCTGGTATTTAGCACTGATTATTCTAGAATGACACCAATGCCTTGTTCTGACATAATCCTAAAAAAGGAGGGGAAGTGCATAAGCAGAAAACAAAAGGTAGGAAACCTAGAGATGATTTTGCTGCCTTGATGTGTTCTTAAGGTGGCATGTCAAAAAAAGGAAGAGGTGAAGCTGAATTCTACTTGGGGGTTTAAGATGATGAATACCTACAAATTTCTTGGTCTGCTCAGGGAAAATTTCTTGCACAATCATCTTCCCTAGAACTGGCTCAAAGAAAGAGCTGGTATCAGTCAAGCACTTCCTCCATCGCTCAGGTGGGATCTGGAGGAACAAAGAAGTAGAGACACATGACAGTGAGGACAAAGAACTAGGAAATCAGTAAAGTGATATGTAGATGTGTGGACAGTAGCACTGTCTAAAAATGACAGCAGTGAATGAGAAATGTAGCTCAATTTTAGCTACCACTTAGTAAAAGTTTCTAATAAAACATTTATTTCCTTATGATTTACTCCATTTATTTTTCCTCAAGATGCAAATTTGTGTGTTAGCAGAGAAAAAGCCATAGAAGAAAGGTGACCATCTATATATTTCTCGTTACTCCATGATTCAGTACACTCAGCTCTGCAAACTTTTGAGTGTCACATCTACTCACACATTTCTTTTGAGAAAAAAGGAGCACTTAATGACAATGGGAGAGTAGTTTTCCCCCCAAATCTAAGAAACTTGAGAACATTCAGAAGGCACGACCTACAGTGCTCATTTGTTGGGGAGGCTGAAGAAGCTGATAAAAAGCTAACTCACCATTCTAGATCCCATTTTTCCATAGAGGATCTTATACAGGTCCAGGCGTGCATCTTGGAATTGACTGTCCAGGGCTGGGGAGAGATTCCCAACCAGACAAACAATCATATAAATGTGAAGGACCCTGCAGACAGAAGATTGAAGGCTGGTAACCATAAACACAGAAGTGAGGAATAACTTGAGGCAGAGAAATCCTAGGAACCTGAACAACAACAACCAAGTACTCTGAATGGAATACACCTGGGGCTATTAAAGGGGGATGAGCCAACTAAAGAAACTCCCCAAAACACTGTGGAGACTTAAGGGATAACTCCCTGCTGGGGCACAGTACTCTTTATTGGAAGTTGGAGAAGGATACTTTTTAGGACTGGGTGAAACATATAGATTATTATGAGAGGTCTGTGGGATTATGTAAGATTTATGATGACATGTTTATGTCATGTTTATTGGCATGGCAAGGACCAAAGGCAGGGAAAGGGAAGGATCATAGTGGAATGGGAGAATATATGTGGGAAAATGGAGCGGAAAGCCGGTAAGAGGGAATGGTTGAATGTAAACTTGTGCTTGCCAGAGTGTCTGCCTGACTGAGCCCTGCACATGGTAACCAGGATAGGTCCTCCTATCTTATTATTGTTAAGTAACATTCTACTCACTGTGTGTGAAGATGGAACTGAATGCTGGGGAGATGACAAGCCTGAGAGTTGACTACTGGAGGGACTTTGGACGCAGCTAGCTTCTGGAGAGAGCAGCAGTCTGAGAGCTGGCCATTGGAAATACTAGTGGTTGGGAGCAGCTGCTGAAGAGACCTGATAGTATAGGTACAGGAAGACACCAGAGTACCAGCAACCAAAGAAGGGCTGCAAGACTCAGGGGCTCAGACATTGATGTGATATATCCAAGTGGACACCAGGAGATCTTGGCCAGCTTCCTGACAGACTGAGTATCCAGGACCAGTTATTGGAATGAGCCATATCATGCATGTGCACATGTTTCATAGTATATGTAGTTTCATAGTACAGACCAGTCCTGGTCAGCTGGAGCTGAGGAATAGGATCAGTCTGGGTTCATATTGGTATGAGTGCTGTGGGTGGATGGGTGCCAGTCAAGACACTGTGCTCCCTCTCTGTGTGACACACATAAATTTATTACTTTGTTTTATGTGTGTGTTCATACATGGTGCATGCATATGCAAACCTCTTGGGAATATATGCTAAGCCATAGTTCTGGCCAAACCTGTGGCTATAAAGCCACAAGCAGCCTTGCAATTGTTAAACTACTGAATTCAGCAGACCCTAACACAGCTAAGCTACTAAACTTACTGTATTTGAAGAAAATATTTCTTGGGGCATGAACAACTGCAACCATAGATATTGACTCCTACCTTTCCTTGTGCCATTCCTCAATGAGCTGTGACATGTTGCTTAAGTAATCCATGTCATGCACTGCAATTGGCTGAGAGAGGTTCATTGGCACAGGATGGAAGACAGCCTTGAGACATCCCAGCCAGTCAATAGCAGGTGCCTTTTCCTGCAAGTAAAACAAAGCTCACATGCTGAATTATGAATCTAAACTGGCTCACAAGAAACAATAGAGAAACCAGGATAGTCTTCCTAACAGTGTTTAAGAGATACTTTCAAGAAGTTAAATTGTTTGCATAATGTGCATCTTGAAGAGGAAAATTGACTTTTTTTAAAGGGAATTAGCACTGGGGAGGGAAGAGAGTTGTGGCCTGAAAAAAACTCTGTCAGTTAAAGACCGTAAGTTACTGAGTTGATTAAAGCACAAGAGGCTCCAAGTGTAATTTGCAAGACAATGGCATTTAAGCACAGTGTCTTGTATCTCTTTTGATCTGGATCTGCAGATCTTCTGCATGTGACATGAAGGTCACATGTGACTGTGCTGCCCAGGCTCTAAGGCACAGATACCTGCAGCTCCCTAATGGTGGTGCGAAAGAACAGCATCCCCCTCTGCTGCCTTTTCTGCAGTGGAGTGACAAATCGCTGGAGGTTAGAGATGAAGGACAAGGTCAGGGAAAAGGAATCAGGGGGACCATCCTCTGTCCATCCAAGTAGGACTCCCAGTTTCTTCAGATATGAAAGATACACACGGAGAACCTGCAATACAGAGCATATGACCGAAAATTAGTCATTCCATCCATCCATCCATCCATCCATCCATCCATCCATCCATCCCTCCACCCATCCACCTTGACCATATAAATGTCAATCTTTCAAAACTGCTGCAGATCCACCCCATCCCTAAAACTTTGCTCTTGCTGCAACATCCTTATGTAATTATTCATGTGGAATACACTTTTCCATGTACAGTTCCTCTCTCAGTTAAGAGCACTGAATTCCCAAAAGATTATTTTTCTCACAGTTCACAATTACTTCAAGTACTAGAATAACTTTAGAGATGTAGGCCTGCCATCTCTGGAGTCAGAGGAGACAAATTCAGTGATATAATGACCCACTATTTTAATGAAGAGAAAATGTCAACTTCTTGTTTCTGTCTTCATGAGGTTTCAGAGAAATGCTTGTGATGGCTCAGGGGGTTTTTTGAGGACTTTTCTAAAAGTTTCTCAGACTGAGAGACTGACATAACTCAGTTTTTATGAAGTTCAGAAATGACAAAGTTAATTTTGTTACAATGTCCCAAGGTCAAAGAACTTGTTCCTCCAACATATGTTGAAACACTTTAAAGTAAGTTTTAAAATGCTAGCTATCCCTCCCTACAATACACAAATTTTGTTATAAAGACTTAATTTGGACAAAAACATTTTTTAAAAAAAATTAAGTCAAGCCAAAAGCTAAAAGGAAGCCCAGTTTCAGACTACTTAGCAAATACAAATTAAAATTATAATTATAAAATCCTGTTTCTATACTAGAAGTTTTAAACCTGGCATCTAAAATGGGTTACATTTTACAATCTATCCTTTGGAAAAGTTGAGTTTCATAAAGAATTCCTTCTGGAGGCATTTTTAGAGGTCACTGACCGTAACCCATGGAAACAGACCACTCTGAACCAGGAGGCAATTCAAGGAGATCCCTGCATCAAATAGCTATTTTTACCTTTCTTCAGCCTCTGATATGTTACCTCAAGATAATTTTTCTCTTTGAATTCACTCTCAAGTGGAATATCAAACTCAGGATGGTCAATCTGCAAAAAGGAGTAAAGCAAAAACTTATTATTTTCAGAAATAATGCAAATGTGAGGATATTTTGGTAATTCCTGTATCACAGAATTTGAAATGCTATTAACTTGTTTTTATCTTTGGAAAATGGTTGATAAATTCTTCAGAGAAGGATATAGGCTTAACTTCTGCAAGCCTTGGTCTGACTCTTTACTCACAATGCTTCCTTGATAATGTTCTTTCTTTAGCACACTCACCTGAATAATATTGGTCTTGGGGTCAAAAGGACTAGGTCCCACGTGGATTCTAAAAAATGGAAAGGTGCTGTATCTGCTCATGAGAATCTGAAGAGTTTCATTAAAATCTTTTGTTTCCCTCACACCTGTGTTATGCCATCCACCAACCTAGAGAAAGATGGAAGTGCTGCAAGTGAGAAAAACTGGTTGGATTTGTATTTACAATTTCTTTTTTCTTTTACACCTATAAGCTCAGTCATTCTGATAACTGAGGAGCAACAGAGCAAAGAGCACGAAGGGAAACTCAGGAAGTGCTCTATATACCCTCCTGGCTTTAAAATGACCTGACACTTTCCCTTAAAGAAAGCAATGAACTGCAAAATGACACAAGGAAGAGGAATTGTAACTAACAACAGAGTACAGTGTGCAGGAAAAAATGCTGAATAAGCAGGAGACAGGAAATAGGTCTCATTTTTCTAAAGCCATCCAAAAGGACAAACAGGGATCAGTGATCACAGGTCCCACCTCCCTGACAAGCAGATTCACAGGTGGGCCTGTAGTCACTGTTCCTTTTGCTGGAAGATTCTGCATCCTCTTTTGACACAGGACAAATGCTCTTTGCTGGAAGGAAGATGTCCAGCCCTCCCTGGCACCAAAAGGAGTCTCCCAGAATGGAAAGAGAAGGATTTTCTCCTTTAAACAATCTCTCCTGGAAGCCTTGACTACTGAATGATCATCTGGTTTTAGACACAAAAATTTCATCCATCTGCAAGATGTTCCCCAATGTGTGAGGCAGATCCTATTGAATCAAACTTTAGAGATTAAACATGATCCCTTTGTAGACTTGGGTTTTTTACCATCCTTAAGTAATACATAAGGTTATGAGGAGAAATTCAGGTACCTGATGTCAAAAAATCAGTTCTTGAAATAGCATTTAAAGCTAGAAAATTTTTGACTTAGAAGTTGTGCTGTGAATCATGACTAGGGTCAGATTCTAGAAAAGTTACATCATGTAGGGGTCAATATGACCCCACCTGCCCACTTTCCTTCTCCCTGCAGGAATTCTCTTCCTGAGGGAGAGGAAACAACACAAATATTCACCTGATATAGGAGGTCCTTCAATGGCTGAGCTCCTTGGGATTCTATTCGTTCAATATCCATGCAGGAACGATAAAATTGTATTGCTTTCTCCTTGGCTGAGCCTCTTATCCCAAACTGTGAACTTTCTGAGGAAATAAGTAGATTTAAAATTTTAAAAAGCAAATAAAAAATAAGCTGGGACAGTATTAGAGCAAAGAACAGTTCTAAGAAAATACTTTTTACCAAATACATCCACACTTTCCACAGTGACCCAAAGCAAGGGGCTTTCTAGTGCCATGACTCTTCCTGAGGTCAAATATGTGAGTTTCTTTGCATGGAAACAGGAGCACAATAGGAAGTTGGTGCATATCTAGGCTTCAGTCCCCCAGGGAGACAGGAGACATCACAGAGTGCACATTCAGACTAGCACAGCAACAATGGCCTACTTCAACAAGGTAACAAGGAAATTGGTTTGGGTTGCTGTCAGAATTTTAAAGCATGACTTCCATCTGTTACACTTGGCAAGAGGAACTAAAATGTTTAAATGCAGCTACTGTAACATGACATGCTCAGAAAGTAAATCTGTACCTGTAATGATAGAAGAACGAGGAGAGGGGACTCAGTCCCTGTTAGGAATGATTGTGCTCTCAGTTACTACTACTGTCAGCTCTGATCGAGGCAGATGCCGAAGGTAACACACCAATCATCTGTCCCTACCTAAAAGCCTTTTCAGGATCAACAGGTTTTCTTCCAGCAACACATCAAATACATTTAGTGATTCTTCTCTGGCTCTGCTTGACTGTTTGCCTTCCCATCTGCTACAGGCATATTTGTAGAAGTTCTCACAAGGGTTTACAGTGTCATTCCTAGAATTCAGAAGACTTTCCAATAGAGCAAGGTCTGATTCAGCATCACAGGATCCTGAAGAGGAAGCAAAAAAGAGAGAACTGAGATATGACAGTGGAGAGTGAGAACTATTCCAAACAAAAATCTTTTAGGGGACATTTATCCCAAAGGACTTATTTTTGGTACAAGCTCCTTTGCATACAATGTTGAATTCCTTGTAAGGTATTGCTGAATATGGAGGAAGTGTATTTTCTCTTTCACATCCTAGGAAGATTGTCCTCTGTTTGTACTACCTAGGCAGCCACAGGTTGGATTATTCTGCCTTCTCAGTGTCTTTCCTGTGAATCAGCCAAATTTGGCCACATGATAAACAAGAAGCAACTGATGGTGTCAATACATGATGCAAGAGAAGGACATAGCACAGAGGAAATAATGGGATAAAATTAAAACATGTTTTTTTCCAAGCATGGGAAACATTTCTCAGCAATGACATTTGTCAAAAGAGGACAAAGACTTTGTAAAATATTTTGCTTTGATCTATAATTTTCTTTTTCTAAACTGCTTCAAATCACTGGGTATAAATTGTAATTTTATTTCAGTATCTTATATCAGCATAAGATCAGATAAATTATTTACTGAAATAATCCACCTGTAAATCATTGTAAGGCTTCCCAAGCTATGGTTTAAAAGTTGGCATGGGAGAAGGGAGGCAGAGTGGAAATGGACTAGATCTAAACAGTTTTTCCTTGCTCTCTGCAGTGAACCATCTCCAATATATAACAAGACCTAAAGAAAATAGCTAGGTAAAGGTTCAAGAGTGCTTATTTTGGATCAGGGAATGTCTGTATCCACCAATATAAATGCACCTTCTGTATTGAGCTTTCTATATGCACAGACATTCACATGGACCATTCTGCAGATAGTTCTTCAGCAAATTTGGAAGGCAAATTAATATTTCTGGTCTGTACTCACAGTTTCTCCATTAGCAAGAAACTAACTTTTGCTTTTACTCTATGACTGCACTGATCTGTGCTAGAAAACTAGGACTAGACTTAAGTCAGAGATAGAAAGGCAAAGGAGGAGCTCCAAGTCTCAGATTCAGTTCAGTTTCTTGCTCATCCCCAAAACTAGGCTCAGGCATATTTAATACCAGGCAGAGGAGGACAGATGTGGAGGATCTCTCCCCACTGTGACTCAAGGAAGAGGCAGAAAAATGTACCTTTTTGACAAAAGATGTTATGATTCCTGGAGATTCTGAAAGTCTGGTTCTTAATACTGATCAGTGGAGGCAGGTAAGAGAGAAAGGGATCTTAAAAATGGGGTGGATGAGGAAGAATGGAAAAGAATATCTCATATTATACCTAGAGCACAAGTCATGACGAGGTAGGTGATAAGCAATGTAAAGCCAAGGAGAGTACTGAAAAGAAGTGCACACAGAAGGAGGCTTTTCCCCTGAAGGCATCGTTCTTTCTTTGCATCTGCTCTCAGCTCCTGGTCACAGGTCTAAAGAGACAGAAAAAATAAAGAAAGAAAATTTCATTTTAAGGTTAGCACTAATAACATACTCCATCTCCCACCTAATCTACTAGAAAATCATTCACAGGACTAGTGCCAAAACACCAATAATCATCCAAATCATCTACATGACTGTACTCCCACAGGTTTTCTCACTTTCTTAATTTCCCTGTTTTTTCAAGCTGTAACTGTTGCACAGTGTTATGAATTACTCACTGAAAATCCAGCTTGCTATGAGGAAACTTCTATGGCTCATTCTGGTTTATGGAATCACCTTGCATATAATTCCTGAAGATATCAATGCCTTTTTGAATCTACAAAGCTAATCACAAGATGGCTAGGACTGGTGGTTCTTTATTCTGCCACAGTCTGGCAATCTGAGCACTAATTTCAGATCTCTCCTCAAGAAATGAAGTACTGCATCCTAAGCTCTCTAGTCCAAGTGAGAGAAAAGATTTGTTCTGTTCTACCAGCTGGAGTAAGGTGTAAATTGCTGAGTAGATCTTATGTACAGACAGATTTTATCTCACTTAAATTTAGTTTTTCTCACAATCTAGGTGTGTCTTTTTAGTTCATGGAGTAGGCTAGGGACCTAATGAGTACACCTTCCATTTTAGACATCTGCCTTAGGATGAGCTGGAGCATACTCTGGAGTTATTTGTCCTTTTCTCTGTTGGCTGCAGAGGAAGCTGGATGACCACCATAGAGGATACACCCTTTACATCTACCAGGATATAGTTAGATAAAATGATCTTTTTTCTCCTTCTGAATACTTTGATGTACATAAGACTGGAGAGCAGCAATTTCTGAAAGAACAGACCCGGAAATGCATACTGGTAATATATAAGGAAAAGAAATAATTGGAAAAAATGAAAAGTGGAATGACTGAATAAGAGTATACAGTGGGAAAAGGGAGGAAGAAGGGGGAAAAACCCAGAAAGTAATGGAAAATACACTCAGTATCTATGTTCTTTCCCACAAAACTAAGAAACATGGATCTTGACAAAAATCATGAGAAATGGAGTGAAATCTTACAGGAATTATGTCCCAGTATATGTCCCTTCACCTAAGAGAACATTAAGGAAATGAATGAGTCTGCTGTTAATCATCTGGACTAATATACTATGTACAACTTCTGCACAAAAACATTAATAGACGAGAAAACAAAAATAAGCAATACAAAACCAGACCTCATAATCTTTCAAATGTGCATTTTATTTAATCTTGAATAAAAACCTCTGAAAGGCTTACTCAACTCCTGGAAATTACTCACAGGAGTTGAGTGCCTAACACTTTCCTCCTTTAAAATCCTATTCTCCTAACTTCTTCAGGATACAGGATAACCAAATGGAGAGCAACTATGTGCAAGTGACATTAGAAGTTACTAGATACAGAACATGATCATACTGGCAAAGTAGTGTACAAACTACATAGGAGGAGATCCAAATTCCTTTCATAAGTCCCTGTAGCAAAACACTTGTTTTGCTTCTGGAGTAAAAGTGTCACAACAGTATGACAGGGAAGTGAGTGAAAGAAAATCAGCTTAGCTGATAAAGGAAATAGAAAAACTGATCTTTGGCATGCAAGCCTTCATCTCTCACCATTTAGGTAAGAGTGAATGATTTACATTCACAATTCTCCTGATTTCTCTAATGCAATAAACTTCTTGTTTTTCACATGGAAAATCTGGCCTATTTCTACCACAAAATAATAACAATTTTGCAATTATTTGGTTTCATGTTATCAGAAGACCTCTGTTTCTCTCTTTTGAGTAATAAATGGCATGACTGTGAGATACTAACATGAAACTGGTATTCCATGACTGTTGGTGCAATTTTTTATGAATTTTTGGTTAACAGTCAGCTTATTTCAGGCTATGCATGATGTTTATTTTGAGATGCAAAATGCATCAAATATTAGAATATTTTTAAAAATCTCTAAGAGAAACAGCACTGCCCCCCTCAAGTCTCCATTGTGAAACAACTAGAGAAGTACTTGGCTGACAGCAGCATGCACAAAATAATAACCTAGCAAAAAAGAAATGACAGGGGATTGGAAATTGCTTGTGGACCTCTATATCGAAAGCAGATTATGGTCTGTGTTATTTGAACCATAAACATAAAATTATTCTTCAAACACTTCACCTTCCATAATAAATGCTTTTCTAATCTTGCCTCTGTAACTGGGGTGGGATTTGAGAGGAATTGTGGAACTACAAAAACAGATAAAAAAGAGAAGGATAGTCATATTTAGTACTCCTTTATGTCTTTTTCATGACAACAGCTTAAACAAATCCAGACAGACAAATACCTGCTTTTTCAATTCTCTTACAAAGATACTGACCAGGGCAAAATCCCTGCCAGACTCTTGATCTAGAACAAACTTCACTTTTATGCCACCATGGATTAAGTGGTTCTCAGGCACTAAAATACAGACCCCTTCCTAAGGCAGTGATTCTTGGCCAAGGCAGAAGTGTGGATTTAACCAGATGGACCCAGAGGTGGCATTCCAACACTTCCAGGGCACAGGATGCAGGAACATTACATAGCAGCAGCACTTCATTGTGGTATGATTTGAGACCTGGTTGCTTCATCCAGCATGCTCCATATAAAGATACAAGAGAATGGTTTGAACAAGCCAGTGGAAAAGGATAAAAAGACTTCAACCTCTGACAGGGTTTTTCCTTATAGGTCTCACTTATGGGTGAGAAGAATAATCAGTATTAGAATAAAGATGAATGCAATTTCCAGTACAGTTTTAGTTCTTTCATGTTTTTGAGCATGTGCAAATGCTCAAATTTAAATGGCTTCACTACATCTAAGTGAGAACACATGGCTGCAAAATCATTAAAAGATGAATTCTAATAGTTGTAAATTATAAAAATTCATAACTTCAAATTAGTGTACTATATGTATCATCTGATTCAAATGCAAGCATGACTTAGGATAGCAGAATCATGGCAAGTACTGTTATCACTAAAGCAAGAAATGTTTGATACAACTAAATCAGCCAAAGAATTTGATTTTCCTTCAGCATCTCCTTCTTTCTGTTTGTGAGCCATTCCTGAGTTCTAAAGGGAAGTTGAAGTTACTCTGCCTAATTCTTACTCACCTTGCATTTTCACAGTGTCTAGTGCTATTACAGAAAAAGAAACATTTAGTTTTCATGAAAATAAAGTAAATTAAAATAAAGAGATCAAAGGAACAGAGAACTGAAGTTATTTTTCATAACTATTTACCAGATAATTTAGAAGTATTATTTTTCAGCCAGTAGATTATTCATGAATTACTGACTTTGGCTGTTACCCAAATCGTGTTTATCACATTACTCACATGGATGGCATATTTTCAGACTAATGCCCCAATATCACAAAAAACCTTCATTTTCTTAAATTTATCTTTTGTCAGCAAATTATTTAAGCACATAAATTGAGCCCATTAAAAGCCATTTGAGACACATTTTGGCCTGTGTTTGAAATAGAGTACCTGCTCACATGAAATATGAAACAGAAAGGTTGCTGAATTATATTCTGGACTATTAAAATTGTAAAGCAAAACCATGGCCAACAACTAAAATTATGATTATGGTTTGATCTTCATTAAACAGAAATTTTGGAATGGATATACAAAACAAACATTTCTGCAAATTCTTCAACTATAAAAATGCAGACAAGACAAAGATAAGGGACAGTTTGCATTACAGCCACAGTCACACTGAACAGATCTCAGTGTAAGAACATACACACATTTCAGTGTTAGCATTATTTAGTAACACAGAACACTACACTTATCTCTGTTGCCCTTGAATGTTTTGTACTTTTTAGCAACCTTGAGCTAAGAGTTCAGTTCAGTGCAATTTGTCTGTAAATATGCAATTAAGACTTTGCTAGCTATTTATATAAGACATCAAAGCAGAAAAAGGACACCATGCTACATGGGAAGCAATTAGGCTCACCACGTCATTCTCACATTCCAAGAACTGTGCCTTGCTCATCCACAACTATTTGGGGGGGGGGGGGGGGGGGGGGAAACTGCATGTTTCTTATAATACCTTGTTGAAGAAATGGATATAGAATAAAAGATGTCATTACTGTTTTTTGTTGTTGTTGTTATCATTACTACTACTACTAATAGTTTTGCTATTACTATTATGAGTTGTTGGTCGGTGCTTCAAACGTTTCTCAGAACAGCTACGAGGGTGACTAACAGGAAGGGCAAGAACCCCTAAATCATCACACCACGTCCCAAACCATTAGTGCTGAGACCCGGACAAGACCTTTCTGGATACAAACTGTCAAAAACTCAACTACCCCGTCCCCCAAGGCAATAAGCAGTGTAGCTACAACAGGGGAAGGAAAAGAGAGGTGTGCAGTGAAGGTATCTCAGCAGATTGCAAGGCAGACCCATTTCCTTACCTGTGGAACAGTGCTCATGCTTGTCACCGAGCAGGCTTTGCTCGTGCAGCTACCACCGTTGTGAGCTCTGTTTACTTGGTTGCTATCAGTCTAAGTTTGGAGACAATCTCTTCTTCCCAGCTTGGCTGTTTGCTGTGGGGAGAGGTGAGAGGAAAAGCTCAGAGACAAACACCCTAAAGAAAACGGGAGGGAGGGAAAAGGTGTTTCTGCAGCTCCCCACCCACCTTCCCTAACACCTCTACTTCTCATAAAAGGACATTTTTTTTCCCTTCTGTGTCTCTGTGACCCACCTGCCTTTCTTGCCTCTTGGAGCTCCACTGAAATCTTTTTGAACAGAAGTATGTGATTCTCTATCTCTCTCAGCCTCTTCTCAGCTATTTGCTGTTTCTTTTCTCCTCAGCAGCCTCACTATCCTGCCCACCCAACAAGCCTGTTTTGGTCTGATATTCTCCCTGCCACTAGCCTGTTTCAACCTGCTGCTGCCTTGGGGCCCGCAGGCTTCTGCCTATTGCTAGATAGTGTGGGCTACAGATCCCAGGGCTCCTCCTCCAAGAGGAAAGGCCAGGGTGCTGACTTGATTCTGGCTCTCTCTCTCTCTCATCTGCACCCTAGTGTCTATTCAAGGGGTGAACACATCTGACTCTTTCCCATTAAGAGGCATAGAAAAAAAAGAATCATTAATTACTAATTTACAGTTGTGCATTGCTTCTCAGGAGATGGCCAGCCTGTGTGTCTTTGCTTATTTGAGGAGGCATAATGGAAGATTTGAGAGGGAGATTTTTCTGCTTTGAGGACTGGGAGTCTGGATTACTTCTCTGAGACATTAAAAACTGAGTAGGAGAGTGAAACATTGGGATTTGAGATCTTCTCCAGTGGCAGCTGTGAGCTGAGAGAGGTAGTGGGGACCAGCTTGGTGTCAGCTTCCAAAGTGCTTGAAACAAGCAGAATACCAGGATAGGACTGTTTGCCTCGGCAAAGTGCAAGTCTCAGAGGGGAATGTGATATCTTGGTTCACTAGTCTGAAGATAATTTGGTATCTGCTCAGTTGTTCAGAGCTCCTATCAACCTGATTTCCCCCTAGTTCTGTAGTGCTTGCATAATTTAACACTCTACTATCACAACAGATTTCTTATTGAGCTGAAACCAGCTACTTATTCCCAGTTCTTTGTAGCATTCAGATTACTGGTAGCTGTATGTTTCTCTATTTACTAAACAGCTATAAATGCAGTAAAAAAAGTTCTTGCATACTGACAAAAAGGTCCCCACTGACCTTTCTTTCCTTGCAGTGTGTCACTTGCCTTCACTTTAACATCAGAATCCATTTTGCAAATACTTCTTGCATAAATTGATTGACATTTGACTTAATGAAAGTGACAAAAGAGTTTTTGTTAGCCACAATTGAGATCTTACAATGAAGATATCTTTGTAAACTATCTTAACAAATTTGTTCATGACAATATGCAGTTTTTTTATCTGTCTTATCTGTATCTGAACTCTCCCACCTTCATAATTACTGCATCTAACAGATCCCAAGTTATATGTAATGAAGTAAATTTTACTTCTCTTTTCTCTGTGAACACTAAGTTTTAAAATTTAACTGGGCGAGGAATCTATTGCCTTTTTTGATTATAAAATGGTTATGATAATTTTGAACACAATGTAGTTAAAATTAAAGCAAGCAATAAAAGTATTCACTTTTTAAATGATGCTTGAGAAGACAAAAAAAGCCTTTGGTAAAAATGCTGGTACAATGTGATTGGGGTTAACATGGTTTCATACACCAGTATCTTTTAAACAAGTACTCTCATCTCCTCCTGATTAAATGAAATTTTACCACATAATTTGGTCAAACATTACATTGATATTGCCACAACACATGGATTGTCCCACACATGCTACCTAGAAATACTTTGAATGTGTATGTATGGACAATTTTTACCAGAGCTTGTAAACTAATCAGGACACATCCTGAAAATTAGATGGATCAGAACTTCATCCCAAGAGTGCAGGGGATGTTTCAGGAAAGGAAAGCTGAGAAACACCTCTCTTTCTAAATGAAGAGCATGGCTCTTTGAGTTAGTACATGTTTCAATGGTGCTGTGATGCTGAGAAAGCTGCCTTGGAAGATCTAGTGTGGTGGTGATATTTCTTCTCCAGAGGCATTACATACCATAATAACATTATATGTTGGGTCTAATATGCATTATTGTTGAATTCTGGATACTGTTGGAAATACATACTCCTGAGTAGCATTCTGCTCTAGTGGACACTGGGCTTTGAGTTTGCTAGGTAATTCAGTAAAGTTGAGCTGTATGGAGTGAATGAAGTTGTTAAAACTTCTATTTATTCAAATCTTTGGAAAGAACATGGATTTATTTCACGTAGATGCTGCCTCTGTGACTGTGGTCTGAGATACCCTGGAATAAGACATATTTTGTCTGAAATTATATGATCCCCAATTCAGAAAAATCTGTTTGGCTGTGGTTATTAGTTGTTGCAAAGTAATTCAGACACTGTAGTTATGTATGTTCTCAAGCAGAATTTCTTGCATTTGTCAGGATAAGGACAGAGCATATTTGCATCTGGTGGCAATAAGGCTGTGAAGCATATCTTACATTCTCCACATCACCAACTGGATATGGAAATCATGTGCCCCAAGACAGTGGCACTTTCTGTCTGAAAGTGACAGTCTGTATATATATTTAAGCCTTGAAAAAGCTCTGCCTTGGAGGGGATTGCATGATGGCATGTTGGCATCCTGATGGGGTTTTGAATATACAACCTGTAGACGTTTGGGCGTCTTGAGAGCTGAATGCATGAAGTATACATGAAAATTCATGTATACATGAAAATGGTGCTGTTGTCTTTCCTGCTAGCACGTAGGTTTCTTTGAAGACACTTTTATCACACATGGAAAGCAAAGACAAAAAGCTACCCTGTAAAATTTTTCTAATTACAGAAGCAGGAAGAGGGGCTTAGGGGAGGGAGGGAGGCAGGGAGGGAGAAGACGTCACAAGTAATCCTTATCAACTCATTCCTTTCTTATCTTTAAGGCACATATGACAGCTCTGCTCCCTTGAGTCCACAAATTAGTAAAAGAACGTCCAACTTTCTTCTCTGTGACACACACTTTCTCTTCTCTATACAGTGCATTAGCTTGTTCCAAATCTAACACTGATCAGCATATTGAAAAAAACAATGTTCAACATGCTTTCCAGCTGTTACACATAAAAATGTGCAACAGCAATTATCTTTTAGAAACCTCTCAGAATTAAATAGATGTATGATTCAAAGAAATATGAACGTATTAAGTGTGTTGACGTGCATTTTACAGATGTTGTTGCAAGTATTTCTAATGGTAATTTTAAATGGTTAGTGTTTCAAATGGTTTGGAATCAAAAGTAGATTTCAGCAAATTATTTTCCTGAAGTGAAATTGAATTGGAACCTTGATCTTCTACATCATGTGAATAGTAAATTCCACTGAAACAGTTCAGTAGAGTGAAGTTTTGCTTCATGGATTGATATTCCATCTTCAATCTTCCAAAATATATATGTATCACAGACTGCACAAAAGATAGCTCTTTTAAAAAGAGCATTAGAAAAACATGGTCAGGCAATGTTAATGTCACTGGACATCTTGAAAACTCTTGTGAAAAGGCTATCACTTACAAAGAGACTTAGGTTTAAAAAACCCACTTGTTTAACTCAAGCTCTTCTACCTAAAATGGCCCCTGGTGGTACTACCACTGAGCAGTGTGATATGTGGATTAAAACAACATGAAAGAAAATCTCCTTTATATGAAAGACTGTCTGCTAAAGGTTAGTAATAATTTTGGTAACCATGAAAAGCACAACTTTGGTCTGAAGACATCAGAACACTGTAACACTTGTTCCTTTGCTAAAGAAGTTCAGAAAACTGGAGACAGGATAGCTTGAGAGCCATAATATTCTATTGTAGATTGGAGGACTGATAACAGAATAAATTCAATTTAAATAGCCCAGAATTGGAGCTGTCAGTCAGGGATCTGGCAGAGTGCTCTAACTGCCCCACAGGTGACAGAGAGGGATCCCTTCTGGGGCAAAAGTGCTCTCAGACTCTCAGTCATATATGCAGATGGCAGCTTTTCACCCTTTTATCCACCAAAAACTTGCTCTCTCATTTAGCATCAGTCCATCAGTACACAAACTCAAAGACTCACAGAATGCCTTGGCTGGAAGGCATTCATTCAGTTCAACCATCCCACCATGGTCAGGTTGTTTAATCTCTGTCCAGGCCTTGAACATTTCTAGTGAGGGGGTACCCACCCCTTCCCTGGGCAATCTGTCCTCCCAGCTCTCTGGGACATCTTTATTCAGGAAAAAAAAGTCATTGATATTTCTAATCACAAACACTAGTTAATAGACTTTAGGTTCAGAGGAGGCAGGAAGGAGAGATTAAAGTTTGTAACCACAGATTAGCTCAATGTGTGGCAATTCAGTTAATGAATGGATGAGTGGATGAATTTGTTAAAGACAACAGGGAATAGCCTGACCTGAGTGAGCCTCTCAAACGGGAGATTCATCTCTCCATCCATAAGGAAAACTATACTCAGACCTGGGATCCAAGTGGATAGAATGAATACAAGATATGTGAACTTGGAGGTAGATAGGAAGGGTATCCTTGATGACATTAATGTCTTCTATTATTTTCTGTGTTACTTTAATATCTCATTTGTACCCTCATTGGGCACAACCTCTAAGAATAAATAGCATAATTAGAATATCACTTCAGGCTATTGTTAAAGATTTTGTAGTTTTTTTATAGTTCCTATACCAGTGAGAACTTGATTTTATTTTTTTTCTCTGCAACAGGGTAAAGACTATTATTAAAAAATATTTTTGTGGTTGTATATCTTTTTACTCATTCAGACATTCACTGTAAAACCATTCCAAAACACCCATGAGGCGTAGTTTTCCATTCAGAAAAGCAAGTCCTCTGAAGCATTTATCTAACAACAAGAAGAGCAAAAAAAGAATAAAAGCATAATCCCTGAATAAGCAGCCACACAGCCTTCTACTGAAGAGGCATGCTAAGGCAAATGAAATATCTGAGTCCAACAGACTGCCAGAGGGCTTCTCTTAGAATTGAGTGTGTATCAGCTCTGTTCTTGCTTCTTCACAGTGCACCACCTTCCAAAACACATCCTAGAAAACCATTTTCCATAGCTCTTTAAAGTGCTTGCTATCTGCTTTGTTTTTTACAATTGCTTACAGGCTGACTTAAAGGGATACTTCCTGTAAAACTACATTTTGATTCTGAAAAAATGACTATAACAAAAATACCCTTTTGTATGCAGCATAATCAAAAGTGATGAATTTCATAATATAAAAGCTATGTCCTGTGCTTTACTACATAAGCCCTACAGAGATAATTCAAATGAAAGAGAATCTTGTGTGAAACGTGATATTGTAGCTACTTATGAAAAACTCAGGCTAATTGTTATGCTTGGTGACAGCAAAATAGAACAAAGCCTTACAACCTAAATGATGTGTGCCAAGGTGTTAGGTGAAAATGGCATTGAATTTCAGAGATTATAGGCCTGTCAAGCAGAATTGTTTATATTTCACGTGTAGATAATTTTCTTCTGGTGCAGAATCACCTGAATTGTGAATGCTACAATGCCCTTGACCACAATTCAGATTTATGTCTCAAAATGTGTATTTTAACTGTAATGCTGCAACAAGAAACTATATGGAAGCAAAGCATTTGCAGCTAAACTCAAAAGTATATTAACTTCACAGCCATTCAAAATACTATAGAAGGCATCAGCAAGCCATTGTTTTTAAGGTTTTTTTTTTGTTGTTTTTAGAAAAAAAACTTAAATCCATAATATCTACCATTAGTTACATCTGTGGACCAGACAGTGAAATGTCAGCAGTCACAAAAATTCTCTTCAGTTCAGCCCCTTGTCACGGTGTGACTTGGGTTTGCCAACCTTAATATATTTAATTTCTTTTAGAGACAGGACCCAGGAGTAGAGACAAGGCAGGCTTAAAACTTAGAAAGGTACAAGAGAAATTTATTAAAAACACAAAAAAAATATTCAGAATAAGATCCCTAGATTGTTCCCTCCTCCCCTTCATTCCACATTTCTTACCAACAAACATACAAAGAACACTTCAGTCAGTTATACATCCAGATAGTCAGTTCAGTTTACTTAAGAGAGAAAAGTCCCTTTTTAGAAATGGCTTAGGGGGTGTCTTCACCCTCACAATCCACATCTGCCCGGGAAAATATTGCAGATTATGACTCTCCTCTCATTCTTTCACAGTTCTTCCAGAGCTGTGGTATGGGTTATGTTACACACTTGGGATATTACTTTTAAAGGCAGGCTGCTGAAAAACAAAATTTCTCTTCATCTTCTTCACTATCAAATGTCTCTGTCCTTATTCCAGTCCCAGAACAGAGAAAGCTCCATTTTCCCCGAGGCAAAATGTCTTCTTCTCAAGCACTCCAAACCTCCCCAAGTATATTTCACAGTTTAAAGGAATTTTAGTGAAGTCACAATCCCCTCAGCCCACAAAAAAGGTTTTCAGCTACTTATCAATCGCATCTTTTCAATCTCTTTCCACCAGGAACTTTATCTTCATTCTGCTGACCTCTGTAGTCTCCATGCTTCATTTCTTCTCATTCGGGGGAGCTCAGGAGATCGAGGATCTTATCCAGGCATAAAGAAGTTACAATTGTATCCAGATCGTGAAGAACAACATGGGCAGCTGGAGGCCTCTTCTCTCAGAACTAGGAGGGAAGGGGGGAAGGGAGAGCCTTTGGTGGCTCCCCGATCCCCCCTGCTCGGCCATGCCACGTGGAGAGGGGAGCTCCGGGCCGCACGGGGCCATGCGGTCAGGGAGGGGGGGCCGGGACCATGTGCCGGGCCAGGCCCCCCACCAAGCCAGAGCCAGGGTGCAGAGCTGGGTTCCCCACAGAGCCAGGGCACCGGGCTGGACTCCAGGCCGAGCCCAGAGCCGGGCCAGAGCCCCCGGCCAGGGACCACCACCCCCAGAGACCGGAAGCCGAAAGAGAGCGAGCAAAGCTGATCCACTGTGATTTGAGAAAGCGAAATAACTTTTCATTGGTTTCCCGAGCTGTCCATCACCAAATCAGATCTCTGATTGGTGGCAGCAACCCACAGGGGAAGCTCCCAGATACGGGAGAGCCCCTCCCACTCTCCAGCCTCATGGAGCTTGCCCTGAGGTGAATCCACCCCTCCCCCCAAGCACGTGAAACCAACACACCCCTAAATCTCCTTTGTGTTTCAGATCCCACTTAGATACTAAAGCTCTTCATATACTTTGCAATATCACAAAATAATGCTTATGAAATCAAAGGCTGACATATTTTAAAACATTTTAAAAATTTAAAGAAAAAACAAATTTAAGTTACCTCATCTCTCCTGAGCAGAAGCCTCAAGTTCTTTCTTCTGTATTTCCACCACAATTTCATTTTATGTCTCCTCATCTTGCCCTTTTCATCCTCCTCAGTATCTCCAGTTATTGCAGTGTTTTTCAGAAGTTAAGGCTCAAACTCAGGATTCTGGAGATTTCAAATTCCGTTTGTATCTTCTATTCTGTTGTAATATGTGATTTTGAGTCATCAGGTAACTTGCCAGTGCAGCTGTAAATTGGAGTTGTTTGCATTTGCCTGGCAACATGGCATATTTTGAACTGAACTAAATGATTTCCTGTGTGACTATGAGGTATTATTAAGTACTTTGGTTCACTGAACAGCCAAATTAGCTGGGAAAGATTTTCTCCTAGACTGATTAAATGGAAAAAAAAAGTCATTTCAGTAGATTTCTATATAGTTAGATGAATGAGCTTTGCTTTCATTCACTTCTCTTCTCCAAGACAGGGTCAGCTTTCCTTGTAACACTCCCGCAGCTTCTTGTTCAAACACTTCTAAAAAGTTTGCAATGAAAATTATATGACTTTTTTTTTCTCTAAGTTTTAACCCTAATGGTAAAAAGGACATGGCTTTGTAATTATGAAACCATGCCCCCTTGTCCTCTCCATAATGCAATTTAAGAAAAGTTTATTCCTGTACCTTCAGAGTTATTTTTGCATGTTTGTTAGCCCTTTTGCACATTTCTTCTGTCTAAACTAAAAAAGGCTGTTGCTTCCAATTCTTACAGTTCTGCAACACAACTGTATTAGAGTGACATACAACAGTACAATGTCTTAATTTATACAACAAACATAATTTTTTTATTCCATCTCCTAGCATGGCATTTATTATTATTATTACAGTTTTCTTTACAAATTTATATATGCATGTCTTTATTCAAATCTATAGACATTTGTCCATATTTTATCAGATTCCAGGATGCCAAAATTATTTTGAATTCTGAATCCGTCTTCCAAAACTTTGTGGTCAGCCTAAGCCTGGTGTTATGTGTAAATTTAGTAGTGTCCAGTCACCCAGAAAAATAAAATTCTCTCCCAAATACCGGATGCAGTATTCCAGATAACATATTAAAAAGAGTGGAGGGAACATAATCACTTTCCTTAATCTACTGGCTGTGCTCCTGGTAAACCAGATTACAGTGCTGTACACTGCATACTTATTCTCTAGACATTTACTGAACTACTTTATGTACTTAACTACCCATCTACTGTGGTAGTTAATTCTGATTTCTTTGTTAAGCCCTTGGAATTTACTTGTGTTGAATACTGCTGATATAATTCATTTTACCACCAGGCACTAAAAAGGTTGTGCTGGAAAGGATTCATTTATAAAGTTCCCAGGTATGCTATGGTAAATATGGTCAGGGGCTCTGCACTGCTTTTGGGGTTTTGGCTGCTGAGTTTCAGAGCCAGCTTCCACAGCACAGCTGACTGACCTTAAAACAAATTGCTGGGACAAGCCTCAGTAGGTCTCAGCCTCCCCTACATTCAGGACCTGCTGCTAAGCTGGGTGCTCACCCTTGCTGTCTCCCTGAGCTGTGCTGCAACTTTGCCTGGGTCTTTCCACCTGCCTAGCTCACCTGGATAGTGATCCTAGCCTACAAACTGGAATTACTGGCTTGATGTTGGACATGTCTTATCACTATGGACACATCTGGTATGACTGGACTGCTGGCTGACCCATCACAGAGCTTCTCTGCTATCCTTGCCCACAGGAGGTGGGATTGCATGCTTGACATCCTGTTCTTGCCTGCCTGGTGGTGATGCTGACTTTTTTGGATATCCTTTCCTTATGGAACAGCTCCTCCTGCTGCTCCTTAACATGGCCATTGTTACCTATGCTTCAACCACAATTCTCCTGTGGGCTTACAGGATATTGAGCAGCTTTTGAAATAGTTGACTACTAGGCTTCTATGTACAGGCTTCTAGTTGGCTACTAGGCCTTTCTATAAACTGTGTATGGGGATGTATATGCACTTTGTTAGTTGACTACATGAGGGTGGGGTGTTCAGGTTTGGCTAGCACCCATCTGTTCTCTGATGCTGATTTTGACTAATGGGTAGACATTCTGGAGGATGGCATGAGAGACCTTTGTCTCCATCTGCACCGTGGCTCACACTGGGTGCCTGGCATCCAGCTTCGAGGGAGAGAGGCTGCAAAAGGCAGTGGAGCACCTTCTTCTGAGGTGCAGGCAACCAGAATGTGATATGGTGACAGTGGCTGGCATGAGATCACTACATAGAACCTCAAACTGACCCTTCTCAGGTCAAAATGTGTTACTTCCTGCTGTTCCACTGAAGTGCACAGCACAATATGATCCCAGGAACTGGAGAGTCACTTTCCGCAGGGTGAAGGAATTATCTCCCCATCAGAAGTTTCTTTTGACCCTTAGTGAAGAAAAAGATTCGTCCAGTACTTTCCAGATAATTCCTGAGCATGAGCATAATCGCAAATACAGCAGCAGAATCAAATCCAGCAGCTGGGATGGCAACAGTGTCACTCAGTTTGTCAGCTCACTGCCAGACAGAGAAGGCTTTTGAGGTCTGCAGTGAGTAGAGGTGTATGAGTCACCTGTGTCTCTTAGCCATGGAAACAAAGGTCATTCCCTGGTGTGGGTTACCAGGGTAATATGAAGGTGCATGAAACGACTGCAAGTTCTGTAGTTTGTTGCATATGGGATGAATTGCAATTTACTAATTGCCAATCAAGTCTAAATTTAGAATTATTTCTGTAAGCAGTTTGCTGACTGCAAACTGTGTCCTATTCTCTAATTGTAGGGTATTGCAACATTAGGAGGGTACTGTAGTATGTTAATAACTCCTAACAGATGTTGTTTCATTATTACATAATTTCATTAAATGTCTAACCTATCCTGTTGAAACATCTCCAGCGAGATGGTATTTATGATATTTGTTTAGAGCAGTCTCTATACTTACTATTCTACTTAATTAGATTCTGTCATGTGTGGGCTGTATGGCTGCAAGTGGATGAATCCTGATGATGCATGGATGCTATGGCTCTGTTTTCTTGAAGCCAAGCTAGGGAGTGAGACTGAGCACAGAGTCCTTGGGCAGGTATCCCTGCCCATGGTGAGGAGGCTGGAACTAGATGATCTGCAAGGTCCCTTCCAATCCAAATCATTCTCTGATTGTATCATCCTGTGATTTGTAGAAACACACACAAGCACATACAAACTACTCAAACACACAGTTGGCCGTGCAGATCACATGGACAGGAAGTACTTGAAAATTTTACTTTGAGAATGCTTTGAAAATTTTGCTAATATTACTATGAAGCCATCAGAATTAGCAAGACATTTAAATCTAAGCATCCAGAGCATGAAGACAAACCTCTACAATTTTTTTAGCGATGTTCCAAGCCAGGTGACGCTCAATTCAGTACTTAACAAAATTTCACCAAACCTAATGATAAATGTGTAGAGAAGCCTCTTTGAGGTCTCTTGCTTCACAGGAAAAGAGAAAATGTCACACAGCAACAGGGAAACACTTGCTCTTCCTGTCATAAAAGGTAAAACTTGCTGTGATAATACACAGAAAGCAATAGAGCAACAAACTAAAATGCATTCCTTTGTCAGCAAACACTGTTAGAAGACACATAGAAAATACTGCTGAAGGTTTGAAGAGACAAGCATCACCACAAATTACACAGTGGAAGAGGATTCCTGAGTAGATGGGTTAAAGTACAAATATTTCTAAAATACCTCAGATTAAGGTATTTGGCAAATTCTGTTTCAATACTGAAATAAATGAAGAGCTACCTTCTGTAAGCCACTGAAGAGAAGATTTACCACAGAAGCTGAATTCTCAACAGTAAATTATTTCTTTAATAAAATGTTTTCTGGAAGAGCTGTGCAAGGGTAAAGACTAGTGCTTTGACTGGCATAACAGAAGGATTGGGTGGTAAAGTTACCACCAATTCATTCATTGAATTGGAATTCATTTACTGCAATGTTCATAAATGAGTTTTTACAGCAAAGAAACCAGAGCCAGACCTGCAAATGGTGATACAGGATGTCACCAGTTCGGTTCATTTCATAAAAACAAGACCTTTGAACACTAGAACCTTTACATTACTGTGCAATGACAAGGGAGAAACCATGAAAATCCTTTATACCTGTGGTGGGTTGACATTGATTGGCTGTAACATGCCCACAAAGCCTATTAGCAGTTATTTGAATACCTCTGTTAAAGACAAGGACCTGCCCTGGTATTAGAAGAGGCCACAGAGATAACTCTCATAAACTAAGAAGACATGGCAGTGCAAGATGGGGAGAGATTAAGGCATTCCATTTAAAAAAAAAATCTAAGCATGTAAAACAAACCAGGAAATCAAGTGGAAACCAACAGTTCTATAAATCCCGGAAGAGTTGCTCTATAACCCTTCCAATGCAAATCCCTTCACCAAAATGAAAACAAGGTAATTGAATCTTCACCCAGTTTGATTCCTTAGACAAATCAGCTGTGCTATTGACCCCCAAACCAAGAGTGAGTCATTAACTCAAGGCAAGAAATGCAAATATCTACATGTGAGATCCCTACAGGATCCTTCTCTATTAGCATTTCCATAAACACAGCTGGAAATTTCATCATTGACATTCTGGACTATGTGTGACGGACTTAATTTTCAGTGCCAATCAAACGTGATTTTAAGAAAGAGAAATCCTGTGTGCCAGGTTGTACTGCTTTTCTGTGTGTGTTGGGACAGGGCAAGACAAAAAGCTATGAATGGGCTTTCTGCTGAAATTAAGCCCTTGCTTTTGGGGCTTTCACTGCCTCAATTCAGAGCCAACTTCCACAGCGCCAATGCCTGACCTTTTAGCTCATTGCTGGGACAAGCCTCAGTGGGGCTTAGCCCCCGCTATGTCCAGGAGCTGCTGCTGAGCTGGGTGCTCACCCTGGAGTCCTCCCTGAGCTGTGCTGCAGCTTTGCCTGGGCCTTTCCACCTGCCTAGCTCACCTGGATACTGATCCTGGCATGCAGCCTGGAATTACTGCCTTGATCCCTGACACGTCTTTTCACTCTGGATATGTCTGGCAATCCCTGGCCTTGTGGCTGTCCCTAATTGTCCTTACAGAGCTTCTCTGCTATCCTTGCCCATATGGGGGTGCACTGCAGGCCTGGCAGAGCCCTCACTGTCTTTGCCTTGCCTGGTGGGGATTCCTTCAATATGGACAAAATAATTTAATTTATTGCCAATCAAAAACAGACTAGGGACATGAGAAAGAAAGAACAGATGCAGAAACCTTTTTCCCCCATCCACTCCTCTTTACTCTTCCACCTCCTCCCTGAGGAGGGAATGGGAACTGCAGAGGGGATCCTCTCCACTGGGTGCAATCTGCCAGGAACAAACTGCTTCAGCATGGGATCCCCACGGGCTGCAGCCTTTGCCAGGAGCCTTCTCCATGCTGGGATCTCCACAGGATGCAGCTTCCTTCAGGGCACAACCACCTACCTGCTGCCAGGGGGCTCTGCTCAGGCTGCAGTGTGGGTATCTGCTGCAGTGTGATCTGCCAGGGCTTGCAGGGTCACAGTCTACATCACCATGATCCTCCCCAGGGAGAGCATGGGAATGTCTGCTCTGGTGCCTGCAGCTTCTTGTGCCCCCCTTCTTCACTGCCCTGCCTCTCTGCAAGGCTCATGCTCTCACATATTCTCTCTCTGTCCTCTCTCTCACAGCAGCTGTGCACTGCTCTTTCCCCTGCCTTAAATGAGTTGTCACAGACATGTCACCACATCTCTGGTGGGCAGAGCCTTGGCCAATGGTGGGTCCCTTTTGGGGGTGACTGGGACTGGTTCAGTGTGACACAGGGGCAACTCCTGGTCCCTTCTCACACAAACCACCCCTGCAGCCTCCCCACTGCCAAAGCCTTGCCCATAAACCCCACACACATCACACAGACATTTGCTGGTTATCTGGTGGCAAGGGGCTCAGGCTCAACACTGAATGGGGCTCTGAGTTGCCTCCTCTACAGGAAAGTGTCCCTGCCTGTGGCAGGGGGTTGGAACTGGACGGTCCTAAGGTCCCTTTCAACCCAAACCATTCTGTGATTCTGTGATTCTGTGATTCTGTGATTCTGTGATTCTGTGAATGAGCTTAAAGGAGCTGTTGAATTCAAGGTGCAGCTACACATTTATCTTTTACTAAAAGGCAAATGCTCTGTATTCACTGACATTTTTCTGTTGGAAGTGGCTGTCAACAGTACGGTACAAAGCAGTTCCTGTCAAAAAACCAAACACACTTTTTTATATTTCTTCAAGGTGGAAGTGAAATCTAAGTGTGGTGATAATGTCAATTGTTTTTCAAAAGATTTTCATGCCAAAAATTATGTAAGTGTTACAACTCCAATAGTTTTCATACAGGTACACTTGCAAAATTTGGAAGCAGAATGTTCTAAATTGTTTAAAATCTTCCAAAGGAAGAGCTTCTGTGAGTTTTGAACCCATTTGTTAAACATCTTAATCCAGAAGAATACTTGAGTGGTTTCCAAGTTTTGACAAGGGGGAAATTAGCAATTTCAACTGGATTCCCATAAAGAACTTTGCAGATGTGATAGTGGGAAAGCCATTTAGAGCATATATTAAACAAAATGATCATAGAGTCAAGCCTAAGGATCACTGTGTCACGATGTGATAAGGCCAGATTAAAAAAGAGAAAAAGCATATGCAATCATGTTGCTCCCACTAAGAATAACTCTTAATAAAATTTTTAATAAGAACAGAAAAATAGTTTGTACCAATACTAAAGTAAAATATTTTTTAAATTGTTTTTTATTTGGTTTTTAATTATTTATTTTTTTATTTTTATATGATTTATTGTAATCAGTATCTGTACATAACATGCACATAGCACATACAATGGTATATGTATGAAATATATGAACAAATATATATATATATCTGAGGTGTAATGGTCACAAATTTTTACTCCTACAGGTGCATAATTAAAATGGTTTGACCACTTCCCTTTGCAATCATAGATTACATTAAGCATTGTTAAATGCAGACTACTAAAAAAAACCCCTTGAAAACATCTAAAAATTTCTCATCTGATCACTGCCGCCCACTTCTTACTGTACTAGTGACAGCTACTTGTATCACTGCATTTATAAGAGCCTTTGTGTTTTTCCTTCTGTGGTCTAGACTGCAGAAAAGAATGTGAGTCCCAAAATGTTTCAATGAACTAAGCTTCTCGACTCACCTTTTTCTTTTTGGATGTGGAAAATGTTTGAATTCAGTTCTTTTAGCAAGTATAGCAGAATTTTAAAGGTATTATTCCATATGGGAAGCAAAACTGCCTTGATTGATAGTTGTGCCATTGCTCCTGTATGTAATGTTGTACATTGCAAGATCATAAATTTGTTAGGTAATCCCAGCATTTTTTCAGGAAGCTTGTGAAAAATAGACAAGTGAAGTACTCTGGTAAAATTATATTCCTTTTCTCTGTGTTTATCTTCCCACAGATTTTTCTTGTCCTCTTTTGGGACACTCTGAGCAAGCATGCAATGATAAATACAAGGCTTAAAAATATCCATACACAAAGAAAAAAGTCTAAAAATCCTCCTTGCAGCAGCAATTTGAATACACCTGATAAAGCAAAGGAGCTGTCCCTAGATAAGAAGATGCTATGGCAAGTATTTATCATATACTTGGAAGCCATAATAGTGCAAGAAAGGGAGACATTAAGGCATCAGATAGGAGAAACAAATCTAAACATGTAAAGCAGGACATCAGGCACTTGTAAACAGCACAATTCACCTGCTCCATAACCCTTCCAGTTCAAATCCCTTCACCATTCCAATGCAAAGCCTTTCACCAAAATGGGAACTATGTAATTGAATCTTGATCCAATTTGCATGATTAGACAAATCAGCTGAGACATCAACCCCCAAAACAACATGCAAAATAGCAAAAATATTAAATGACACTAGGATACTGCTGCCCTGAGATAAATAGGTGAGCATTGCCCACAACAGCTCCTTGGGATTGCCAGTGCCTGACAGATCTGAGGCTTTCAGGGGCCCAGGTGAAGCTGAGTAATAACTCTGAGCTCTTGGCTTCCAATGATGACATCATTTGCTGTCCTTTTTCTATCAATTGCTATAATGGAATCCATGGCAGGAATTCTAGGAAATGGAATCATCTTGGCTGCCAGCTCATCAAGCTGCACTGGGAGAAAAACATGGCCCTCATATGATATGATCATGATCTCTCTGAGTTTATCGAGAATTACATTGCAATGTTGGATTATACTGGATTTATTCTTAACTATATTTTGTGAACCCTCCTATTTTGAAGAAAATCTATTTGGTATTATCAAGACAGTCTATATGTTTTTGAACTACGCCAACCTATGGTTTGGAGCCTGGCTTAGTGTCTTCTATTGTATCAAGGTTGCCAGCTTCACACACTCTTTCTTCATCTGGCTGAAGCAGAGAATTGCCAGGGGGATGCCCTGGATGCTGTTCACATCATGGCTCTGCTCCTTCACAGCTGCAATTCCCTTTGCCTGGGAGGTCTACAGTGTGCACAACAACTTCACTGCTCCTCTACCCGTGACCAATTCTTCAGCAATGAGAACCACAAGGAAAGACAATTTGGATTTATTAATTCTTCTCTCTAATGCTGGTGTAGGTATGCCTTTAATACTGTCTGTTGTTTCAAGTGTTCTGCTGATTTGGTCTCTGTGGATACACACCAGAAGGATGCAAAATAATGCAAGTGGCTTCAGGGATCCCAGTTTAGAAGCCCATATGAAAGCCATCAAGTCAGTCTGTTCCCTCCTTATCCTTTATATTATATATTTTATAGGTTTTGCTTTTCTTTTATATGACTTATTTTTACGTTTTAGCACCCCAAAATCCATATGTATAGCTATAATGGCTGCCAGTCCTACAGGACACTCCATAGTTGTAATTTGGAGCAATCCAAAATTTCGAGAGCTGACAGCTAGGATTTGGCACTACACAAAGTGTCCTGTCGAAACTAGGTCCATGTAAAACATCATCATTTATCCTGGACTTTCTAGTTTAGTTCCAGATGAACTAATTTGAAGCCATGAGAGTTGTAAAATATTAGAAGCTGAAATAGGTAGATTAGATCACTGATCTGGAATTATGAAGAAGGTGGAAATGGTCTCCTATTTACTCTTTCCTTGAAAATCACAGTGTCTCTAAGACAGAAGGAAAATTAGGCCAGACCAGAATCTCTGGAATTGCTTAAAGATACTTATTCATGAGACAAAGAGATCAGACCTGCTTGATCACAAGCATGTTCATGTTTAATTGGGAATATTATGCTTGAATGCTGTGTCAAGTTACTAGAAGCTCCTAATGAGGATGCTTAGGAATTCCCAATGATATGGAAATATCTTACTGAAAATTTTTAACTACATTCGAATTGTAGAAAAAATATTTGTTGACTCTGAAGGTGTCTATAAAATTACAGTATGGTTCAGTAAAAAAAGACATAAACTTTTAAGCTTCCTTGCCCTTGTTCAACCAGTGAACAGTGTCTGTGTGCCCAGTGAAATGGTGCATTGGAGGACTCGCCAAAATCCTGTGATTAGAGCTAATAGGAAAAGTGTCACTCCATTCTTGGTACATTAGGCCTGCAGCTTCAGAATCATTTTGAGTCACAGTGGGATTTTACATTCTTTTAAAGCATCTGTCACAGAAACATTCATGATGTAAGCCTTGTGTTCTCTAAGCCCATCCTGATTCAATGTATCTGATTTGGATGCTGTCAATCTGTTTGAAGCAATGTACCTGTAATTGATCTGAGTCTGTGCTGGAATTGTTTTGTTTTAAACTTCAAAGAATGCCAAGTCAAATGATAACTTGTGTTGGAGTCTTCTTTCCCCTCATGACAGAAACTGTTTCACATGTGGCAGCAGTGGCTTGCAGGAACATTTTTAATGCCATTGAACAGACATGCAGGGAGATCTGCACATGGCAATGACACCCTGGCATGCCACTGTCAGCACCAGTGACACATGCTGGTTCCCAGCTCAGCACCACGAAACACCCGTGCTGGGAGGCTCGGTCCATCCTCTGCCCTTCCCTGCTCTCCCCTCACCGGCCTCCAGGAGCAAACCTCAGAGCTCTCTGACCACACCAACAAGCACAACACGTGGGCTGTGCTCAAACCACAATCCCTCTGTGCTGTCCTGCTCCTGGCTGAGCTCTGGGGCACACGGCTGCTCAGCAGGGACACCCTGAACAGCTGCTCTCACACTGTTTGATTACATTCCATTATTCCACATTCCTCATGCACATGAGATCCAAAACCCACTCCTGTGCTGTTTTCCTGCCTCTGTAAGTACATCTTCCCTCCAAAGCTCCCTTTCCATAGAATGATATCAAATCATTACCAGTTCATTAACATGAATTTTGGGGTCTAAGTGGTTAAGCTGACAGAAATATTGGAAAACACTTCACAGGGTCAGTCATCTGGACGACCTTTCTGTCTGTAAATGACCACCTAATCAACTATTGTCATATGAATAAAACCATCTTCAACATGCATCATATACACCATCAACTAAATCCCTGTATTATATTGGATAAATTATAAGATTAGTTTGATAAGGATTTGTTCTGGGAAAGAAAATAACAACCCCTGTATTTGTAGGAAAATGACAGTTACTGGGAGTAGAATCCTCTGAAGACATGCATCTTGTCTGAGAGTAGGCAATTTCTCTTACTCCCTTCTGTTTGTAATCCAAAGGTCTTTTGGTTCCCCCCACCTTTAACCTCCCAGTTTGCAATCTGAAGAAGGTTTGATGTCATAGAATCAGACCCTTCCAATACATCTGAATAATTTCCACACACACCAATGCCACAGAACTGCAATTGCAGTTCGATTAAAGTCTGGTACAGTGAACCAAATCAGAAAAAAAAGAATATTCAAAGTTCATCCTGCGCTAACATTGCCAGAACATCATGCAAATCGTGTTGCTTTGTACCTCTTTCCATTGAGCATCCAGGAAAAAGCTCACAAGATTTTCTAGGAAACTGCTCACATGTAACATAAAACAATAAGGCCAGTATTTGAAACAACGCCCTTTCCATTAAAAGCACTTTAATGTATTACTGAAATTTAATGACGAAAAATGTCACCAGTGAGCAATTCAAAGAAAGACAGTAGTGCCCATTTATTTTCTAAATCCCAGCCTTTTCCAAGTGAAAAAACAGTAATTTGATTAGAGTCCTTAGCTCAAAGCAAGAAATGCAAATATTTATATGAGAAATTCCTACAGGATCCTTCTCTGATTTGCATTCCCATAAGCATGCCTGGAATTTTCATCATTGAGATTCTGAACGACATCTGATGGATTCTGCTTTCAATGCCCATCAGAACATGATTTCAGATTTGGGAGCAAATGTACAACTGGCAACTGGGCACATTATATGAAGGTCCTTTATTAGCTTTGCATGTACATATTGAAATGAAAGGCAGGAAAGGAACATTTAACTGAACAGCGTCTTACACCGAAATACACATTTATTAAACAGTTTCTTCACCAAAATTCCTATTTTCTCTCTCAGAGGGGCTTAGTTTGTTGAGAAATGCATGGAAATCGCCAGTGTTGCTCGTGCCTTCAGGTTTCCAAGAGTCTTACACATGCTAAATTTTGTTGTTTATTCAGGCCAATTCACTGAGCTCTTTTTGCACCTTTCACTTATGCAATTAAATCTCTTAGAAGAGTATCTTTCTTTTATGAAGGGACATTAAAATTATGATACCTGGATTTAGCTTTTGAATTATTTTCATCTATCCTATGAAATAGAATGGAACACTACACTAAGCTCAGAGTTGAAAAATGAAAATTCAACTATCTTCAAGTACTTCGACACATATGTAAATTGTTGAATTAATCTAAAATGCAAGATGGGTGGAAAGTTCAGATATGACAGCATATGTGTGTTTGTGAAAGCCCAGGAGCAGTTAACATCAGTTGCTCAAAAAGTGAAGGAAATTTCTGCTTAAGGGAGTTGTCAGCAAATCACTGCTTGTTTTTACCACAGTCATAGTAAGCATGTATTTACAAGTGTATCTTACACTCATGGATTCCCAGATTACTTATTTTACAGGGAAAAAAAGAGACCTGAATAGAAAACCTCATTATTCAATGTAATGAAAGTTTGAGATTGCTAAAAAAATCACCAGAAAGAGTATCAGTAAAAATTAGACAATACTAAGCATCAGCATGACAAGTTCATTGGCAAGGTTGACTCTACTACTCACTAGGTAGTTAAGGCACACCAAGGGTAAAGAAGCAACAAACAAATCCCACTCAATCAAAACAGAGATGAAGCAAGAACTACCTATGTGTGTATGTGTTTAGGTGTGTGTTTAGCTGTGTGTGATAGAAGAATAGAAAGGGCAAGGATAGAAAGGAATATGGCCTAAAAGCTCAATAGCTCTCAAACTTAGCAGTACTTAAACTTTCCTTGTACCTTGTCCAAGTTTAGGACAAAACTGGGGGAAAGCCTCCAAAGGAGCCCCCCAAAATAAACCCCCCTCACAATTCCTCCCCCCCACTGGGCTCGGAGAGAATTTTACTCGGGGGGAAAAGTGGAAAAAACTTGTTTATTAACAAACACAAGAAAAAACACTTCCCAGCAACAGGAAAGTACAATCCCAGATGATAAAAGAACTGTTTTCACCGAAGTGAGAGACGGTCGCTGCTGGGAAGGGCGAGAAGCTTCTTGGGCAGGCTCCGGAGGCAGTCTCTGATGCTCAGGTCCCGTCTGGAGCCGGTACAGATCTTGGAGCTGAAGGAGAGAAAGGGGGAGGGGAAGGCAGCAGCAGCCAGGGCAGAGCCAGGGCAGCAGCAGCAGCAGCGGGGCAGAAACAATAGGGCAAAAGCAGCGGGGCAGAAGCAGCGGCCGGGGTAGCTAGCGCAGCAAGCAGCAGCAGCAGCCGGGGCCGCAGGGCAAGCCAAGCAAGCCCAGCCCCCAGGGCACCACCCCCCCGGGGGGGGGAAGAAAAGGGCACTGGCGGCAGCTCCATGCAGACAGCGAGGTGTGGGAGCGGGAGAGGAGCAGACATAACACGAACCCAGAACATACCTTAATGTCTTGGGTTGCAATACAGGATGCAGCCAGAAATGTGTATTCTATCCCCATCTGTTGAAGCCGGGTGGGGCAGTGATCCTTAGCTCCGTGGCACATACCATCTGCTAATGGGCCATCTTTAAGATAAGATGGGGCAATCATCTTTATCTTTTCCACAACCCATCCTCCCTCCAGGAAGATATCATCTGCTGCTGGGTCATTTAGTCCCACTGTATGACTGATAAAATTACATCGTCCCACTGGGAGATGCTCCAGCCAAGGGGAGGAGCCAAGCCTTTCTTACCTAGATAAAAATGGAGATTTGGAACACCAGCGTACCTTCTTTCCACTGGATTCCAGAGGAAAACTGGACCTTTCCACATCATCCCTGGACCTTCAGAGGAAAGGAGCACCCTTCTACAGGAGCACTGCTTCATCTGAACCACCTCTATCACTGCAGGAGCACTGTAGCCATCATTTAATTGTACTGCTACCAACACCCTGACTGATGGGGTGTCAGGTTGTATTCTGACTGTCAGCATTTTGGGACTGTTCTTTGTAATTTTAATTTTAATTTTCCTAGTAAAGAACTGTTATTCGTAAATCCCATATCTTTGCCTGAGAGCCCCTTAATTTAAAAATTATAATAGTTTGGAGGGACGGGGTTTACATCCTCTATTTCAAAGAGAAGCTCCTACCAATCCTCCAAACCAGAACACTTACACTTGACAATTTAGCAATGGAACAACACTAAACAGCATTTAACATAACTTTAATTATACTTTAATTTAAAATTTAGTGAAGGATTAACACTCAACAGCATTTAATTAGCTTATAACTTAAAGTTATGGGCCTAACTTGCTTAGATGTCTGAGAGATAAACACCTAAGAGAGCAGCATTTCTCCCGTCTTGCCATAGCATACACACACTTCTTTGCACACAGACATAAAGTGCAAGGTACCTGTGAAAAATTCCCCTCAAAGGTAACAAAATCCTCACTTTGGATGCCTTTGCATCTCCTCGATGGGCAAAGAGGCCTCGAGGAGCAGGGGCATCAGCCCAGGATCCATCGTGGTTGGGTGATGTCCGAGTGCAGCGAAGGGAAGTTTGCTGGCCCTGAGGGAGGTTTCTGGTCCCAGCCGCTTCGGCCCAGGACAGCTCCAGGCGTCTCCTTTTGGGCCGCTGTTTATGGGCCGCAAGTGAATGGGCCTTAATCATAACAATGCTCCAACCTGCCACACTTCAGGTCAGCACCCTTTCTTTGAAAGTGTGAGGATAAGGAAGAGAAACAGTTTCCGAGGCTGCTCATGCAAACCAGGAGCTCGTTAGGCAGCGCAGGTTCCTGGGAGCGGACGGAGTTTCTGGCGAGCTCAAGGGGAGCCGGGCCCAGGTGCCGCTCAGCAAGGCCGAGGCCTAAAGAGCATTTCTCAGATCACAGCCTTGCCTGAAAAGGGAGGGACTGGTGGATAAACCACCACAGCCAGTAAAAAGCTGGTGGCAGACATCAGCCTAAATGGCCTAAGAGGAAAGAGCTACCAAATCCTTTTCCTGCCTTGTCTGAAAAGACGCTAAGAAGATCCCACTGCATGAAAAAACTCGCAGTCTCAAAAGTGGGAAGAGAGTTGAAAGGGCAGATAGATGAACGTGACACACACTCTTGGTAAAGAACCAAGGGAACAAAAGGGTCAGAGAAAAATGAAGGGAACAAGGTGGACTATTGTATAACTGGGTACAAGTGCAAGAGACCAGTAATGCAAAGGGAATTAATTAACTAATTAATTGGTGTGGCTTTCCTTAATTATCAGCATCCAGCTACATGTTTCTTCATCAATTATGCTGGACGTCACCACAATTTTCAACTCCTGACAAGCGAGATCATCAGAGTCTTCAGTATTTGACACATTCCTTCCAATAAGAGGCAGGAGCATAAGGACAAATTATGTATCTCTAAGGGGATGCAATCACTTTGCTTTACCAAATCAATTTCATATGACCTCCATAGCCTTGGTTATTGGTAATACCTAGGCTGACTCTATTCTATGTGTATGATGCTCAATTTTTCTTTTGAAATCTCTTCAGACAGTGGTCACAAAGCTGAAGCAGTTTGATTGACACAACTTGCACTGAACTCATGTGGCTTTTTATTGCCTGTTCTTTCTGGGCACAATATGGAAATGTAAAGGAGGATGATCCACAGTTTCTATTCATTTAACATAGAAAGAGTTAAATGCAGCAACTAACAATATGCAAACAGCTATTCACTGAAGTTTGCATTCTTGTGATTACTGATTGGGCTTTTACAATCAAAAGATTCTATCCTCAGCGAAGGGAAATGGAAAATCCTATTGCATTTTAGAGGCTTTCCTGGACACCCACAACTTTGTCTTTTTCTGAGTATATACCTTAAGAGCAACACTATCATCCTGTTTTTAGTTTGATTTATGTCTATACACAGATGATACTTGTGAAATGTGACAAATAACTTTAACATACCATCTTGAAAAGATGCCTAATACATTTTTATATAAGAAAAAAATTATAAAACCCACCAAACACTAGTAAAAAGTGACTAATCACATCTGATGCCTAAATTTTCAGTACTGAAATTATTACCTTGTAAAAATATAGTCATTCTTCTACATTACAAATATGAAAACTTAAGGATTCAATCAGCCATACGTAATAGCAGATCTGGCAACTCTTGACCTGATTTTCTCCTTTATGTATCAAGACATGAGATATAATGTTTCCTGCAAATTCCATTTTCCTTGACAGAAGATTCTGCCATGCAGAAGGAGCACAAAACGTATTTACTTCAATATCTTTTATTAAGAGGCTATTTTTTTACCACACATTTTAAATTAATAGCTATTCACAAAGCAAATACACTTAGCTTGCATTGTTTCCTCTGTCTTTCTGTCTCACATGCACATACACACACCCATAGTAACCTGTAATTTAAATTAGAAAGGAAAACAGATTTAAATTATTAGCAATAAATAATCACCTGTGCTGAAGGAAGCAAATATGCAAACATTACGAGCAGCAGTAGAATGTTGATTAATGAGTGATTTGCATCCCTCAGATCACATCTGAAATCCCTTTCTTAAGCTAGAACTGTGATGTTATACTGGTTTGGTCTGGAGAAATTGTGGATCTGGAGACCAGATACCAGAGAAGCCTGGTCCACTGTTTTTAATTTGTGCCTTCAAATTTAGGGCTGAAAGATTTAAATATTCAGAGGAAAAGTTTATAAACCTCATTTTACAAAAAGGGATAAGCACAGATGCACATGTCACCTGATTCCTATTGAAACTTGAATAATTTTGATCTGGAGACCTGAGATGCTCACATTTAATTAAAAACTAGATGTGTCTTCACAATTCTCTCAAGCAAAGGTCAAAGCATAATCTGCCATAATTTATGCAAATTTTCAGTGGCCATTGGATCAGTCGCTCAATTGTTAGCTGACTGTACACTCACCATGAAGTCCTAGACAGTGACCTTAAATTAATTTTAATACACATGGTTTGAATAAATAGTGATTTCATGATTACTTGGAATTAACAAACTTGAGGGGAAAAAAAGTAACAGAGAATCATATAAAAAGATTTTTTTAATTATTAAGAAAAAATGGTACAGAAAGGAACAACAGTCACAAAAAACCCCCCCATATAAATGTATGTATAAATTAAGATGTCTCAGAGGAAGTGCACTGAAAACATCTTCCTTAGACCACAATTGAAAGAAGTCATTAAAACTTTCCTTTCAATTTGTTTAACTCTTCATTCAATGGGTCATAAGATCAAAATACAGCTTATTCTGAAACTGAATAACATCTGATCTTTTCTTACAATAAAAATCATATTGGCGCACACTTGAAGTCTCCCTGAAACCAAATTTTGTCAAATATTAATATTTCTTTAGAGTCCACTTTCTTCAAGTGATACTTTTACTGAAAAATTTCTGACAGACACCTTTCCAAAAGCATTTGGGTTCACGAGACAGTAAACATATAACTATCTTTTGGGAAGTTTTGACAAATACATTCATAAAGACAACACAAGGTAAAATACCAGTCCAGATAACTTCATTTCAGATGTCTGTTTAAACCATTGTCAGTTTGAGATACAGAGATTAATCCATCTCAAAGCTCAGGTTTATCTTAACCACAGGCTACATCTCATTTCTCTAAAACTCCACATCCCTCCAGCACAGCCTGAGTAAGGAAGAAAGTGGTTTCCTTCCTAACTGCTTGTTTTCCTTAGGCAGCCCCGTCTTTACCTCAGCACTTGGCCTATTGCCTTCATCTCTTAACTCCATCTATGTTTTGTTTAAAGATAATGGCAGTTCAAAGGCACATGTACTTACACAGCCCCAAAACAACTTCTGGAGCAGCCTGTATTAACTTCAGACCACAAGACATGCATTTGGTTTGCTTGTCTTTCTCACTTTCTCAGGCGTATGGGACTGACAGTCGTAAGACCTGGAGGAAGCCTTCAGAAATGTGTACAGCCTTCTGCACAAAAGGGTTCATGCTCTGAGTTAAAACAATTAGGCAAGAGTGGTTTGTCTATTAGTTATCTTTGCAGTGAGTGATGTACTTTGGAATTCTATGTTATAGTCTGCAGGAGTAAAGGTATAAATTTCCCATAGATACAAAAGAACTGTGTTCAGAGGGATTGGACGTAAAGATTACTGCTGCAAGCTGAAATCATGGGGCAGGACAGGGTCCTTTGGGACACATGATGGCTTTTGGATCAACTCTGGCTCTGCATTTCTGTCCTAAAAGCCCACATGGGGTGAATTTGAATGAATGAGCAGGGCCTGTGCATGTGATACCAGAAACCAGATCAAAGAAAGAGTGGGTAGGTGCTGAGAGGCAAGTGAAACTCTGCTAAGAATACATAAGGTCAGGAGACTCAGTCCTGCGGATTCACAAGAACAGAAAAACTCAGAACATCAAGATTCTCAACTCTCAAGGCCACAAGCACGTCGTGATAGCAGGTAATGATCAGTAAGTGCCTGAGTGTGAGACAATGACTGAGCATAATGTGTGAATTGTTATCTGCTATTAATAATAACAGCTTGATTCTACTCATAGTCTAACTCACAAGAAGTGATCTAATAGAGGTTAATTGTGATCTTTTTCTCTCCTGACTTAAATACCAGCCAGGAAAATTTCCCAATTTATTCATGAAATCACTGTGTCCTTGCTTGACTCTCTAGGACTAGTACAGGCTCATTAATGGTTGCCTGCCTGAGCCCCATCTGTACCTCACTGACCAATAAATATTCCACTAATCCTGTTCATTGTCCCTTCACTGACCTGCCTACTTTGCATTGTGTTGATCATACTATAGGGAAGTCTAAGATGTTGCATATTCTCAGAGCAGAGTTTGTTGTCAAGTACCAGATTAAAATGCTATGTTGTCTCTATGGAATAAAGCCTTTCTGTCTGCTCTACAGCAATCTTCTCTTGTATCTTCAGTAAAAGGATCATTTATTCAGAGGGTCTGTTGTGGTGATTTCTGAACAATGGAGAAGAGATTTAAAGGAACCATTGGAGCCATCAAACCTACACTTGTGCTGAATGAAATATGCCCAATAGTTCCTTTCAGTGATTATGACCTTGATCATTACTGTAGAAGTTTTCTGTCACCATTTTTACTCAGAGGACCTTATTCTTCTCATTGTTAGAAACCTCCTGGTGACATTCAATCTTAAATGTCTTCATAACAACTTTCTGCTTTTCTTTACATTATATAGTCCTTGTTCCAGTTAGTGTTAACCTATCTCAAAATACTTAGAAGCAAAAGTCTGTTTTGTTAGGCTGACAACTTTTTAAAGTCTCTTTATTACCTTCTGATTGTAAAATGGACTTTGTATTCATCTGATCATCCCTGAAGGCATTCTTTGTACTGTTACAAGTCTAGCTCGTCATTTTGGTAAGCAAAGTATTGTGTTCAGTTTCTTAAGCAAAAGATCTTTGAGTTGTTCTGCTGTTTCCTGCTTGATTTTCCCAGAATCATAGCACCATTTTACTAAGCAAAGATGATAATATTATCAAGTCCAACCACAAACCTAGCACTAAACCTAAGGGCCTGTGGCCCTAAGTGCCTCATCTACATATCTTTGTAATAAATCTGTGGATGGCAACTCAGCCATCAACCCTGGGGAGTCTAGCCCAGTGCTTGACAACCCTGACAGTGAAGAATTTTTTCCCAGTATCTCACCTGAGCCTCCTCTAGCACAATGTGGGGTAATTTTCTTTCATGCTGTCTATTCTAACATCCATGGGCACTGGCATGTACTTGGCTACATGGACATATCTCCCATAAAAGAGAGTCTGGTCATCAAGTACCTGTACACTGGGAAACAGATCTTACTCTAAAGGATTCCTGGAGTTAGTTTAAAATGTCAGTGATAATCCAGCTGGTGGACATCAATCAGCAAAGAATAGTGCTAAGGGAAACCACTGAACCTCAGTATAGGAACTGACATGATAATGGATACTTTTCCTACCTCTCATTAGCACATCTGTAGTGGGATTTTTCCCCACCCTGACCACATTTCCAATGAACTGGCAGTGACTTTTTGGTTTTCAGAGGTAGCAGAAGCAGGATGCTCTGCAAGGGAAGGTCAGCAAGGAACTGAAGCTGACAGCAAACCAGGCACGAAGAAAGATCCTCACAAGGGTTGTAATCCCATAGTACCTGAACAAAAACAAGCTCCAGAATAGGTCAGCAACAGCAGCAATGTTAAGCCAGTGGTCCAGGCAATCCAGACAAAGCCAAGATCAAGCCATGAAGTCAAGTCAGCAGATCAAGGTCAGGTATCAGCAAAGTTCATGGCCAGACCCCAGCCTGGCTGTCCTGTAGCTCTAGCAGAGACCACAGCAAGTGTCAAAGCTCCTGAGCAAAGAACAGGCAGCCTCCAGGCAGACTGTCTGCTCTTCCTCTCAGCTCTTTCTGCAGCAGTCTGACCCAAGGCTATCCTCCTGCAAAGTTACACAGAACTTGAACAAGCAAAGCCCAATGAGAAGGGGAACAGGTTGCGAAGACTGGTGTTCTAAGGACCCAACAGCATGGATGTTACTGAACTTGGGCATCTGGATAAAGGGCATATAGATGCCATCAGACAAAAACAGGATGCTGTCAGTGTCATAAGAGGAATGTGTGTTTAGACTGGTGTAAACAGCATTCTGCAACTTGTGCCAGTTGTCAGAATGAGTCAAGTAGCCTGTTTAATTAACAGCAGCTTTTATTTCCCTGAAGTTGCCATTCTAGAGTGAATGAGAGAGGGTGGAACTACCAACAGTGGTCACCTGAAACAAAAAGAAACGCAGCAGAGGAAACAGGAAGGTCTGTAATTCAAATCCTAAGGAAGATTTTATTTTTTAAGAGCATCTGTTCAAAAAGTTTTGACCAAATAAAGAAGCCTTAAGCCTGCCCCAAAGACAGAGAGGGTATAATTTTTTACTCACCGAACCACCTCTAGTGATAAACATCATGTCTGTTGATTGGAGTGCAATTTCTCCCAATGGGGCAGATAAGCTACAAATTAAAGGGATTTTCTTTGTCTTTTTTTTCTTCTGAAGTGATTCATCAGTGGCCAGTGTTCTGCACTTTCACATTCCTTTGTCAGGTCAGAAATAATCACTTTGCGCGCTGCTCTGCCTGTGCCACCAGTGTTGGTCCCACAGTAAAACAATTCCGATGATGACATCAGATACACAATCATCCTTCATATAAGGTCACAAGTACAATTTTTGAATTTTATTGGAGGTTTAGACTCCTTCAGATTGGAGATTAGTCTGCTGATAATGTCTAAAAAGGTGAACGATATTTCTATTGGTTCCTTCAGGTAGCTCATGCTAGCACGTGAATCGATATATTTCCTCCTTTGTAGTCATTTGTGAGATACAAGGATGCCCACACAGAATTTTACCTGGGCACTGCCTGGAGAGTGAAGTTTCATCCATCTGTGGTCAGGATGGCAACAGAAGGACATACTTCTGCTCCAGTGCTGTGGTTGATTCTCCTCTCCATTCAGGTCTCCCTGGGTAAGTGCATACTTTATTTTGCATAAGGCAGTGAGATAAAAAAAAAGCATGCAAATTTAATCTAAATCTAAATCTAAATCTAAATCTAAATCTAAATCTAAATCTAAATCTAAATATATACTAATATAAATACAAATTTATATATTTAATATAAATACAAGCCTCTAAAGCAAAATGACAAAAAAGTTGTTTAAGTATGTATCTGTATTTGATTCAATCTCCTTGATAATCCTGAGATAAGGAAGGGTAAGCCTTTTGTAAAAGTTTTGTATTTTACTTAGATAGCGGTGACTGGCCATTCTCATAAGAATTCAAGTCCAAATTTTGTAGACAGTTTAGCTGTACTAAAAACCAGTAGTAAGAATACCTACTGTCTTATCTCTCCTGCTGAGCTCTTTGTAGACAGAAGTAATAATTCCAGGTCTTTGTTCAACACGAGTTAAAATGATGCAGCTCTACTCTGTGTATACAGTGGAGTTTGGGTAACACAACATCTCCTCAGTTGTTCCTGTATACCTGAAGCTTATCACTATTTGTGTCTCTGCTCTTCTGGAGCTATGTGTACCTGCTTGATGCTGGGGATGAGAAACAGATTTTGGAAACCTCTTTTTTTTTTCCTCTACACTTGGAGGTGACATTATGGCATTGTGATGGTGGTCACATCCCCATATGATGAGAACAAGACTTCATGGTTGATGTTTTGCTATAGCACAGTCCCAGTCTTGAAGTTTCTCACAAGTTGTGTGAATGCAATCAGAGTTCACATGGCAGGGAACAGGAGGCACTCTTGACATACATTTTTGTAATATGAAATATTTTTTATTTAGACACCTTTGTAGTACTTTAGTGTAAACTGAGCTGTACTGCAGAAATGAAAGTGAGTTTTTTGCCACCTCCTTGTGGCATCAGGGAACAACAACAAACTGACTTGAAGATGCAGGCAAGAATAGCTTTACAATGACACCATCATCAGCACCTCCCACCCTCATCTCTGCTCTGGCAGCACTTGCACTCCCCATGCTGCTCCAGGAGTTCTGATGCTCCCCAGGCACAGAGCACTGTGCAGAGCAGTGCAGGAGTCACAACCCCCAGGCAGTGAGCTGGCAATCTGCCCCTGAGGCAGCAGGGCTGGAAACCTCCTCCTAGGATCTGGGGACAGGAATGCATGGGGCACTCTCATCCTTTGCCTATGAGAAGAATTGGGTTTTCAGCTGGAGCAAGCAAAAATCTCATGCCTTCTCAGCCAAGCAGAACATCAAACCACTGAATTCAATGAAGGTACTTGTGGGACATGCTGTGGAGTGTGAGGAAATACAAAATTGCACCTGTACGTATCATAAAAAAATCACAGAAAAGTGATTACAGCAAATGATAGCTTTTATTAGGAAATATTTAAATCTGTCTATTGGGTTATGCCAACCTCTACATCCAGTCTTGCATGCTGTTACTTGTTGAAAATGTCAGATGTACAATTATTTAAAAATTCAGGTGCACAGAGGTCATACAGTTGAGTGAATAGTTTGTTTTGCTCCTGGATATGGCTAATAGAAACTGGTTATATGGTTATATTAAAGGTTTTAATATGGTTTAATGGTTTTAAAGGCTATATATCTTTTAAAATGTATTAGGAAATCAACTTTTCTTAGAATTAATTTATCTTTTAAATGTATAAATGTTATAGCTGAGAAAACACTTTTTTTTTTGGAAATATGTTCTTCAAACAGCCTGGGGAGTATTCTCCAGAATGTCTTTGTAAAGACTTATAAGACTTATCACAGAAAGATTATGCTCCCTCTGATACAACATGCTGCAGGCACAAAGTGGTTTTGTAGTTACCTTAGGACTGTGCTATGTGTGTGACTTTCTTATTCAGGAGACTTGAAGAGAGACGATATTTTGAAGAAAAAATAGGATTTGGAAGTTACCAGTTGTCAGTCACTTGAATAACCACCTTTTTTTGTTTGTTTGCTTGTTTCCAAATTTAAGTGATAGGCAGGAAATTGTGGGGAAATCCAGCAGTGTCAGCAAAGAGGTAAAGCCTTTGCCTGTGTATGAGAGGTGATCAGGTATCAAAGCCACATTGTCTGTGTCTGATGAAGCAGTTACAGACCACATGAAGATTGAGGCAAAATTGCCTTCCAGCTGACTACTGTTAGCAGTTTACTCTGCAAAAAGAGATGAAACAATGGTTAGTTTTGGAAAGAAATGGCTGCATTAGCACCAGCTCATGGGTTAATATTGACACACTTGCAGTGAGTAGAGAGAAGAATTAGATTTGCTTCCAAATGTGAAGAAAAATTAAATAATCTTATTTCACAATGTCAGATGACAGCAAGATGTGTGATATGTAGAAACCCCTCTCTCTTGAGGAAGAGAGGGAAGGTGATATTTTACATAAACAATGTTTTTTTAAAAAATCTCACAGGAAAACCCAAAGCTCATAGTGCAAATTATATCTTTTGTCACTTCTCAAATGCCATCATCAACAGGAAATGATCTTCCTGGGCTATTTGCAAGATTTGCACAGCTGCACTGCTTTTCATTCACATCAGTGCCCAGTGTTGGATGAGTACTGCAGGTTTCTTTTGGCACCTGGTCACTGTGGCTGTGAGTGCAGATCAACAGGGCCCATGGCCAGGCATGGCTGTGCCAGACTGGAGCACAGATGCACCTCTCACATAGCACAGGCACTGAGAGAAGGCCCAGGTCTGTGCTTGAATGGCCCTTGGGCAGAGCATGTGGGTGGAAAACCCAGGTGGGGAAAGCCAAAGCCATTAAGGATTCTTAGTGCACTCAGGACATTGACAATTGGATCAAATCTGTCCTGTAAATGTCTGCTTTAATATTCAATTGTGTATCAGGTCTTGAAACTTAAAAGTTTGTGACCAAAGTTATTAGGCTTCTTATGTGACTGTCCTGTAAATAGGACAGCTATGTGGTCAATCTGAATAATCCCCCAGGCCCAAAAGAAGTTTTCAACACTCTTCAGAGATTTACCTGTTACATAATATGCTGAATCCCTGATCAAACTGAAGACAAAAATCAGGCACAGTGGCCAACTTCTTCCAGTTTTCTTTGCACATTTAGCTTGCAATTTGTCCTTAACCTGGGAGGGCAACAGTCCTGCAGGCAGTTTTCTACCACTTGATTTTCCACCCATTTCACGAGTATCCTCTTCCACGCTTTAAACAGCAGTGACTTAGATCCAGCTGCTAGTGAGGCTAACTTTTAGTCCAAAACATACTTAATACTCACATACAAATATCTACTCACACATACCACAGCTGCCCACACAGACAGAAATGTGCAACATGTGACACATGTGACACAAACATAAACAGCACCAGTGGCCTTACAATGATCTATCTTAACTTCTGTAAGGCCTTTGACATGGTCCCACACAACAGTCTAGTCAATAAATTGGGCATATGTGGGTTTGATGGATAGGCTATTCAATGGATAAGAGAGATCAATAACAAGTGGTGTCCTTTAGGGGATGGGAACCGTTCAAAATCCTTATTATTGACATTGGTAGTGGGACTGAGCTCAGCCTTGGCAAGTTTCCAGAGGACACCAAGCTCAGTGGTGTAGCCATTGAGGGAAGGAAGGCTATCCAGAGGAATCTTGATAGTCTTGAAAAATAAGCCTCATCCCATGAAGTTCAACAAGGCCAAGTGCAAGGCGCTGTAGCTGGCTTAGGACAACCATCAGGATCAGCACAAACTGGAGGATGCATGGCTTGAAAGCAACCCCATGGAGAAGGACTTGGGGATACTGGTGGGGACAAATTGGGCATGAGCTGGCAATGTGCCCTTGCAGCCCAGAAAGCCAACTTTGAGCTGAGTCTTCAAGTAGATCCCCTGACCTTACCACCTCTCCAGTAGCTGGCCTGGCCCCTCTGGTCCCTCTGGTAGCCAGCTCCTCCCAAAGACACACACACAGACTTGGCCAATTAACTCACAGGATAATGAATCTTGATCCACTGTATCAATCACACACCAACAGGCAGTCCCCTCACCCACTCCAGCTGCCAGTGTTTATTGTGGCAGGCTTTGTGAATCACAAAGCAGAGACATTACTCAGCATCTCCCAGCCCTGATAAGTCAGTAAAAGAGAAAGTGTGCCTGCTATTAGAAATAATTTACATTTTAGCAGCACAGTCAGCTCAAACTTGTAAATACAGACATAACTCTTGCAAAAAACTGCTCTTTAAGTTGGAACTATTTAGAAAGGTGGACCAAATAAGTCTGATGTAAGAGTAAATTAAGAGCAATAATGATCTCATTAACATCTGCAATAGATAATCATGATTAAGCTCTGTCCCTTCTATAACCTTGCTCTGTCTGAAGGCGCTGATGAACTGAGGCTGTCAAACGGAACCGGCCCTTGCTCTGGGAGAGTGGAAGTAAAACATGAGGAGCAGTGGGGAACTGTGTGTGATGGTGACTGGACCATAAAGGATGCTGAGGTTGTCTGTAAGCAACTGCAATGTGGGTTTGCTGTGAAGGCCCTAAATCGAGCTCCTTTTGGAGAAGGAACTGGACCAACGTGGTTGTACCGAGTTGATTGCCGAGGTGATGAATCTGCTCTCTGGAACTGCACACATACAGGATGGGGTGCTTTTACCTGCCCTCATTATTTTGATATTGGAGTGATCTGCTCAGGTAAGAAGTGATCCAGCCTTGTATAACAGAAAAAAGATACGAGCCTGGGATCAAACTTTGTCCTAGTTGGATAAAGCCAAGTACTCCCTCTACTCATCCAAATCAAGTTGCTCCAGCATTAAGTCTTCTGCTGATTATGAGCAAGCTGACTTTACCTGGGCGCAGCAATGGCATAGAATGAGCAGATTAAATGACATAGAACAGAAAAGAAGTACTATTTGTTTCTACCACAGTTCTTGCAGGCAACAGGAGAGCAGTACTGAACTTGTGTTTGATTGGGAATGGAGACTAAAAAAGCAGCTGTAGGTAGAGAAGCAAGAAAATGCAATGTTACATCCTACAACTGCCCTTCCTCTCCAGATCTTCAGTAAGCTGAGACATGACAGTCAGCAAAGGCAAAAAAAGTCCAATATCTGTTTGGCTGCTTCCTGTGCAAGATGAGCATTGTTTTACTCTTTGGAAAAAGAACCACTGTGAGAGGTTTTTCCTTCACAGCTTCAGGACTTTACATTTGTCCTTTTTTGATTTTTGTAAAGGACCTGTCAGCCCATTAGTCTAGCCTGTCCAGATGTCTGAATGGCAGCTCAGCCCTCGTGGTTTTCTCCCCACCCCCCCAAAATTATAAGAGTGTACTCCATCACCACCTCCATGAAGAGTAGACTCTGAGCAGAATAGGCCCCTGGAAAGACCCAAAAAAGTGATATTCCACTTGCTGACAGTCTTTAGGTAGGGTGAGACTCACTAATGACTGAGCCTGACCATTCTATCAGCTGCCTAACCATGTTGTCCTTCCACCCAGACAGTAACATCCTAGTTTTTGAACACAAGGACATAGTGCAAGACAGTGTTAATGGCAGTGCTAAATGTGAGGTAAATGATGTGCTGCTGTCTCCTCATACATAAATCCATTTTAATCAGAGAAAGCAATACAGTCCCCCAGGCATGATACAGGCTTGATAAAACCATGTTAGCTCTTCCCATTCACCTTCTTGTGCCCACAAATGATTTCCTAGAAGTCTCACTCCATGTTTTCCAAGTATCAAAGTAGGGCTGGTCAGACTGTAGATCTGCAAACTGTCTTTTTAGCAATTTCTGAAACTGGGTGCAGCATTTCCTGTTTCCTCTTCCTAGGGTGCTTCAGCTTCCTATTCATTGAAATAATGAAGTCTCAAGGGCAGACACTAGTAAAAGGCTATTAATCTGTTTGGGGATTGCTACTTCTCAGTCATTGGCAGATGTTCAAAGCTTCCTTCCTTCTTTCCCAAGGACTTAGTATTTTCACATCCTGAGAAATAAGCAATGTCATACACCACTTTCTTTTTTATCAGTGCTGTATAGGAATTGCCACAGTCAAAATAAAAAAGTATCAGTGGTCCTCATAGACGTGAAATGTGTCTTGCCCATTAAGATACAGGAGTTATGAAAACAGGTCAGTACAACCAACCCTTGATGCTGGATTTCCTGTTTTTTGGGTTTTTTCCAGGTTTCTCTGATCTGCGTCTGACTGGAGGGGACACTGCCTGCTCAGGACATCTGGAAGTACAGCAAGAGGAAACTTGGGCGACTGTCTGTTTCTCACACATTGATTTCAAAACTGCCTCTGTTATATGTAATGAGTTAGAGTGTGGCCAGGCTGTGGACACCTTGAGAGGAACTCACTTTGGAGACACACATGCACTGATCTGGCAAGAAGAGTTTCACTGTGCAGGGAATGAGACTCACCTTGCAGACTGTCCCAGGAGCATACACCATACTAACACGTGCTCTCATGATGCCTCTGTTGTGTGTTCAGGTGAGACTTTGGGCTGATGGACAAAAGTCACCCATGTCCTATATGCCTTCTTCCTGTTAACCCACAGTTCAGAACATCTGTACACTTCTATGATCCTCAGGATCCTTGAATGCTTTCCCTACCATGCCTTGAGCCATTCAAGGGGAGCAAAAAATAATAGAGAGAAGCCCCACAATGTCCCATTCACTCTACTCAGAGTCTGCATCTAACATGGGCTGTTCTAATCACTTCACTATTAAACCTAGGGCAGAGCTGCTGGCAACAGTCTGACACCAAGCCTGGAAAAGGGCTGGAGTTCATGTCCACTTCCTGCCCAAAGGGCTTCAGTCTGTTTCAAGACTGCCTTGGGCACTGTGACCAGTGGCAGCCAAATACCTCAGTTAAGGCATCTAACAGACCTTGGCTCCTGCCTCTGTCTTGCAAGAGTCTTAGCTCAGAGCTGAAATCCTGGGCTCAATAAGGGTACAATGCAAGGACAAGGTAAGAGTAGAAGGTAGCAGTGTGAGAAGACAGAGGGATTGCATGGGGCTGGCAGCAGGACACCATGGTGCCATCCATGCCACCCTTAATTTATTGGGAATATGCCGATGGTTATGGCCCATGGAGTTCAAACCCTTGCTCTGGGGCATGGAGGAAAGCTGAGAATTCCCCACTGCAGTTTCTGCTCACCAGGAAATGTGACATGACCAACTACCGGGAGAGTGATACCAGTTGCTCCTGCTTGGAGTTCCTCACATGCAAGGCAGTGCTGAAACTGCCTCTGCAAGAGAAGATGTTGCAAGGTAGCAGCAGTATTGTGAGGGGAGGAGAGAGCAGAACAAAGAGGAAACACTGAACTTAAAGAGTCAAAAGACTTTTAGTCATACAGTGCAGGCTACAACATGAACAAGAGAGTTTTTTTCAGAGCTGGCTTATCAGCGTCCTGTTCTAAGATGCTTTCCAGTAACATAATAAGTGCTAGTTTCTTGCAGATAGAGAGAGCTCTCTTACAGTACACTACTCTTATACCACAAAAACCCAAAAGTAACTGCTAAGCTCCTTTATCCTTTCTGCAGGCTACGGCGGGTACAGGCTGGCAAATGGCAGTACCACATGTTCAGGGAGAGTAGAGCTTCTTCATGGAGGCACATGGGGAACCCTGTGTGACTACCTGTGGGATTTACCAGCTGCCAATATCCTCTGCCAGCACCTGGACTGTGGAGTTGCAGTACAGATACCAAGTGGACAGTGGTTTGGGGAAGGAAATGGATCTGTCTGGAATGGCACATTCAGCTGCCAGAAGAATGGCTCACTCCTGAGAGACTGTCCCGTGCGTGCTCTAGGTCATGATGAATGCCCTGCTGGAAAAGAGGCTCGTGTGGTATGCTCAGGTGAGCAGTGGAAAGGTCTAGGAAGAGAGCTGAAAAACTCCTTCCTTGGGGAAAATATGGACTCAAAATTCAGAGGGCATATGTGGAATCAGGCTCTGTCTTTTGACAGCTGCAACAGGAGTCAAGGCTGTACTTCAGCTGTGCCACAAGGCTGCTCTCTCTGAAATGCTCCTAGTGTCAGGTGACAGCAAGAGCAGGGCTGCTGCACAAGCCAGGACGAGCTGGGCACAGAGGCTGAGCACAGCATAGGCAGAGTCCTTGCCACCAAGGCACAATCCAAAGCATCTGCACAGACAACAGAGGAAAGTACTGGTAATAAGGTCTATGAGCAGTCCCAGACAAGTCAAAGCAAACAGAGAGATGTAGGGTCTGGCTGGAGAGAACAGGCAGGCATAGCATGAGACAAGACTGGAGACAGTTATACCTGTCATACTTGAGGCAGGGACTGAATTCCTGGTCCAGGTTTAAGTGGGGATTTGGACCAGCAGTTGAAGGATCTAGAGCTGTTGGCCCTTGGTGATATTGGTCTGGAAAATTAAAGTCTCTTGATTGACCCAAAGCCCCAAAAACCTAGTGCCCTGATTTTAAAAATTGCAAATGGGACCCGATCCTGAGTTCTGGTCATTCTTCTCAGTAAAATAGGCTGGACTGAAGTCTAGTTAGGAGTATGAAGGTTTCTAGTTGAGTATGGCCCAGTTAAGTAATTTTTATTACTGAATGATAAGGAAAACTCATTCCCATTTCCCAGTCACTTCCAGGTCCTGTCCATGAGCAGTTGCAAATGTAACACTCCAATATTCCCTTTCTCTTACATTCAGGGTGTCCAGGGGGCAGGCTGGTGAATGGCACCACATGCTCTGGCATAGTTGAGATCCGCCATGGAGACACATGGGGAAGACTCTGCCACTCCCACTGGAATTTGCAAGCTGCCAGTGCTCTCTGCCATCAGCTGAACTGTGGCTATGCAAAATCAATCCAGATGGAAGACGGTTTTGTGGATGGAAATGGGCCTATATGGAGAGATGCTTTTCACTGTGGAGGGACAGAGTCCTGCCTGTGGGATTGTGCTCAAGTGACTTTGGGCAATCCAACCTGTTCAGCCAAAGAAGTAGCCACTGTAATTTGCTCAGGTAAGTCAGGAGTGGCCTTTTATGGGTGGTGCAACTTCAGAAGCAGTGCTGGTGATCTCGCTGACAGGATCTAGTCTTAGAGGCTGGGAAGCCTTTCATGCTTCTCATTGTGTGCATGAAAGCAAACAAAGCCTTAAGAGGGGCAGCCTCCTTAACCAGTGGTGAGAATTAATATTTTACCAGCACAGAAATTTGTCTTCCACAGCTTTCCTGCAAGTTATTTCTACTGCAGTGAGGTAAGTAGATGTTACTCAGTATATTTCCCAACTGTCTTGAGCCCAGGTCTTGCTGAATCACTCAGGCTCTCAGGGGGTGAGAGCCGCTGTGACGGGCGAGTTGAGATCTCCCTCCATGGTGTGTGGAGCAGAGTCCTGGATGATGACTGGGACATTAAGGATGCCCATGTGGTGTGCAGACAGCTCCAGTGTGGAACTGCTGAGAAAGCCTATTACCTTCCAAAGTCTGAGCGAGGCAAGGGTCTTGTTGGCCTAAGGAGTGTCCAGTGTACTGGAAAGGAGACTCAGCTGATGCTCTGCAACACCTCCCATTATCAGACAGTGCCAACGGGAGTTTCTGAAGATGTTGCTGTGATTTGTTCAGGTGAGTCACTGTGTGAAAGGTACAGAATGTTTCCTAGGGTTTCTCCAGCCCACATTGTGCTGTGGTGTCACAGGTCTTCAGCTGGCATAAATCTGAGCCTGATGATAGTTAAGGAAGCAAGTGTAATTTACGTAATACTTTCTTCATCTGAATTTCTTACAGAATTATCTTACAGAGTCAAAAAGAACTATTAGAACACAGAAGCCATAAGAACACTAACTTGGCTATGATTACCAAGCATTCTTACTGCCACTTGAGCATTAAGTAGCTTTTCTTTTGTGACATTTCTATATTTATAGATACTTGCAGCCGTTCTACAGAATATTAGAACTGTTTCTACTCTTCTCTGATTTTGTAACCCATCTGTAACAGGATCAGTATCTGCCTCTAACTAAATTAGTATAGATAGAAAACAGGTTATCTGGCTTTCTAAGATAAGATGACCTCTGCACATACTTAGTATGACTAGACACTTCTTGCTTGCAATATCTCACAGGAATTATTCAAACATTCACATGGTGCAGGAGGAGGCCTTTCTCTTTGTGCAGTTTTAACCTCACAGGACTTCTGCCCAAGCAACCATAGCAGGAGAATTGGGATATAATAAGAACATGATGTCTTAGAAGTGCTTTAAAAATATTGTCACTATGCTGACCTGTGCATCATAATTGTGTTGCATGTTGACAGCTGGATTTTCTTCCTACAGGCAGCAGACAGATGAGGCTGGTGAATGGAACAAACCGCTGTGCTGGGAGAGTAGAGCTTTATCTTCATGGCATCTGGGGCACCGTCTGTGATGATAACTGGGATCTACCAGATGCCAATGTTGTTTGCAAACAGCTTGGATGTGGGCATGCCATCGAGGCATTTGTCTCTGCTCATTATGGCCAAGGGTCGGGGCAGATCTGGCTGGATGACGTGAATTGCACTGGGGCTGAATCTGATCTCTGGGCATGCCCCTCTAGGGTGTGGGGCCAGCACAACTGCCAACACAAAGAGGATGCTGGAGTCCTGTGCTCAGGTGCGCTTGGAAAACCCTCTTCTCAGCCTGTGGGTTCAAACAGGGTTGTATAAAGGGAAGTCAAGAATAGTAGGGACTTGCTTGGACAGCCTCTTCCTGTCTTGACAAGCACAGTTGGTCAGCACATCTTGGTCCTATCAAGATGCAAAGGATCTACAGAAGCCCATATTATGCACCAACACACAAACACACACACACACACACACACACACACACACACACACACAGACATGCAAAAGTCTGTGGTGTGGTAGGATATTTGGGGGATAAATTTGAGGAGTTTGTAAAGATTTGTAAAGTTTGTAAAGATTGCAAGGGGTTGTGTGCTCATTACAGTTACAGTTGGCTCTGAAACCAATGGAAACAATCCATTGTGCACCACAGCATCAGACAATCCAAGTAGCATATGGTGGCTCTGTTCACACATATTTAAGACAATGGCAGCAGCAAGAGAGAGGAGAAATAAGAGAAATGAAAGAGGGGTCATCAGTGTTCTGATGACCTCTGAAGGGAGTGCAGCCTGTGAGGGCCCATGTTGGAGCCAATACAAACCCTGAAAGGACTACAGCCTCTGGAGTACCCATGCTCCACAACACAGGTAGAACCAATACAGGCAGTTAGCACTGTAAAGAAAGTGTTATTACACAGGCAGGGAAGCAACATATCACAAGAAGTTTGTGTCACTAATTCCATTTTCCTGCCTTCTCTTCCAGATTTCCTGGCTCTGAGGCTGGTGAATGGCAATGGCTGTGCTGGGCGTGTGGAAGTTTTCTACAACGGGACGTGGGGCAGCGTTTGTTCCAATCGCATGTCCCAGCTCACCGCAGCCACCATGTGCAAACACCTGGGCTGTGGAGATGGAGGAGGAATAGCAACGGACTTCAAATACGGCAGAGGGTCGGGGCCCACGTGGCTGGACCACATTGAGTGCACTGAGCAGCACAGCTCTCTCTGGCAGTGTCAGTCAGACCCCTGGGACCCTCAGTCCTGCGATAACCGAGCTGAAGAGACACACATTACTTGCACTGGTAATCAGAAATCCATTTGTATATGGCCAGACACGTGCATTAACCTATGGACACCACAGTGATTCCTTTGAGTTCACTTGTTATCTGGTGTATATTATTTCTAGTTTCATGGAAATGGCAGCAACTGGTTTTTTCTCTATATCATTGACTTAAATGAGTGAATTAAAAGCACAAGATTATCACAGAGTGCTGTGGCCCAGTGAAATCCTAGGGAATTCCCTAATAGGATGGTGCCATATTTTTTCAATGCAAAAATCTATGACACACAGTCAGTCTGTGAGATCTGAGTTAGGATGAGACTTCCCAGGAGGTCTGGAGCCAACTCCATGTTTCTATATGAAGGAGACATATCAGTATATAAACACAGCCATGGACAAGTGTACAAATCAGTTTGGTTCTAAAGGTCCATTTCTAATGCCTGCTCTTATGACAGTACTTCACACCTGTGGATATCAATATCTGTATTCATATATATATTCACTATAATAAAAATGATTTCTACATGACATTCAGATATTCTGAAAGGGATTACAGATGCCTCATGAGAAAAAAGGAAAGCATAACCATCACAAATATTATTACTCACAGCAACAGCCAAACAGCCATCTACCAAGAACTAAACAGGCCATACACATATTTCAGGAAATAATTAACCTGATGGTAAATTTTTAGGTATTTTACACTCCCTCGATTTTTTTTTTTTTTTCCAGAGAATAATTAAATTATTTACTTCATTATTTAAATTCTGCAGGAAGAAAGGAGGCAACATCCCCAGCTCCATTTGCTGAGTGTCCAAACTCTACAAGTTGTTCAGGTACCTCCACCTCTTTGTTTTTCCTTATTCGTCACTCTAGACCTTCCTGCTGTTCCAGTAAAACAGAAGGTTTCTGTGTTTTGCAGACAGGGAGAAGTTACGAGTCGTGGGAGGAGAAGATGAATGTTCAGGCAGAGTGGAGATGTGGCACCAAGGCTCCTGGGGAACAATCTGTGATGATGCCTGGGACGTGGCAGATGCCAATGTTGTATGCAGGCAGCTGGGCTGTGGATCTGCTGTGTCTGCTCTGAGTGAAGCTGCCTTCGGGGAAGGGGCTGGTCCCATCTGGCTGGAGAAGGTGCACTGTAAAGGAACAGAGCTGTCTCTTTGGGACTGTCCTGCCAAGCCTTTGTTTGGCAAAAACTGTGATCATAAGGAAGATGCTGCTGTGAATTGCTCTGGTTAGTGACTGGTCCTTTATTACACAGATCTGGGAAGGAGGTGGGTAGGGGAGCATTATGCCAGCTGTACTTCCCAGTGACTATTCCTTTCCATAATTTTCACTGCAAAAACATCACAAATTGTATGAAGATGTTCTGCCTGTTTTTCACACTTGCCTCTTCCTTAATCTGGATTCACCTTCCTTTTGCAGGTGTGACAGAAACAACAGCATCACCTACGAGAGCAGGTAAATTCTTTCTCTCTGTTTTCTTTATCCCATCAAATGACAATTCAATGCCCCTGATACTTAGCAGATAAAACGGCTGCTTATTTCAGCTCACCAGAAAGCACTTCACACAGCCTTTCTTAAAGGAACACTGAGTGGCACGGCCCCCCTGCTGCCAAATTTTATCTGCTCGGGCAGGACCCATAGCAGAGCAGGAGCCCTGCCTCACCCTGCTAGCATGGGCACAGCGAGGGGCTGCAGAGGAGCAGCCCTTTGGGACACGTGATTCTCCACCTCTTCCCTCTTTGTTTCCATTCAGATCGCCCCCGCCGCCCTGCCGCAGGCACTGCGAGACTTTCAGTGCCTGTCATCCTCTGCATTATCCTGGGGACCCTTCTCTGCCTGGTCCTTGCCATCCTAGCTGGGCAGATCCGACGTGCCAGGGCACAGCAGAAAGGTGGGTCTCTCAGGACTGGTAGGAAATGCCTCCTTTACATGGCCGCAGATGTTTAGTTGGCTGGGGAGGCAGTGGGGATGGGTGACAGATGAACTGAATCTGTAGCCACACTCAGATTTTTTACTTACTTTTTGGCATAAGAGAGCCCAGAGGTGTTTATCCTCAGTCAGCACCTCTTGGTGCCTTTCTAGGTACCAAACAGGTCATGTAGACCCCTGAAAGGCACTTCTCCTTTCCATGACCCCAGCCTGAGTATGAGCACAGGCTGTGAAAGTGATCATTACCTTTTACTTTCAGGCTCCAGACTATCCTACGACCCCTTCTCCGAGGCTGTCTATGAAGAGATTGATTATAACCTGATGAGGGAAAAGCAGGGTGTGACTTTCCTCTCAGGTCTGTGTCTGTGCCTTGCTTTTCTCAAGGGAAAGCTCCTCCTTTCTGATCCAAATCTGACACTTTGCAGCTGCCGGGAAATTTAAAATTCCTGGATTTGAAGAGAGGAGTTTCCTGCCCAGTGGACTCTGTCAATTCCTCTCCTAGGGACAATTTGTTTTGTGCAGTCACAGATCATAGATCAGTATAGGTCAAACAAACAAACAAACAAACAAAAGCCTTTTGCTGCAATTATGTAAAATAGGGACAAATGAAGGAATAATTTGTAATTCCCTCACAGCAGCTGGATCCCTGTAGGTTTCCTCCCATGGACTGCTTTTCTCTCTTTGTGGTTTGCCTTCCCCATGATCCATGAGAGGCACTGTGGGGCTCCTGAGGGATTCTTGGCTATTCCACTGTAAGCAGTGCAGAAGTAATACTGACTGCTGAAGAGTGTGCTGGACTTGGATGCTATTACTGCACTTAAGGAGAGTTCAATCTGGTATCATGCTCTTTCTCATTTGTATAGATTCTTATTCAGAGAGCATAAAACAGAAGGAACAGTTTCATAGAGCAGACAGTGATGAAGAAAATGGTCCTGGAACAACTCAAGGTAATGTGAGAAAGGATTCATATAAAGAGAGCCCAAATCAGTGTAACTGTTAATATCCAAAGCATTATGAGTGATTAAGACATTCATTTCATGTCCTAGTGATGTTTCCTCGTGATCCAAAATCTTCGGTGTAACTCTTGTGTCATACAATCTCATATACAAGTACTAGTTTATTCTTCTATACAAGAAATCCAAAATAAATGTTTGCTGGTAGTTCTGCACACACTTGACTGGATCAAGTCACATGAATCCAACATGTCTCCCAGACATTGCAACTGTAATAGCTTGTAAACTGTTGCCTTATTTCTGATACAAATGGGGAGAATTAAAACAGAGGAAAGACATATTCCAAATAGGAGCACTAGTGTACAATTTGAGCTGATCAAGGAATCTTAATCCAAGTGATCTGAAGAAAATACAGATTCCTAGCTGTGGGGTTTGCCTTGGGGGTACATTTGTTTTGTTGGCTGTTTTGGAGGTTTTTTTAATTACTTGAAATAGGTGAGGGAGAACAAGTGTTCGGAGAAGAACGAGCTAATCAAAAAGTTCTGTCAACTATTGCCTGGTGTCCAAGAGATCAACTGCCAAAGGCACAAGCAGTTTTGGACCTCAGTTGCCCATATCCCAGACTCTGCTGCACTATGTCTTTACTTTATACTGCTTTACTTATATTAAGGATTTTTTATTTTTGTTAAAAAACAAACTAAAAGCTTTTCCTTGCTTTGAAGTCCTTATAGAAAAGACAATTACTCTAAATATTTTCTCTTATTCAGATTGAATATTGATTTCTAGGTAAAAAATGAAACAGGACTGCTTTGATTTACCTTTATGTTTATACATATATTATTGGTAAGGATATGTATATACAACAAAAGCGTGCACACTAACATTCTCTGAGGGATGGATTCCAGTTAAGTACAGACACGTCACTATTACAGCTCTGTGTTGCTGGATCATCAGCTACTGCTTTCCCTAGTGGATGTTAATACACTGTCTTGTTCCAGAGATCTCTCCACTGCCTGAAAATGCCCTGGAAGATGGTTATGATGATGCAACAGAAGCTCCTGGACCTAGAGATGCTTCTCTTTCTGGGCAGAATGAACAGGAAATCATTGGGATCCCTGGAGAAAGTGACAGAAACAAGGATTCATGGACAGGTGAGGCTAGAAGAGCAGTGCTGTTCTGTTCTTACAGCCAGCTAATCTATACCTGTGCTTTGCTTTCCTTACATTCATAAAATTCCTGCCTGTGGCCAACCCAACCTAAGTTTCCACTGCCACAAATTAAAATTGTTACTTCTTATTAGAATGACACGGGGACAGAGGGCTGCAATCACCTTTTAAGTACTTGAAGACTGATAGCAGTTTGTTCACATACCTGTCCCCAGTTCTTTTTTTACTTAGGCCTTGTAGACTACACTCTGCTCATGACATGTCTCCACTCACTCTGTGTCAGTAGGTCCATACCTTCCAAAAATTGTTTCAAATCCAAAACTTTACAGTATTTCTTTACAACATGGTACTGAGATCTTACCAGTGTCAGAGCAGAAGGACCAGATCTTATTTCTTACAGCATATCCTTCTGTTTATGGATGCTAGTGTGATACTTCCCTTTTTTCCAACAATATGACAGGCTTGAGAGGGCTCAATGTCTGATGCAGCTTCAAATGGTGCTCTGTAAAATACTACATATCATTAGACATGGATTTTTCAAATTATGCAATTGACTGTTTCTCCCCACATTTCTGCCCTCATCTCTTAACAGCCCTTATTAGATCATATTCCACATCCATGGAGGATGGATTCAACTAGGTTTTTAACCTGGCATTAAATTTTGTTAGGCCCATATAAATCAGTAAGAATTAACAATATAAACATTTAAATAAATAATTAAAAACAAATATTTAAGACAGATTTTTTTTTCTCTTTTTTTAGATCAGAGCATTTAATGTAACTGTGGAACGCCTTCTGACCTGAACTCTACTTTTTAGGGTAGTGATAAATATTTCTGGCCTATTGGAGACATGGAAAAATAATCAAAATATAGGACTCAAAGTTACTAGAGAGAGACATTAGAGATTTTTTAACAGACCATAAATATATTCCTTTTAACATGGTGTATAAAGCTTGATCCCTGGATATATATGCTCACAGCAGAAAGCAGAGTGACATAAGCATTTTTCAGGTCTTTCACAGTCACTCCTATCTAAGGTTCTAATATCTGGAGGAGACAACTGGCACTGCACAACCACACAGAGGTAATACAGGATGTGCATTTCTCTATCTCAGTGTTCTTCCCTTCATGTTTTCAGACTGGACTCCTAGAAACAGGACCTCTGAGTCTGAGAGACCCTCGCCCCCTGCTCTCGAAGATACAGGCTATGATGACATTGAAGAGCTGGGGCACTGACAGGGACTGCTGAGCTGTGCTGACTTCTTCTGGAAATACACCACTGCTCATAAAATGCTGATCCTGTACGAGCAGAACCAGAACAACATTTAGGATTAGTTTGCATAAGTTTGGGTTATTTCCAGAGAAGAGATTACATTTGAAAAAGATAAACAAGCCTGGCTGTTAAGATAATCTTTCAAATTTCTCTTCTAATTTCTTGTTGCTAAGATTTAGTGGATACTTTTTGCTTTTATTTTAAAATACCTTAATTTTATTTCTTTTACTGAGTTAATTGTTAAAATTATTGTATTTTCTTATTAGAAACTGTCCAAAGATGTCAAATTTATGCTTTTCCTCCCAGATATATGGGGACAGCTTCTGGGAATTATTTGGAATGGAGACTGAACTGCAAGAAAATCATCAAAATACTGTTTTAGCCAAGTCTTTGAGAAGGGAATTCTTGCTGATTGCTTCTGCAGCAACATCAACAAGATCTGACAGGTGTGCTGCAGGCATTTTGTGAGGCACAGAAAGAGGGAAACACATGCCCCCATGGGATTTAACTGCACCATGAAATCTACTTTTCCTGGCTTACTAACAGAAAAACTGGGAAAGTAGAAAGTTTTTGCAAGGAATAGGAAAAGGCAGAAGAAACTGATGGAGGCAACCAACTCTATGCCAGAAAAAGGTGTAGCAACCTATTTATCCCTGTCAGAACTATCTATACAGGACAGAACTTCTACTCTCCAGTGCACCAGGCAGTGATCAGGAAGAAGGAATCCCTGGGGACTCAGAGATGGCAACAACTGATGTCATAGGCATGAGCCAGTCGAGCTGAGTGCTCCCAAGTGACTGGGGTATACAGTCCTCAATGTGACTACGTGCACTGATACTGTGTTAAAATTTGTAGTCAAACTCTTACAGCATTCTGCCTGCACATGAATGGCACCCGGATTGGTAATGGGATTAAAAGCATATTAACAACAAAAAATTAATAAAAGATGTAAAATGGCTTAACTGTGGGATCTATCAGGTAAAAAGTTTCTCTCCTAAGGGATGAAAACAGATGCATACAGGATGAAACTCAAGAGAATTGGGCTACAGCTGAGCTCATCATAAAGCCATCCTTCAAACTTTTGAAAAATACAGGAACAAAAGGAAGTTGTTCGTGAGTGGGGTTCCAGGCAGCGGTGCTTGTTGCAGTCTGTGTAGCCAGCTGTGTTGGAGTCACCTCTGTGTGCAATATTTATCTCTGTGGGACACACACTCAGCCTCACTACCGGCTGAACCAGCACTTGGGAGAGCAGCAGTCACATCCATAGGCTGCAGTGGCCTGAAGAGGGAACCCACAGACCCCAGAGGATGCCTGAGGCAGTGACTTACAGCAACTCTCTGCGGTCACACTCTGCAGTACTTCTGATCCCTCGAGAGAAATGTAAGACAGAATTTCCCTTTGGAGAAGCCCTAAATAAAATTTTCATTCATTTTTGCCACCAATATGCTTGGTAAAGACTTCACAATTAAGTTTGTTTCCCAGATATCTCCCGAATCTTTTCCTAACGATTGGCTCACTGCCTGGCACTCAGGTGTTTAGGAAGACTTTAGTGAGGGGTCACAAACTGTTGCTGGCACATCAGGTTTTCCATTCTTGAGTTAAAGTTATTCTTAATTCATTCAGCTGCTTTGCTAAAAAATAGAGATTACGGCCAAAGGAGGGATCCAAGAGCACGTTCCAGTTCACTAAAAACCAAAGCTGCACTGCGGAGGGAGCCGAGGAAAACCAGAGCGTTTTGGGATTGCACATGACTTCCAGCGGCATGGGCAGGGGAGGAACCAAAGATGGGGAAAGGGAAGGGCTTAGGTGAATGGAGGAGGAACAATGTGGGGAAAATGGAGGGTAGGCGGACCAGAGGGCCAGTGGCACGTAAATCGCTTGTGGATCCGGCAGGGGAGCCGTGCTCCCGGGAAAACACGGTGGAGCGCTCCGCGGAGCCGGCGGCCGGGCTCCGTGCTCGGGAGCCTGCTCTGCCCCGGGCTCACCGGGGACACGGGCACGGGCGGGGCGGGGCCGGGCCCGGCGGGGAGGGAGGGAGGGAGGGAGGGAGGCAGGCTCGGCTCGGTCCCGCAGCGGCGGAAGGGCCGCCCCCGCCCGGGACTGCGCTGCTGCGCCCGCCGGAGCCGGGGCACGGCACGGCGCCGGGATGGGCCGCACGGTCGTGGAGCTGTTCTACGATGTCATCTCGCCGTACTCCTGGCTGGCGTTTGAGGTGAGGGGTCGGCAGAGGGAGGGACGCCCTGCCCGGTCCCGCCGCCCCCCTCGGAAGGGTGGCTCAAGGGCAGCGCGGCCGCTGGCTGCAGGCAGCGCCCTTTGCACCCCGAAGTTACTTCTTTTCTCACCTCTGAGGGGTGCCTGGGCTTCTCCCTCGCGTGTTGAAATCCAGGGACACCAGGGAAGCGCGTCCGAGCTAAACGCCAGTGCAGGAGTTAGCGCTGAACATTTTGCTGCGGGGATAGTTTTCATGTTTAACAAGTGCATAAGCCTGACCTTTCCCTTACTTACCTCTGCTTAGACTTGGATAGCCGTGACACGAATACATACCCCCCAGTTTTTCTGAGATCACAGTTCTCTGGCAGCAGCCAGGAAAGGCTTTAGAACTAGCCCGAATACAGGAGGAAAGGATTTTTCTGCACTGTTTAGTGCCTTAGCTGCACACAGACATCCCTGACTGTGAATCCCTCACTACTTTTTCACGTTGCAGGCTCTCTGCCGCTACCGGCACGTCTGGAACATTGACCTGCGCTTCCGTCCAGCTTTCCTTGGGGGAATAATGCAACAAACTGGTATGGAGCACAGGGAGAGGAGCCGTGCAGGGAGATCCATTCTTCACTAGCAGAGCCCTTGGTGTGTGCAGAGCCAGCTCTGAAATAAACTGTGGCACCAGTAACAGATTAACTGCAGCACTGTGGAGCTCCAAAGGGATTGAGAAATTAGTCATAAGGAATTTCACACTGTTGCAACTGCACAGACAGTCTGTGCCAAAGTTCATCAGTTCTAAAACACAATAAAATTAATAATAACTTCCTGACATGGAGTGTTTTCCTAGAGTTAGATTTTAAACCAGAATTAATTTGCAGAACACTTGCACTTTGTAATAAGCAGGAAGGATACAAGTATGTTCTGAAACAGTACTCATGGCCTTAATTAGAACACCAAGACTCAGAACTCATAAATCATGAATTAATAAGTCTTTACATCAGTTTACCCATGCATTAGGAGTTGTCTAGCTTAAAAGTCATCTGTCTGAATAAACATAAATCCCTGCTAGGACATTTGTGCCATGGTTTAAAACTGATTCAGCCATCTTAAAGGTTTGTTTTGTGCAAAACTGAAATAAACCATGATTAAATCAGTATCTTTGGAAAAGCCAAGTATGTTTCAGTAGGCCAATATGAAATTATATTATGAAATTATACTCTTCCTTAGGTATATGTATGTATGAAGCATAATTTGTCAACTGTTGGTTTGTTCAGTGTCATTATAATACAGCTGGAAATCTCAAGAGAACTTTTTCCTACAAGGTAACAAGCCACCAGCAATGTTACCAAAGCGAGGTGAATATCTGCTGAAGGATATGAAAAGGATGGCAAAATACTACCAGGTGCCTCTCCGCATGTCTGCAGATGCCTTCCAGCATATCATGGGCACAAGTAAGAGTCTTAGCTGGTACATCTCAACCCTAGCACTTCTGGTTCCATTCCTCCCTGCCAGTAAAGGTGAAGATGAATTCTCTGTGTGCAGCCTTTTCCTGAAGCTGTGAACAGTATGAAGTCTGTTCATAGCCATGAAAGAAATTTCTGGAGAAATATGGCTGTGAATGGTGCTGGGAGCATGGGAGGTAACTGTGGACCAACATGAGCTTTACTGTACATACTGTGGGTTTCTCAGCACTGTTACAGGGGAGATCACACTGTTCTTAGGTGGCAGTCGTGCAGAGCACACCTGCTCCTCATGCCTTGTCTGAGTGTTTCTCTGTCTCCTACGAATCCAGACAGTCTGACGGCCATGCGCTTTATCACAGCCATTGACATGACAAACCCTCAGTACCTGGAGCCCTTGTCTAGGGAGTTCTGGATGCAGTTTTGGTCAAAGGTCAGTATTTTATGCAGGCAGCTTCTTGACCCTTTCTATCACCCTTCCTGTCCCACATCATTCAAATGTGGCATTCCAGCAAGAGGAATAAAATGTCTTTTCATTAAAAGTCATAGCAGGAGTTTAAGGTCACAGTGGTTCACAAGCCACTAGCTTATAATCAGCTTAATTTGCTTTTGTTCAGGTATATATGGTGTGTCCAACAGGCTGCACCAGAGGATCAGGGGTTCATAACAGAAAACACATTAATACATTCCTAGATCAGGTGATCAGGTACCTTTTCTGAGGTAATTTATCCAGCAACCAGTATTGGGTTCATTTTTGTTATCTCAGAAAACTTGCTTTTAAATCCAGAACTGAGCTTTTGTTTCTTAAATACTGATTTACTTATTTTATTATTTTACCAGCATGAAGATATCACTCAGCCAGAGAACATATTGGCTGTAAGTATCTTTTTTTTCTTGGTGCTTTTGCATTTCTGATAGAGATTTTTATTGATGACTTTGATCAGTAATAGACATAAAGATATGTTTGTCAAATGAACACTTGAAGAATTGAAAAATTTCAGATAGAAAAAAATGGATTTAAATTCCTTTGCAGCCCTTTTTTTTTTTTTTTTTTTTTTTTTGTCATGTTTTACATTAACACTCAGAATCAGAATACACTTTTTTTTGTTAATTCATGTGGCAAGATACCCAGGCTGGACAGTGAGTTATCTGTTGATGCTGTTTTATTAACAGTCATGAAAGTATAAATAGTTTCTCCAGAATGCATTGAGGTATTGCTGCTATATGAAATGTTCAGGTGAAATGCAACACGTAGGGAAGGTGACTTTCCTTAGAGTGATGAAGTCAGGTCTTCTATTAAGCTCAGTGCTATATTGCCCTTTTATATACCTGTAAATTATACTCTTGATGTATTTTCTTTTGCTATTTTGATTTTTTTTTAAATTATAGTAAAAGCTGTAATAGCATGTAAGGTAGTATACCAGGAGATCCTCTTGAAGGTCTCTCCTTCCTTCAGTTCTTGGAATATGAAGAAAAGAGAGGAGTTGTACATGACTAGTCTCTCCTGTTCAACATCCTAGTTGAAATCTGAAACTTGCAGTCTTGCTGTCCCCCGCCAAGTCTAGTCCTTGCCCTTCAGCTTCACCTTAGTGTAGCTTTTTTACCAAAATTTCAGCAAAGGTTTGAATTTTGCCTTTGTAAGAAGCGAGATTTGAAGGATATCATTAAAGTGTGGTACTTTCACCCTGGTAGGCAGCCAAGCACCACAAAGGTGTTCACTGGCTTTCTCCCCACTACCCAGGAGGACAGAGGAAGAGAAAAGAAGAATAAAAGCCAGAAAACTTGTGGGTTGAGATAAAATTACTTAATAAGCAAAAGAGAAGTGGAAGCAGACTGAAAGAAAACAAAGAACCATCTACACATAGACTGATGCTCAGCCAGTTCCCAAGAAAAAGGTTAACCTGCTGAAAACCCCTCCTCACCAATTACTGCTAAGCATGGCATATGGCTGTCTCTTGGGTTAGTTCAGGTCACCTCTCATCATCTCAAGCCCCAGTTTATTCACTGTGTGGGGGAGAGTGAGAACCAGAGACTGTCTCAACACTGTGCAAACACCATTCATCAATAGCTACAATAATTAGGATGTTATCAACATTGTTTTGGTCACAGATCTCAAAACACAAAACCATAGGAGCTGCTGTGAAGAAAAGTAACTCCATTCCAGCCAGACCCAGTACACAAATATATACAGAACATTGTTACATAGTCTCTGCATCCATCATTATTTAAATAAAGCAAGGACAATCAGAACTTCAGGGCCACAAACTTCACACTCAGAATGATCTCTGATCTAGTCACATTTTGGCAGTCGATGAGTATCCCCTCTGTTCAGCAAGGCAGAGAGGGAGGTGTCCCCTTGTCTGCTTGTGTCTGTCTTCATTCACTCCTGCAACAAGTACTAGACTTTCTTCTGGACATCTTTCATCCAAAGTTGGGTGAGAGGTCTCAACCAATCATCTGAGTCTTTATAAGTGAACTTATTTTGCACATCAGTCAGAAAAATGGAACTTTTTAACTTGATAATAATTCCTTAGTATTTTTTTTACTTCTTTATTTAGTCAGCAGTAGCTTCACATAAATTGCTATAGCAGCAATGTATGGTCTGAGTTCTTAAATTAAATCCTTTTTCTTCCCTGAAATGGTGAGGACCAGGTACTGTGTAAATATTGCAGTCTAAACACCAAGCATTTTGTTCTAGTCCAGTGGTACACTTGTTTAACCTCCTGTTCAAGCACAGTCAAAAACAGCTCCTCAAAACTCCCTTATGTGTAAGTAGGAGAAGGTACATGAAAATGTGGATGCTAAACAAAAAAGTAATTGAAAGAAAGAGTCATTAATACCTGCATGTGCAGGACTACTTGTCCATATGCAATATTGGATTCTTCTTTCTTTTTTGATTTTTGCTTTTTAAAATTTTTTTTTTATGTTAAATACTTTATTCAAAGGGCACTTGTTATAGGTTGTTATGAGATAAACACTGGACCTTTAAATTTGGCTACTTTGTTTTATTCCTGTGTAGTAGAGGCTGAGGGGAAGTGAAAAAGATACAGCAGTTAACACCAGCAACAGTTTAACCTCTGTGATTTAGTGATGAAAAACATTGACACTGTTTTTCATGCAGTCACTTACAGATCGCCATGTGGCCACATTTGTCACACAAACTGTTTCTGTCTTGGTAGGCTTGTACAGTGAGATTTTATTTTTCGTAACACCAGTTTGAGGCTTTTTTGTAAGTTATCTGATGAGTCGTATCAAAGGTTCTTCCTTTTTTCTTCTTCAGTTTAGGAACTCCTGGGGAAAAAAAAAGTGCAGATTTGGAGCTTGGAAGATTTAAAATGTCTCTTCTACTTTGTATCTGAGAGTTGTTAAATGATGAATAGGTTGGAATACAGCAAGACAGTTGTGCAAGAAGTGCTTCAAGAGTATTTTGATTTTTTTTTTTTTGCCAATAGACCTTAGGTGACAATACTGAAGATTAAATTAATTAGAGCAGGGTAAGCATTAGAATATTTACTTTTAGAGTATTCTTAATTATATCATCTTTTCACAGATTGCCCGACAGGCTGGGCTATCAGGAGAGCTCTCCCAGAAGGCGCTTGAAATGATTTCATCTGCTACAGTGAAGGAGCGACTGAAAGAGACAACAGCTGAAGCGCTGAAATACGGGGTGAGATGCTCCCAGTGGCACTGGGCTTCACAGCTATGCATTCCTGCCTTCTTAAGAATACAGGGAAGCAAGGAACAGTGAGGGTGATGATAGGAAAGCACTGTATAGACTCCTTGTTTTCCATTGTGTGAGAGCCAGCTCCCTGTTGTTGGTAGTTTATCTCTCTGTCATCTGGGGGGAAAACAAGGCTGGCCTACTCAGCTCATTCCAGCTGGACAGCAAGGACAGGACCAGTACTAAGAGATACCATTTACTGCTACTTGAAACAGAACTGTGGATTAATCAGGTTGTTTTTTATGCTCCTTCAAAAGGGGCACACAGGCTCTAGAGAGTCACCTACTTTAAGATGGCTTCGTTAGGCTTATCTTTAAGAATGAAGAAGGTAAAAAGAAGGGGAAGAAAAAAGTAAAAGTTGTTGGGATTTATTCCTGAAGATGATGATATGTCTGCAGGATATTCTTCCATTATAACATTCTCTGTTTCATCTCCATGGTGTCAATAGGCATTTGGGATGCCTGCTGTTGTGGCACATTATGATGGGGAACCTCACCTGTTTTTTGGCTCGGATCGTTTAGAGCTGCTAGGCAACTTTATAGGTGAGTCTACCTCATTACATCACTTTGGTTTCATGCTTTCATCCTCTTGGAATGAAATATGTAATGCAGCTGAGTTAAAAGGGCTTTCAAATGTTAAATAATGTTGGTTATCCTTCTCCTGGAATGAAACTGCTGACTGAAATCTGTCTCAGTACACTTAAAATGACCAAATGATCCTTTTCCAAAGAGAAGTAACTTGAGTTCTCCATCCTCTCTTGGAATGTTTCAAGGCTTTGTGCTCCATGTGCCATTCTCAAAATACTACTGAAGCTCTTTAGTTCTCAAAATATTCATATGTAACCTTTTGGTATTGCACAGTGGCCTTGGCTAAGATTATGGCCATGGCTGATACTGCCTTTTTTCTTTTCTTTCTTGGTCATTCTAACATTTTCATTTTATATCTGTTCCTTCTTAGTAAAAACATATTATTACAGGTCCCCAATCCATAACTTGTGTCTATCTACACAGCTGTTTAAAAGCTGTTCATATATTGACCATCCTTCTTTTCATTTTTCTATTAACAGAATACACACTTTAAATTCTTTAGAAGATTGAAGCAGACTATGATAAATAATAAAACTAAAGTCAACTGTTTTTATGAGTTAGAGAGCATTTGACTATTCATCTCTTAGATTTGGTGCTTGAGAGAGCGTTTCTAGAAAGAGTTATGCACATAATTAGCTCATGCATTTGTGGAAAACAGTCAGAAGAAAGTATTAATTAATGCAAATTAGTATCAGTCATAGGCTTAAGCAGAAGGGAAATTGTTGAGAGTTTTTTTTAGCCTTCTGGATGAGTTTCTGATTCTATAAAGTATTCTTCATGAGCATGAGAGTGAGGAAGAGTACCCAACACTCTCTACAGTAGTCACTAATACTGACTGGAATGCTCTGGCCTGGTTTATAGTCTCAGCTCCAAGGACTTAATCAGATTTTCATTTTGGTTCTCTGACTCCACAGCCTTGCACCCTTTTTTTGCATTTTTTTAACTCCCAGCCCCCCAAAAACCAGTCCTAAAAAGAACTGATTTCTTCCTCATGTGGAGTACCCCTGACCTGCAGAATGTCTTATCTGTAATAGAGGAAAATAATTCTTCTGTACAGTTTCATTTGTGACTAGACAGTGAAAGATTTAAGGAGCTGGCTGAAGCATACCAAAAAATACAGATATAAATCTGTATTCCATCACCAGTAGCTACCCTTCACAAGAGCAGGAACAGTAATCCTGCTGCAGAAAAATGACCAGCCAATCACTTATATGGATTACATTTTAACTGTCTCTTTTGTGCTGGTTTGTCTTGCAGGTGAAAAATGGCTGGGACCAGTTCCAAGCCCCAAGCTGTGAAAAGTCCCAGGGAAATACATAGGCAGGAAAATATATATGTCAATCTTCAGTGATTATCTGAAAGTGTTCAATTCTATGGAGAGATGGCTTTCTCAACCTTAACACTTTATTGCATCTCTAATTTTGAAGAATTTCAAGGTTTGCCAGTAACACCAGCCTGGTGAGGTGTTTACTAAATACAAATGTGCTTCCTTTCTTTCAACAGCTCAAAGATTAACATTAAAGATTTAACTTCTTGCGGAGTGAACATTCTTTTTTCGAACAAACCACCACAGTTTTCTTTCCTTTACCCTAAAAACATGAGGATTACATAGCTACTGGACTGCAATCTCCGGGTTTTTCATGTCTTCCTGCTTGTCCTTTATGAATACACAGACACACATACACACACACACACACACACAAACACACACACACACAGAGCCTAAGAGAAGCTGGTCATATTGTCCTTTTATTTTAAGTCCAGTGTGCTACGTAGACATAAGAAGCACAGGCTAAGATATTAATGCTTCCTTTTACTTTGCATCATGGCTGCTGGAAAGAACACCATTCAAGCCCAAAAAAGAGACTAAGGAACCAATAAAGTATTTTAAAAGGAACCCTATCCTGGACAATATTTGATACACCTTGCTCTGCAGTGACTGATATTTGAGAAAACCACCACACACATGCATTCTTGGGCACCAAGCCCAAACCTTACAGAGGTTTTTAATGCAAGTTTTACAGTAATGTCTTTGGAGGACGGTGGTGAACACCATTGTAGGTTCAGCTGGAAACTGAAGAAAACTGTTTTGCTTCCTCAAGGATGCCCTAATTGCTGTCTATCCAAAGGTCATTTGGATATGGCTGTGAGGGAGTTCCACTCATGTAGTCTGCAGTGGGAAAGGTTGCAAACAATAAAATTAAGACATTTCATATGGAAACAGTTTGAGCCTGATCCTGTATCAGGTAAATTGGAGTAACATATGGAAATTTGATTTATATGAAATCTGATTTTTCAATGATTCCACGCTTTCTGATGCATCACTGAATAAAACGGCAGCAGCTGGAATTCCCTTTTTGTCTTTTTCTGAACTTAAAGGTAAAGCATATTGATGTATTTTCACTTGAACAGCAATCCTGGAACAAAGCACCAGAAAAAAAAATCTGTATCCTTCATGTTGTTACAGCTGTAAGTGATGTGGGAGTATCATTTGCTCTCCCATCCACAATGTTTACTTTTTCAGCTCTTCAGGAAATACCCTAGGATTAGAGGAGTCCTTCCTCCTTTCTACCAGTGCACCCATTAGTCTTTGGGCAAATCCAGCCTGGAACTTAAAGAAATCTTTGTGAGAGATATGAGGAGTTAGAATGACAAGAAAGTAACCATGTGTGTAGGTGCCATAGGTTTCTTTGAGTCCCTTGAAGCCATATTAAAGAAATTTTTTACCATTTCTCCTCTGAAACTTGCTAGTCTCCGATACGTGCTATCAAACTGATTCAGAGGTTGTGCTAAAATGGAATTATTAAAAAATCACTTTAAGACTGTAGTACTGTCCCAGGAGTGGGTAAAATGCCCTTTTGTGGAAATAATGAACTCTAGTAAGGAGCTGGTGAGAATTCAAAGAACATCTGGAAATAATCTCACAGTGAAAAGCAGTCTCATGAAACTTTGTTCTTTGAACCAGATCAATTGAAAAAATAACCAGCTTGTTGCAGAATGTTGTTGATTTGGCAGATGGACCAAAAGACATGGATCTTACAGACTGCAAATATTTCACAAAATTATCTTAAATGCTGAGCTGCTTCAAATCAGTGGAAATTAAATGCTCAAAACCTTAGATACTAAAACCATACTTAAGCACTATTGAGATACATTGCTTATTGCCTCTAATAGCCACCAGTGAATGTAGAACCACAGCCTTTGCATTTGTATCCGTGAGTTTGCAGATTGTTGCAATTCTGACTCTGTACCTGTTTTGAGCACAATTTGCCTGTTTAGGAGCAGAACCTTTAGGGAGTTCTGCCTCTCATTTCGACAACCTTGCTCCTGTGTTACAGAGCTGTGATGTGAGCACAAGCTCTTGGCAGACACTCTGGGGATGACCCCAGTGATCAGTGGCTGGCACCTGCACTGGCATGCTCAGTTCTCGGTGGTGAGTGCCAGCTCCCCTCTCTGATCTGCTGTGGCACCAGTGACCACCACCACATGGAGCTGAACTGTTCACCTGACTGCTCTGAATGCCACTAGGTGGCAGGGCAGCTAAAACTTGAGCACTGATGGTCTAAACAGCAATAATAAAAACGACCAGCTCTTTAGGAATATTTAGGAATAGCTGGAAGAATTTTCTTCCATAAAGATGATACATCTACTCAGCTATATACTAAACTAGTTCCTGAGAGCCTCACATCCCCACCACTTTCAAGGCAGCTGTTTAGCTGTCAGGCCAGAGAAGATACCAAGCAAGGAAAGGGACATTGAGCAAAAAGAGAGACTGAACAACACAAGCAAAACAGGACTATGAATTCTAGGGAACAAATCTGAAGTTGTGCTCCCCTTTGCTCTACTATAGACCTCACCAGGAAACCAAGTCCCACTTCCCATGTCTGGAAAAGCTGTGAAACTGGCATGAACAAGTAGGTCCCACCATTTCTAGGCTGAAAGCAAATAAGCAAGTGTACAGACAGGCACAACACCAGAAAATGAGAAACAGAAAGGGGTTCTGTAAAGTAATGAAACTACAAAAAGCAGAGGTTAGGCACAGAAAAATGTAGGTTGCATCTGAGCAAAGGAAACTGAACAATCAAAGACAAAGAAGAGAAAGAAATTGTGCCATGATTAGGGCAGAGTGCAGAATCTCAATAGGAAATGCTGTTCCCTGAGAGGGAGGAGGCAACCAGAAAGGGAGTGCTTGGGTAAATCAGGCCAGAGCTGTTGGCCATGGAAGATCACTTGGGGAGAAAGGTAAAGGACTCTGCTGAGAAGCTGTACAGCAGTGGCTGCACTCTCAGGGAGGCAGGGATGGGCAGGGGCCCGTGGCTCTCCTCCCCCCTGTGCATTACCTGTGCTCCTCACCCTGCAGACAGTGCTCCAGCGCTGACATCACACACAGCACAAAATGGAGGCCTGCAGAACAAGGCACCGCTTTAACCTCCCCTGCCAGCGCCCTCCTGCTGCCCTTTCAACCCTCACCAGCAATGCCTCCAAAACAAGCCTCTCTCTTCTCTCCCATCCTTATCTCTGTGCAAGTGAGAAGGAAGTATTTTAATAAAGCACTTACTGGATTGTGGTGCTGAGCCTCTGTTTTGCTGCCTTTCCCTTTTCCACTGGAGCCAGCAACACTGCTGGAAGGAAGCAATCTGCTTCCTAGAAGGGAACCAAGCACAGAACAATACAGAAATAATCAAGAAGGTATCCCAGGAGCTGCACACATAGCTGGTTTTACCCCAAAGTTTTCACAGACCTGTGGCTCATCCATAGGTAGCAGTGGAAGGAGTGTACCTATGCCCAAATTGACCAGTGTTACCTTCACCTGTTTCTCATTCCAACTCAGAACATGGGGAAAGTGACTGCTTTCATTTAATTTAAAAAAAAAATCATCAGCCACTGGTTCCACACAATCTGAATACCTTATTCCCAAGGATACACATCTGTGAAGCAGCCTCTAATCTTATACTCTCACAGTGTTTCTCTTCCTTCTCCCTCTGACCCCTCCCTTGAGATTCCCACATCCAATCTCAGGGTTTAAGGAATTTGTCTCTCATCACATATCATGGCAAAACCAGGGATTAAATACTTGCAGAATTCATAAATTAAAAGCATTATTTTGCTTTCTGTAATCAGCTTATATTCACCATATACATTTCTTAAGAAATGAGTAAGATGTCTTTAACATAACAGCCTTCTTAAACCATTCTACATTTATTCTCAGCTGGTCATCCATTCTACCCATTCTATGATTTAAATTACTAAGTATGGTAATTTCATACCCAGTATAGTTTGTGGGAGTTTATATATAGCAGCATCACAAGATAAATCTGTATTATAACTCCTTTAAATCAGAGGAAAATGAAATGAGTTTGAATTAAAGAGTTGTTATTAGTGTGGAATGTGCTAAGGGGTAGAATGGGCAGGTGAATACCTCTGATGGCATATCTACCCACCATTCACTCAGGAAAGTGAAGAAAGCTAATGAGGGATTCCTGAAGTAAGATGGTAAGCTGAGATGTTTTTCCCAGGAACACTTTTTTTATTTTCCTTTTTTTTTTTTTTTTTTTTTTTTTTTTTTTTCACTTTTACATGATCACACCAGTTATTTTCTAGGAAACAGATGAGATGCAACTATTTTTTCAGCGTTTTTTCCAAGGTAGACTATCCCCTTTCCCAGTGTCATTATGTAATTTAAAACTGAGATTTAAAAACAAAATCACTGGTAAATCACTGCCAAATGCTGCTAAACTGTGGTTTTAAACAACATGAATTTACAATAAGAGGGTTCTTCTCTATTTTGTATATCCCAGTTCCACTATGCTGGAATTTAATTATAATGTATGTTTTTTGTAGGAAGTGACTAACAGGCCAAGTAACTACATAAAAATATATCTAACACAAGTGGTAGTGTATGTGTTAAGAAGAGTTATCGCTGAATTTTTATCCTGCCCTTGAGGCTAGGGGGAAAGTCACCTCTGCCTCATGTGACATACACTAGCACATGAGACATGGTGGTGCTTTAAAGTCAACTCAGAAAATATTTTGGCAATGCCAGTCCTCTGTGTCATGATCTGGCAGCATAATGACCACAGACTGCTGACATTTTTTTTTCCTCTAACTTTGCTCTCTCAATCTGAAATGCAAATTAGAGAAGCCAAGAATGTGTACATGGGTTAGGAATGCTGAATTTATTCAGTGTAGGATCTAGATTCACACTGGGCTTGTCTTACGTTTCTCCACTTAAAAAAAATCAAAACAGTTTGCACTGATTTTATCAGGGCATTAACTAAAGCTGAATACTTACTGGATAACTCAATAAAGGGCAAAACTAAACCACCAGGATACTACTCTCTGTCCCCAAGGTTGTAAAACCTAAAAGTTACATTGAACTTTACATTGCATTCTCTATAATGATTATTCTCAGTGATGCATATTAATGATTTATATACTGTGAGATGATAGAGTCAGCAGACAGAAATTATCTGTGAAGAGCAGCAGAAGCCAATGGAAAGCATCCCCACCTCCAGCATCCACAACAAAAGAGCAACATCTCACAACAGAAGTCTCTGCAGATGACCTGATAGTATCACATCTTCAATGGTGTTGCTAAGATACAGACCATATTAAGCAGGGATCTATCTGATAGCCACTCTTGATATCTCATATATGGCAGCTGTGGAGACTGAGACTGAAAGTAAGTTGGCTCCACTTTCTAACACTTGTAATCTTTACAAACAATCCTTTTTCACACAATTCCTATAAAGATTTCATGGTTCCTTCCAACTAACTATCTTCCTTGCCATACACATAATTCCTAGTGTCTTTTACCACCTCAACATTTTCCTATTCCAGTCTTCCAGCAACAAATGTTAAATGTTAAATGTTTTGCCTTTCACAGTTTCTAATGACTTCTCAAACTCAAAAGCTTAGACTTTTCAATCATACTTTCCCAAAATCCTACACAGCCTCATTCTCAGAAACAGACTGAAACTGATTAAAACTTTCCCTAATTTTAGCTTAAGGCTGATGCTAAACAAATGCTTCAATCCAAACCATTTCATTTTAAAGAAGTGAAACACAGCTGCAAACAGGGACTGAGATCAGGGCAGGTGATCCAGCTCCACAGCAGGAAATGCAAGAGTTGCCCCTGCTGCAGGACTGAAGAGAATTGCTAAGGACTATAATCATCTCTGCACTGTGAATGGATCCACGCTGTTTTTAATCAACTATGTCAGCTTTAATCAAGTACTAGACTAAGAGCCCAACCTTGGCAAAAAACTCTCAGTGCAGGTTAGTTTCCTGATTACCCACTTTCTCAGGATCATACTGCTTTGTTCAGAAAGCAGTTCCTATAATCCCGTATCTAAACAATCTAGTTTATATGGGGACTGCATTCAGAAATGCATCCATAGTTCTTCACAGAAAACACATAAACACTTTAATTCTTTGCAGTCTATTGTAACTCCTTTTGCAGTGTGTTTTCAGCACTATTTATTCATGCTACTGAAGCATTCTTTCCCCATTAAACTTTTGCAACTTTTCTCCCCATTTTCCTGGACTATCATCTATCTGCACTTCTAAAATATTAAGTACAGCATACAAAAGATTTGGCTCAACCTCTCATACACTTCTAGAAGTGTAAGTAGAGGGTTTTTTCTATTTTTCTTTCTTTTTACCTGGTGAGCTAGAAGTACTGGGTGTGCAGTCACTGTCATCCAGCCACATACTCTGAACCATTGAATCCCGTTTTGGAGGGCCCTTTAGTGAGCACGTCAGCTCCTGGAGAGGGCAGAGAAGATGTGTTTTAATAATGCACCTGGGAAAATCAGGGAGGGTAGCCTCTGTTTGTTAGAGATCACACACCCACCCTGTCATTCTCTTCTTCCTCAGATGTTCCATTTTCCCTCAATCCACTACAACAACTGCTTACACTGGATGATGAACGTGAGAGTGGCTGCATCACACAGTATCCTGAAGTCTGACTCCTGAGCAGTCTGTGAAATGCAAGCATTCAACATCATCATGCTTATTGCTACACACAGGCTTAACTTTTTGAGGCATAGCTTTATTATGTAGCAGTCAAAAATAGGAAGAATGTATTCAATGACAGCTAGTTTTTCCACCTAGGAACAGAATTCAGGTGAACTGGCATCCATACCTTAATTTCTAGTTGCTATATCATTTAGGAGAAACACCAATTCTCTGTCTTCACTCTGGATAACTGTACAAAAGAACAAGTCTGAAGGAATTTTTAAGTCACAGACCTAAAACAGAGTGACTCACACCACCTGCATTTAAGTATTAAATACATCTAAACATTCATTAAAATCAATAGATGCGCTATTTTGGAGATTAGAGATTTTAAGAACCTAATACAGTATGAAGAGGTGTTAAACTGAGTATAAAGGGCAGGTGCAACCCAGTCTAGGCCATCCATTCCCACAGCCACTTTCAGGCTATTGTGTTTTGTCTTATGTGAAATTCCAGGCAGAACAAAGGGACCATAAAATGCATACTTTCTATGTCATAGAGCTTATAAATTGTTACTGCTTTTTTTCTGTACAGGTGTAACAGGAGAAGGCAGGAAAGCAGATAGACATTAACCAGTATTACAGAACCGTTAACTAAGAAAGTTTAAGGAAGCAATAGGGAGGTATCACATTATTGAGATGTCTCAGGATTGCAGGATGTCTCAGTGTCAAACTATGAAGGATCAAGTGCCAAGCTCTTGCAAAGACATGTCAGAGCCTTCCTCCTGCTTACAAACAGGAACACACCTAGGCCAGGATTCCCATCCTGGTGATTTTCCATGTGCTCAGTTGCCAATAGACTGACTTCTGTAGGCCCATCCTACTAAAATTCAGCTCCCACAAGGCCATTCAAAGGGGACATTCAAGCAAACTGTATTGGATCCCTTTACCACCACTCTATCGAATGGAACAGGCATTGAGATAGCCTGGTGCATATTTCAGATCTATCAAAGAAGACCCTTAAGGTCAGCTCTTCCCAGATGAGAATTTGGGATCCACTGCCTAGTCTTTCAGGAGATACAGCAGTCCCTGAGGCTGACATGTTTACATAGTAAAAGGTGAACTGTGCATGTAAGCCCCAAAAGTATAGTGAAGTACTCATAGTCTGCGTAAGAGACCAGCTAGTAAAGAGAGATGAAGTGCTTAAAAATGTTAAGGAACAAAAAAAAAAAAAAAAAAAAAAACTTAAGAGAGGCAAGAAAGATAAGACACCTTTAACATACTAAATATATTTATTCCTTCAGAAACACTGCAAAATGTGGCCAGTCTTGACCTACAAGCAGTAATGAAACCTGAAGTCCCAGGCATATTACATGCCAGCATGCAACAGGGAGAACAGTAAAGACAGGGCCAATAAAGGCCAAAGATATTCCCTCAAGAGATTAGGAAACATATTTTGAAGGAAATGAAGGCCAACATGCTTCTCCCTTAGCAGAGCAAATCAATAACATGAATCTACGTGAAGTGGGATCTAGATTTCCACAAAGCATTTCCTTCTCAGCACCCTTCCTCAGCAGGTTTCTCCATCCTTGTTCTCTGCACTGCATTTCTTGACCTGTGTCGAGGCACTAGAGACAGAGGTGGAGTTGTGTTCTTCTGCTCTTGCCTTCTGCAGGCCAAACTATTCTCACTCATCTGAGGGGAGAGGAAGGGAAGAGAAGAGGTTGCACTCAAGGTGGCCTCTGTTCCCCATCATTAGTAGAGGCTGGTTCAGTGGCTGCTGATTTGGCAATGGGAAGGGCACAGAGCCAAAATGCTCCAACAGGAGCTATCTGTCCATCTCCCTCTCACAGAATTCCTGCTCCAGGAACTGCCAGTGGAGCGTTACTTGGTGCCACTCAGTCTCTCCACAGTCCTTGAGGTCCTCTAAGTACGTTCATGCTCCTCTTAGCCAGGACTCTGATTTCACCCCAAAAGTCTTGCCAGTGTCTTCAGGGAGGTACCCAATGACTGAGTAGCATCCGGTCCACTCCTGATTGGCTTGATGTCCCCACTCAGATGTGTCTGAGGAGGGAAAACACACATACAAAAAACCTATGTACTTTTCCTAGGATATGGACATACACAGTACAGTGCTTGATTTTTCAGATGCAACCCAGAGAGTCGTCTGAGCCTCAGGAGTTCTACCACTTGGTTACATAGGCTGTGTTCATTCTTTTGAGCCTGTCCCTTGGGAAGAAGGATTATTTGGAAGGCTACCTGGACAGTAAAGCAGAAAAACTAAGGATAATTGTCCCTGTATGTGGGAGAGAAGACACCATTAGCTCGAGTGAACAATGCAGTTTCATGGATTGCTGGCTGATCACTGCATAAATGTGTGTTAAACTCAGCATGTGAGGACAGAAAGTAAGTGCTCCTTTGTCTCTACTGCAAAATAATTAATCTGTTACTTATGTGTTCCTTTTGTATTTATTTCCAGGTTCTACTATTTTAGCAGAACACAGGTGAAGAGGTTGATCGTTCCAAGTTTTGAATCTGAAATGATTGTATAAGACCAGTAGCATCATGCTGGACATTTCTGAGGAAACAGAAATTTCTTGTGACTCTAAGGAGAGAATCAGGAATGGACTGAAGACATACTACCAGGAATAGCCCATTCTATTATCTAATAGGGACTGCATAAATTATTCTAGAACGAGGCAGAACTCTTGCACTGGAAGTATGCCTACATCTTGATCCTGGTTTCACAGCTGATGAACAACAGGCAGGCTATTTCAGCAGAATGCCAGTAAGCTGACTCCAAGACATACTTTACATTCCCAGCCTTTTCCTGCACCATTCTGCTAGGACTGTCTTGCTGAAAATGGTGTGCTTTACATGGTGGAATTACATGTTCTTAATTCCCTGTGCCAGATGTCATGCAAAAAGTATGGCTGCACATGGCCTAGTCCCTAACTCTGAGATCATAACTCTAACTCTGACTAATCAATTAATTAAACTCCATGCTGCATCCCACCTCATAAATGAACTGTCCAGGAATGGACTAAACCACCGCAGATATGAAAATACTTATTTTTTTCTGGTGATCCTAAGTGGTTTTGAGTCCATGACTGGTAAAAGAATCCTGGGAATAGAACTAGACTGAAAAATCATACAGGTCATGCCTAATGTGCATAAACAATATTCATGCAAGTATTGTTAGTAAAATCCCATGCTGTTTGCTCTCTGAAAGCATGTGGATACCAACTGTAAACATCCACTGCAGCTGGCTCACCTCCTCTGATGGAGGTGATGGAGAATGGGGGGTGGGAAGTGGGGAAAGCAGAATTCTTGGTGATTATGCAAGGCAATCAGCTATCTAATCAGTGCAAGAGTCCTTTACACATGCCTGTCAGGAACTTCTAGTTCACTAACAAGGTCCCAGGCTGGATGAGGAAAGGAAGGTGGAATGATGTGGTAATGCTGGAAGATGGGGGTGCCGACCAATCAGCAATGTCCTGCATTCCTTCTAGTCCTTAGCTGCCAGAGCTAGCACCGTAAATGGTCTGTATCTCCTAGATTGCTCCCATCCTCCTCCACAACAAAATTCTCATCAAAAAAACTCATCCAACCCAGAAACTAGTACACACACAAAAACATGCCAGAACACTGCACCTTGGCTGTGACAAAATTCTGAGCAGTCCTACAGCATACAAGGGGGTAGCTGAACTACTGCAGATAGTCACCAGCTTGCAATTCTTAGGGAGCATTGGGTGTGTAGCTGGTGTCAAATCTGGCACCTGAAGCGACTATAACCATAAACACCTGGTTCTAGGGCACCCCCTGACATTTTCTTAAGAATCTCCACATTCCCACAGAAAGGGAAATGCCCCAATACAAAGTACTTGCTACCTTTCTTGCCACAGGTCTCATTCAAGTTCTCTTGAAAAAAATTAGGTGTGGCAAAATGTTCCAGAAGAAAGTCAGCTGCAGCCCTTGACTTAGAGACAGGCTGTTCCAGAGTCTTGGAAATGTAAATGGATGGTTTCCCTGAACTGTTCTAGGTTGGATCACATCCCTGTATAATACAGCTTAGCAGCAGCAGAGCTCCATTACCAAGAAATTGCCTTTTTCCAGTTTTTGACCATCAGAAACTGGAGAATTAACTTGCAGACTACTGCATGAAGTGTTTTGCACATACCACAGGGTGTGGTATGGCGTGCTTTAGCAATGAAACATAGGTGCAACACATGGGACCGTGCTGGAATCCTGCTGTAACACTTTGGGGAGACTGGAGACAGGTTAGTTCACGCTGGTTGGGAGCAGAGGCATGAATCCTGCTTAAAGGGGCAGAACTCGAGTACAACCCAACATCCCAACATACCCTTGTCCAAGCTTCTCCATGAAGCTCCAAAATCACTCCAGAGCAAACTATAGAGGAAACATACACATGAGTAAACATGGATAATTGGACAGCTAGGATTTTGCGTATCCTGTTGGATGCAAGCTCACATTACAGTAAAGATATAATCAAAATCAAGTGGTCCAATCTTTCATCATGGTCTGTTAAAGAAAGCCAAGTTCCTGTCAGGTTCTGAATTACTGTGCCACAGCCAGACATCCAACTTTTGAGATGCTACAATGCCTGATGTGGACAATTTCAGTAAAGCCTCCAACAGAGCAAGACATGCACCACACTTAAGCCAATACCAGAGACAGCATCTTTCAAATACTAAAATTTGTTTTCAACTCACTTGCTCTTCCTGCTGGGGAACTCTGGAGAGCTGGGACTGGATGATCCATCAGACTTCAGGTCAAAGAAAGTTCCTGGACTGTCAAACACCCTCTGTATCCTCTCTGTGGTATCTCTGCTGGGAGAAAAGAGAAACCAGCTATACCCTAGAGCCAGAGTTAACTACCACCTATTCTCAAACTCCCTTACAAGACACAGTACTAAGCTCTATCTCCTGTATGCACATAAAAGGGAAGCAAACATAGCTGTGCTGAAAGGGGCAGACCCCTTATATGTGTCATGTGACATCTGGAAATGGCTAACTTAAAGCTCTTTTTGAATTTATATAAAAGACTGAATTAATTTCAGTATTCACCTTTAATTTTTTAAATTTCTCCTCTATACTCCCCATTCCACTGGTCTTAAGAAGCTGTAGGATTTAACAGAGAGTGTAAATAAGATTCTTACAAAACCTATTATTGCTATTAGGACTTGTCAAGATACCTCTGAAGAAAGTTGCCTGTGTGAGTAACTGATATGAGAGATTAATTTAATTAAGAAAGGAAAACTAAGTGATTTTGGGGTGTTCTTTAGAGCTTCAGTGATGGAGTTTGTCACAAAGTTCTTCCCTGCTCTCTTGGCCAGTTGACCCTACCTGTGCCACTCACATCAGAATTTCTGATACCCTCACTTATGTTAATACAATTGTCTGTGAGACTTGAAATTACCCTGATAAAAAGGAATTCTAAAATTAAAACAACTCTGAAACTCCTACAACACACTAACAAGTGGGATGACCTGGGTCAGCTCTGTCAGCAAAGCCTCCATATCATTAAATTACAGCTTCAGGGTGAAGTCAACACGTGACACTTTGAGCTCCCTGTTTCCCAGAAAGGGAGCATGCTCCAGCCTCTTTCATTCTTGCTGAGTGCACTTTCCACCAGTCCTGGTACCCATCAGACTTCTCCATGAGCCAGTTCATGGCAGAACCTGGCAGACAATTAATCCAGTGAAAGGAAGTTGATACTTTTTCTATTTGATTAATGGGCTGAATCAGTTCCATGAAAGGCCCACTAGGGATCTGAGCAATCATCACAAGGAATAGTCAGGACTGGGTAGATGAAAGGGACAGAGGGAAAGTATCACATCTGCTTTCAATAACAATGAACTGTTAGAGCAGTTGCTAGTGAAACTACACCTTCAAGAGTGACCCAAAAAGCCTTTCAGAAAATACAAGCTAAGGTTCCCTGTTCCTCATATCTAAGTCTACAAGTTAGCTAAAGGAAAGCTAAATGAGCCAATTAGTTCACCAGATCCCTCCAAGCAATGAGCATGGGAAAAAAAGAAAATAAATCCAGGGCTTTTCCCGGATTTTCTGTAGTAGGAAAGTTTTACAGATCCTTCAAGGGGATAGACCAGTTGCTGTACACAAAGTAATGGATTGAAGGACACAGCTACCTAAGATACAAAAGTATTTAAAGTACTGAGGACCTGTGTCTACTGTGATAGCTTAGACTGTTACAGGGCAGTTGTTCCTGAAGGTTTAATTTTTCTCAAAAGAAGTTCTATTTTTATTCATAGGCACCTCATCAAGAAAGAAGGGAAAATGCAGTAATTTCCTCCTGAAAAAAGTAGTTTCCACATTAGAGATGACTTTTCCCCTTTTGCACCCAGTCTTTAAGCTGTTTCCTGGAATTCTTGCAACTGGGAAAATCGCATGTTAGATGCAGGGCATTCATGTGACTTTTGAGACTCTGTATAAAGGTGTCTCAGCTAGAGATGAGAGAAATTAATAATTTAACTAAATAATCTCTTGTGATCACTAGACAACTTTTGACTGGTTATAATTCTGCCAAATATGCCAAATCAGTCCTTGAAGCAGTATAATTATCTGTTAATTATAATTCTTTCTCACACAATCTAACTTAAACACTAGTCATTTGGACTTATAGCTTTTTTAAATAAATCTTTTAAGTTACCAGAAGTTTTGCCTATTTGAATATTCTAACATGAAAACAAACAACCAATCAAGCATCCCCTTCCCAAATACCAGCCTTTCATCTGACTTTCTTCTAAAAGTGGTGAGTGAAGAACAGGAAACTCAAGAGTCCTGGATCATACTGCACAGTACTTAAGTGATCTTATAATGTTCCTCCACCCATTTCCTCCATCCTTCCTCCATATATTGATTCTCTCCAATTCCAAATGCCCTCTTTTAATTTTGCCTGTTTCTGTTATTTGTCCATTTCTCTATCAGTCGATAATCAGTCCCTTTTATTCCCATTCCAACCATTTCCATTTTAATTCTCATTCCTGATGGTTCCCCCTCCACCTATATGTGCCTTTCCATGTTCCTTTTCTCAACTCCTCTTGTTTTTTTTGCTCTCTTTGTCTTGTCTCCCCACACCTCATACCTCTTTTCCTCCTGTATGTTTTCAATGCCAATGGCACTACTCCGTCGCCCGTGGAAGCGGCTGGCTCGAGTACGTGATGGGCTCCTACCAGGCAAGGCAAAAGACTAGAAAAAAGGAAAGCATGACAGAGAGGACAGAAACAAGACAGCAAAAGCTGTGGAGAGCTCAAAGCATAGAAGAGTTTGCAGTGTGGATCCAGATTTTCTCCTTTACTGCAATCCAAGAGCTCAGCTCCACCTGTGCACGGAGTACTTTTTGTCAGCAAGCAAGAGCAGCCAGGACTTACAAAGGTGGTGAGAGAAAGGGACAGAGATATAAAGAAACAAAGGCAGAACACAGCCAGTATACAGAGAAACAGGCTTGGGAAGGGAGGTATCCCCATATGGTGAGAGGAGAGGCAGAACCAGAAAGGCAAAGAAAACCAGAAGTTAAAGGAGCAAAGGAGGCAGCAAACCCAAGTCATTAGTACGCTGTGACTTTGTTGTATTGACATAAAGAATGCATACAACCAAGGAAACTGTCACCAAGAAATCTTCACACTGAAGGGCACCTTCTTGGCTTACTCAGAGATGGTTTTTTTGTAGTTTGCCTGTATTGACATCACTAGTGCAGAGACCACAACCAGCTGGATGCACTTTGGCCAAGGTAACCATATTTTCAGTATCAGAAACATGGATCCTTTTCTGGAAAGATTTGTGATAGATTTTTTAATTAATTGGTCACATATGTTTAGTATCCCTATCAAATAAGAAAGGCTTTGATAGTGACTAGAAATACCCATTCTTTTCCTCACCCCAAACTTTATTAATTCTGCTGTTTGTTCCCAACATGCGAATTCTATTTACAGCAAAACAGCATCTTGAATACCTTGTGCACCTGTTTATATTACAGAAAATAATCTGATGGGTGAAATCAAAGAAAACTAAATAGTTTTAGTGTCCTTATGTTCTCAGGTCTTGCCCTATGACAATACAGTACCATTCCAGTCAAACCACAGTGCATGCATTTTTTAACACATGGCACCGTAAAGGATCTAATCCAGGATAGCAGAGATAGATGTCTAAAGCAGAACCATGTTTGGCTTTCTTCTCCCAGTCTGCATCAATCTCAGCTCTAGACACACATGAACTGGGGCTAGAGATGGGCACAGACAAATGAGACTGTAACACATGCTGTCACCACTTGTGAAATGGGATGGTACAACAAAAAGATTCACAGTGGGACAAGAGGACAAACTAAAGGAAATGTATGGGTGGTCACAAAGGTATGCCGGGTTCTCTTCCTACAGCCCACCCGAATACCTTACCGCAGCAATGGCCTTAGGGCCCTCGGCGACACTCTGGCTGAGGGCAAGGCCCGCCGTGGCGGGGCGGCTGGGCAGCGTGGCTGGCTGCTGCTTTCTCATGGATATCCCCATGGTATCCAGGCTCTGGCTGCGGCCTCTGATCACCCGCTGAACAGGAGGGAGGCAGGGAAACAGACAAACACAGATATACACATATAGACATGCACACGGTAGGGTAGTGTGAGAAGCACCACAGATTGAGTGGGAAGTTACGACCGACTGACACCAGAGCCACACAGATCCTGACTCCGAGAAGGCAGCACCTTGGATACTGCCCTGTTTTGGTCCTAGCTGATTCATGGAGCTCTGGGAAGAGCTCTTCCTCAAGTATATTCTCTAGTTTCACTTCCCTTCTCTTATAGCAACGAATAGAGGTTTCCTTCCGGTATCCCAGCACACTGGGTTTAAACAGCATCACCTAGAGCAGTCCTATCCAGTACAGGCTATAAAACACAAAATCAAACTCCTTCAAGGCTGTAAGGTTCAGTCTCATATGAACTTGAGTCTGGTTTCAGTGGGAAAGCAGCCATATCAAAATCTGTAGCATCTGAAAAAGCCATTTTCTGACTTAACTCAGCCTTTTCCAGTCTTTTACAAATGTCATCTGTGTACATGACATGCAAATCACAGCATCTGCCAGGAGTCATAAAAGGACATTTTGGGAGAATTAGTGTAAGACATGGATGAGTTAAAATTCATGGTTAGCAGCAAAGGCAGTTTGTATGTAAAAGTACACCTCACCAAAGTATCCCAGACCTGACCAAAGCTACACACACAGCTACCAAACCTATTTGCTAACAGGTTAGTTTTACAGACCTTAATAACTCTACTTGACCCACCATATGAAGACCTAAAGTACTCTGAACAAATGCTATTTATAACACATCTCTCTTTCAGAGAGATAACTTATTATATAAAAGAAGTGGCAAGGCACTTCCCACATAAGTGGGAAAGGGCTAGTAGACAGAATAGGAAAGCAATGAAGATTCTCTCTATATAACCAGCTCAAAACTCAGTTTGCCCAGTCATACAAAATCCTTGCTTTCTTATATCAATCATCTTTATCTCTTCTAAAAGAACGTTCTGTCACCTGGTTAATTAAAAAAAAAAATAAAAATCAGCAATAAAAACCCCCTAACATGCCATTTACACTGAACAAGGTAAATTAACTCTGGCTTTTAAAGGGTAAGTAAAGCATCACAGTTTTTCTAGACAGTACACTCAAGAGGTAAGTTACAAACTCTTGCAGTGGCTCCTGCAATTCTTTCAGCTATAATGAAAATGAATTGAAAGAGAACTGCTGTAGGAACTGAAAGTCCCTTGCTCCCAGTTATTACAATTCCTCTTGCAAACATGGAGTAAAACCACATCTGACACTTGACACCAGCACAAAGCATAAAGACTTTGACTTCTAAGGGCCAGTATGGAATTCTAGACCACACTGTAGGTTTGTAGAAAGGCTCACCTTGAAGTTCTCGAGGAAGCCCCCACTGCCATTCTCTATCTTGTCATCCTCCCCTACAGGTAATCCCATCATGCTGCGGCTGCGCAGCTGCAGCTCCTCAAAAAGGCTCTCCAAGAGGGCACTCCGTGTTCTTTCCTGCACCAACATTGGGAATGAGAACAGCTTTTACTGGGAGAGGAGAGACTTTTGTTCCCATTTCTTCAATGTCTCACATCCTTCTTAAAAAAAGGCCCAACAAACATACAAAAATCCCCAAAAGACCAACAACCAACAATGACAACAACAAAACCCCATGAAAATTACTTTAAACAGTATGAAATGGTTTTAACTGCATAGTTACAGAATATATTACAATAACACCCAGCCCTTTTTAAGCTCTTCCTAAAGCAAGTCATAAAGGACACTTCTTCACAGCTGATGAAACAGAGACATGTTTTTTTTTTCTATATTATGCAATGGCAAAGTCTAGAACAGAATTTTGGTATCTTGAACCAAAAGTCAGGGATATCAGCACGCATCCTGTAGCATAATACTGAATTTCAGCTAATACAGAATTTCCTCCAGCAGAATATATGCATCATATTCCCATCTTTACTTGAGGATTAGATCCTTGTATTTAAATGTACCTGTTCATATTCCATCACACCTTCTAAGAAGTATGAAGGACATATTCCATAGCTGAGTATAAAATCTCATTTCATCTTCTTTTCTTAAGCAACACAAAATTAGAAGTCAGAAATTTTACTTGATTTTCTTTATCTGATAATAATATATTTATTATATATATAATTATAATTTTTAATTGAAGCAGCCAGGTAACAGACCCACCTCTAATTTAGCAAATTTCTCAGCTCGATAGCAGCTGTACTCGGCGTTGATGAGCTTGACCAGAAGGAATTCACGAAACTCTGCGCTCTACAAGACAAGATGAAGACTAGACTAAACTGGAGAAGAAAACACTAGTAAAAACATCACATTATAAAAGCTCTGCTGACTACTCTTTGGACCTCCAAGGGCTCTAGCCAGAATGACCATACCAACTCAGAACACAAGTGTGTGCCACGTCCTCTGCCAACTAACACTGGACCAGAGAAACAAACCTTTTTAAATATGGCTGGATTTGGCAGGGGAGGTCCAAAGAAGGGGACATCATCTCGGGCTGTGACTGAAACCTGAAATAATATAAGGGGAAAAAATGAGTATCAGGACACAAGTGACAGCATCAAACTACTATGATGGATCTGATTCCTCCTAAATAATTTACCTATACGAAAGAGATGTAATATAGTGTCCTGTGCATCCCTCTGTTCCTGAACTCAGTGGATGGATGTGCTCATTTATCTCCCAGAAACTCAGTCAGCTAGATGTGCACACAGTAAGAGTAATAAAAAAAGCTTAACTGACTGCTTTTTTAAAAAATATTTTAAATAATAACTAATAAAGCCAGTATATTTAGGAACAAAAAAAATGCTCCTATTCAGCCTGCAAGATTAACCTCCACTAAAGAACCTTTGTCCCTGTGGTTGTACTGACCTATTTATTTTTACAGAGAATCCACTGCACACTGAGGGGAGTATCTCAGCGCCACATCATCTGTGAGTCACAGGTGGTAAACATGCAAATGCATTTTCCCAGTAAGAGATAGGTTTCATTTGTTTTATTTTTAGCATGCTCCTACCTGACATATCAATGTCTAAAGAAGTAACTGTAATGCAGTCCAGTTTTTACATGGTCACTTGTTTCCTCACAGCACTTACACATAATTATATGTAGCTATCTTACCAAATACATACAGTACTTCACAATATTTCACAGAGGTTTTTTGTCATGTTTGAGATTAAACAAGACCATTATTTGTACTTTCATACAAGAAGGAACAATTTCATAACAACCACAACTGCCTCAAAACAATAACAAATAAATGTCACAGAGCCACTGAAAGGTGTGAGTTTAATGAGAGGAAGAAGGAAACGGGCTCTTGATTTAATTCAGATTTTTCACATTTCAGGCCACCTTCCCTAGTTAAAAAGCCTCCGTCTCTCCCCTAACAGATATCTACCAGATAAAATTCTGCTTAAAAATTATTTGCATTTTCAGTTTTCTGATTGCAAAAATTGATTCTGTGAAATAAATTCCATTAATATTCCAATTTAATAGTAGGCACTAAAGCTTAAGTAAATGGAACAAGGAATGGCAAAGAAATCTTCCGAATTGCAGTCTTCTGTGTACTACAATGCTCTCAAAGCAGCATCAGTTAAAGGCCCTTTAGAAAAGCCTTTACAGAAAACTCTGCATTGGCTCTAGGGTGATTATTGGGATGATTTCTTCTTCAAGGAATGAAGCAGCCCTACTACACTAACAGAAGAAAAGTGGTACTGCAAACAGGTGAAGATGAAAACAATGTCAGGAAGACACACAATAAATAGCAAGCTTTCCCACCTCTTTCCTTGTCATTAAAAAGTCCAGTGAAATTTTGTGCCCTACAAAACAGAGAGCAAGAGAAGAACTGGAACCCCATGCCCTGATAAACACAAGGCTTTCACTACAAATCAGTTGCCCAAAACATAGAGAATAAACAATGGAAAGTGATTCCTCCATCTCCAACACCCTTCTTGGTGGAAGAGATGATGGGGACCCTGTCCTAATTTTGATGTTCTTGGTGTTCTGTAGGCCTCCAAGGCATAAGGACACTCATCATCACCATATCAAAATCCCTACATAACACAACCCATGGAACTTGGATTAAAATGGAAAATCCATCACAAATCCAAGTTTCTTTATATTTTCTGCTCTCTCAGCATCACTGAAAGTTGAACATAAAGTAATACAGATATCCATACAGAGTCATGGCAGAGAGAGAATGAGCTGTGTCCATAGGCTGCTGATAATTAATCTGGGCTTTAGCAGGGCTTCTTTCAGCTAGAGGGCCCTAAAAGATAACACTGTCCTGCCAGATTGCCATCAGTTCTGGAATCCCCAGAAGCAGGTGTAGCTGGTTGGGATTCCGTAGTTAGGTCAACCAGCTGTATCTGACCTGCAGCCTCAGGCAGTGCAAGCTGCAAGCACTGTGCTGTGCAGCATGGGCAATGCAGACATGAATTTTATCTGACCTATACAATGTGAGACAGCCTCCAAAGCGGGATCAATTGTGGCACATGGTCTTTGATGAAAACAAAATCTTTTACCTGAACTCCTTCTGCTTCAGTTCCAAACCTTTAAGCTTCAGAAATTCATCAGCTACTTTGAAAAGCATACAACTTAACTCTGCTCTCAGGTATATATACTCAAGAAATCAGGACGACATCTGGCTGAATCTGCACCTCTCCAAAAGAACCAAGAACCACTTCAAGGATCAAAATCAGAAGAAGTTAATCTATTGCTCCTGGTTACCTTGTAGAGAGTGTCCCCAGTGGTACTAAGAGTGAGCTGAACTACCACATAAGCATGTAGGAAATTAGAAGCGATCATATCAGGGACAAAAGGTGTGCTTTCATCCTGGAAAATGATGGCTACAATATCATTCCCAATGTGACGCTTCCGCTGAAGCTGGAGAGGAAAGAAATAATGAAGAGAGAAGGCAGGTGAAAAAGAGCAGAACAGCATGATGGGACCTCAAACATCAGTCTGCCAAACATCTCAAACCCATCTGTTCACCAAACCCCTCATCACCACTTTTGCTATTACTCCAGCCATAATTTCCAACATTATACAGTCAGTCATTCTCCCCTCTATGCATTCTCCCATTGTCTTCAAATATCCCTCCTCTCCCAGCCACGCTGCTGTAATCCTTACTCCTCCTTCTGATACCTGCTGGGAATCTCCCTCTGTGAAGGGCAGCTTTGTGGACACATGAAACATGATCTCCTTCCCCCGGAAATTTGTATAGACTGACTCAGTGCCTGTTTGACCTCTGGTAACATCCAAGCCTCCCCGGAACCTGAGCAAATCCACGCCACACCATAGGCCAGGCAGTATAGAAATAAGAGACAGAGAGAACACAGATAGTATCAGTAATAGTAGTTACTAAAGTAAATTACAAAGGTAATTTTTAGGAAATCATTGATAGTGAGACACCAAATCTTCCCCAAACCTGCACCATGTTTGTGCTGGTGAACATACCAGCTTGCTAAAAGGTATGAAGTTAAACCAGGGATCCTCAAAACTACCTTCTTTGGCAGTCTTCTGAGAAACACTCCATATGTTAGAACTACAGAAGGGATGGGATGCCTCAGAAAGAGCCTGAAACAATACTGCCCCATACCACTGTGAAACAAACTTGTATTTGCGCCGCCAAATAAAACTATTATTTGCTGATAGTGCAGGTCAGATTGAGATACCAGGAGACCTTTAAATCAAAATACCAGCTAAGACCTAAGCTCCAATTAGTTCCCAAACATGATGGCTGACATGCAGGCCTTCTTCACGTGCACTGGGATTCAGAAGACACAGCACTTCTCCAGCAGCTGGGCAGTAACAGTCTCAGCCTCTGAACACGTGATGCTCCCTAACTTAATCTGGCTTTCCAGCTGCACTGCATACGCACCCACGGAAATCCTGCAGCTGAATCTTGTCACCAAGAAAATCCAGGAACTCCAGGAAACCCTGACTCTCTACTGTGTTACTGAAGACTTCTTCTTCAGTTGTCTACAGAAGGAAAGCAGAAGTAGTAAGAAGCACAATGAGTACAAAGAACAGGCAGTAATTTCCATAGACAGTTGAACCAACAAACATCTCTGCTTGAATTTCTGATCTGAGCCCCCCATGGTGCTGGGGTCCTGTGCCTCAGCCCCAAGCTGCCATGAGGGTTAGAGTTAGGGTTCAGAGATCCACAAAGCCTATACTGCCAGAGATACTGCAGGTGGAAGAGGCAAGCCAAAGGAACCACAGCACTGCACAAACACTGCTGCCTCAATGCCACTGCTTCTGGACAGTGCAGACCTTGCTATTACATCCTTTAACCTAAGAAAACTGACTCTATGCATTTTGCCCCAAGTACCATGGGGTCTGATGGGTCTTACCTGTCCAGGTTTTTGGTAGATGACCCCAAATTTGAAGTTATTGCTTATGACGTGTTCATCAAATGCAACAATAAGCTGCGAGGCCTGAGGTAATGAAAACAGAAATTATCAACTGGATGTCATTAGCCAGACCTTGATGCAAAAGTGATATACAGACATATCAGAACACTGTACCTTGGGATAGAGGACAGGAAAGAAGCGTTCAACATTCACATCCTCACACAGTAGCTGTTGAGTGAGAGAGACAGGGAAACAGAAGTGTGATTATCATGTGCCCTGGCTTGCTCCAGGCATGAGAGTGTAGGCACTGTTTATAATTATCTGACAGGAGCCCCTTCAGGCAAAAATTCTGAGGTAAAATTAGAAGAGAAAGAAGAGAAGGCAAATGGAAAGGTGAAGTGACAGTTCTACTGGGAAATAGTAGAAAAAGAGGGAAACAGGTGGACAGAGGTGAAAATAACTTGAAGAATGAGGCCTTAAGACAAACAGACCAGCATGAATCTCACCTTTGCCATCTGAACAGCATTGGGAAACTCATTCAGACAGGAAATAGGAATTAGATCATGTTTGGTGCCAGTACGAGTCCTGACACAAAAAAAATAAAAAAGGCATTAGAGACATGGCTGAAGGGAGAGACATGGCTGAAGGGAGACAAAAGCAACACTGGCTCTTTAAAGAAAGAGTAGCCATTTCTTCAGAGTATTGTTAAAGCAGTTAATTCTGGTGGGTTATTTAAACTGTAGTGCACAGAATCACTGGAAAAGCAAGGTTTTTTCACTTCTTACTGCCCATCACTTCATGTGGTAAGCAGAGGAAGACAAAACAGGAGCCCTTAGTGTCTTCACTCCTTTGCACTCTTGTCTGCCTTGAGAAGTATTTTGCTTCCCTCCACACAGTTTTCTTTCACAGAAATCTAAATGTCAAAAATACAATTCATGAACACAGAATAGTAAGGGATTCCCACGATCAATGAGGGCTTGAAAGATTGTTAAAAGGTCTGTTAGAAACAGCCTAGGAAAGCAGATCTATGCAAAGTAAAGGAGGTAGAAGCTAGTGTAGCATTGTTCCAGAAAGCTGACGAGGAAAGCTGCCTTCCTCTTTGTATGTGTATTTAAGGAGAGATATCTTCCTAATGAAGAAGAAATATTGGGCTGCCAAAAGCATCTTCAAACCATTATAAACAAGCTATTGAGCAAAAAGTACTGGCATATAATAAAATATCTTAATAGAGGAATAACTACCCTTTTGTTCTTCCCTGGTCTCTTCCACATAGGAAGATAAACATTTCAGGCACAGCTCACAAACAGGCTCTCTCTTTATTCCCACATTATTGCTAGAAGTCTGAAGCATTCCCTCCAAACACTGGAGGAAACCCACCAGTAATTTTTTTGTAGCTAATTCCTATGCAACCATTTTTTTCCCTCAGTCCCAGATAAATACTTGTCAGCAGCAACTGTACATCACTTGGTTCCAGTAGCACTGCCTACTGGGAGTGCACCCACCCACAGTACGGTAAAAAGCTTCTCTGCAGTGGCCTCTCACATACACAAGATCCTTCAATCAGCAGCTCTCTCCAGGTAATATCTCTCTTCATAACCCTCTCTAAGGGTTATGGTTTCACAGACTGCCCTGGGAATCTAGGGAATGCTCTAGATCACCTTCAAAGGAGCCTTAGTCTCAAGTACAAAGCCTGGGCTAGGCTGTCCTCCATTATGGAATCCATATTCACCTAAAGAGTAGTCACATGTCTCCAAGTGGACAGAATAAACAGAAAAACTTCCTATTTGAGGGAAGAACAGATATTTTCCACACAGGTACTACAAAGATGCACCTGTAAACACCACACCACCATCTTTAAGGAAACTGCTGAGAGCAACTCAAGCGCAGAAGACAAGAGAAAAAACGCTCAAAGGTTTATTGGCAGTTTCTTTTCTCTCCAGAAGAAAGACATGAAACTCACACCCACATCTATGCAGAGGGAGTGCAAGGTAAGACAAGAGACAAAGCACAGTAGCATACACTTCCATAACAGGCACTGTTACCTCAGCAACAGGCGTAGATTTTCCTGCTTCTCAATCTGTTCATATTTCACAGAAAGTACTAGGTAGCCCAAGGACATGTCACTGGAGTAAAAGTTCTGGTGCTCCTGCAAACAGGAAACCAAAATGCATTACCCCCAAGACACTTCCTGGAGAAGTTTACCAGGTTGTTTTTTCTGCATACAGACTGTCACTCAGGATTAACAAATTTTTAATTTAATTAGGAGTAGCATGCTTCCAGATGTGTGTATGTTGTCTTCCAGCCCACTTGGTCATCAGTGCATGAGCATATCAGTCAAAGTGCATCCAGTCAGTCCAGTTCCTCCTCACCTGTCCAACATCAGAAGGGCTCCTGAGAAGCAATATTATTAGAACACCCAGCAACACATTTTGAAGGAGAGGCCCTCAGCTGACCATGAAGCGTGCCTGAATGAGACTCTGGATCTCCTGAGCTCCCCGGAAAGAGAGGAATGAAGCGGAATTTCTACTGAAGTCAGTGAACTGGAAGCTAAGTTTCCAGATGGGAAGAGATTGAAGAGTTGCTACTGTTAAGTAGCTGAAACCCTTTTTTGTGGGCTATAAGAGGACTGTGACTACACTAAAATTCCTTTAAACTGTGAAATATACTTGGGGAGGTTTGGGTGCTTGAAAAGGAAATGGGGCTCTCTGTTTTGGGACTGGAAATATGGACAGAGACATTTAAGAGAAAAAGAGATGAAGAGAATTTTGTTTTCAGCAGCCTGCCTTTAAAAGAAGTACCCCGAGTGTGTAACATAACCCATAGCACAGCTCTAGAAGGACTGTGGAAATGGGAGAAAGTCATAATCTGCAATATTTCCTGGGCAGACGTAGATTATGAAAGTGAGACACCCCCTAAGCCTAAACCAAAAAAGGAACTTTTCTCTCTAAAGTGAACTGAAATGATTATTTAAATAGATAACTGACTGAAGTGTTTTCTGTATGTTGTTGTTCAGAAATGTGGAATGAAGGAAGGGGAAGGAGAGAATAATCTAGAAATCTTATTCTGAATTCTTTTTGTGTTATTAATAAATTTCTTCTTATACCTTTTTAAGTTTTAAGTCTGCTTGTCTCTGCTCCTAAATCCTATCACTAAAAGAAATTAAATATATTAAAACTGGCAAACCCAAGTCACACCATGACACAGTGTCTTCCAGCCATTCAACTGGATGTGGTTGAGGGAATTTTCTATCTAAAGAGCAATGGCAGGATTTATGGTAAATGGCTGAACTCCAAGAGTGCTCACATGTCCAGAAGGATACAGTCAGTAAGCAAAGAGATTTTGCAGGTTAAGTGTGGTCTCAGCAGTGCCACTAACACTGCCTGAGCTTTAGTGGAGTGTGCCTGTAACAGAGTAATGTAAAAGATACTGCAAACTTGTTCACAGTCTCTATACGTAAGTGGCTGTGGCCATACATTTCTCCTGGGTATACAGCCGTGTTTTGTGGCCTAGGTATAGCAATGTATATTTTGTATATTGCTATATTATATATATTGCTATATAATCTCTAACCTCAAAAGGTTAAAGCCTTTTGACACAGGACATGAATGGAAACCTCCAGCACAATGAAAATACTATTTAGGTGAAATCGTGCCTTGTTCACTCCCATCATCCTAGTGGAAGAGCACCCTCATGCATGATACAGAATTGGGACAGCAAGTTGTATTCAGTTGTACAGTCAAAACTTGAATGATTTGGAATATATTCTCTGAAAGGAAAATTCCAGGCACAATAAATTAGCGAAGAATTCAGTGGGATCGAAGTGTTATTTGATAAAAAATGGTTGCTAGTCTGTCAGTTCCTTCCTTAGTTTCTGCCTAGAACATATAGAATATATATATGGCTAGAAGGTCTCCTCTGGCTCTGATGGATTGCAACCTCTCTCAAAACACTGGTAAGGTTGTCTTTTGCTGTCTAAATCTTCTGTATTAGTCATAGTTCTGACGCACTGTCAGAAATAGAGATACATATAGTGAAATACTCTGATATCTATGTGGACACAGCCAACTAGAAGTTAACAGACATAAATCCTCTCTTTGAAACAAAAAGACTACAGTCACTACCCTAAACCAAAATACGAAGATGTAGCTATCTATGTTTTTTAAGCATTGAAGATGTTCTTGTCCTTACCTCCTCTTTGAGACAGAAAACACCCAACACCCAGAACTGCTGTGATACTGACTTATGGGGAAAAGGTTGCAAGGCTGATCAAACGAGGCAGTCTGAAAAAGGTAAGGCCTAAGAGCAGCCAAGAAGCAAACAAAGTAATATGGTCTCTAGCTGCAGTGCTCAAATCACAGAAGACCAGTGTGATCTGTCACACTGGTCTGTGATAGTACATGGGAAAAAAAGCTGAAATCAAAGGAAGCCACAAAGGGCACTTCATTTCTCATGACCATGACTTTCAGTATACTACTGGATTTTTGGGATGTGAACAAGAATCAGGTGCAGTAAGTCACTGTGACCAAGCGTAAAAAGAGTAGCTGAGGAACAGACAGATTCAAGGAGCAAAGCAAGACCATATTGCATGGTCAGTTGAAGTCTAGAATCAAAATCCTTAAACCTAAGAAGTCAAACACCAGGCTGGATGCCCCAGACAGGGTGCTAAGGAAAAAGATGTCATAATGCCAACAAAAATCAGAACTAGAAGGCAAAGCAAAAGGAGACAAAGCCTGAGATTAGCTGCAGCTAAAAGCAACACTGGGTTGCCTTTTGATGAGATTTCTAAGCCAGACCCCAGCAGATCCAATACAGGGGGATCTCAATTGCTTTGGAGACTGGGCTATCAGCTCTGATGCTGATGTAGCAGGCAGAGCTGCACAAATGGGTGCAATCCTCACAGGGGAATGGGTACTAGAATTAGTGAAGGTCTTAACTGAATTTTTGTCAAACCACTCTGGCTATGTAGCTTGATCCTGAATTTAAGCCTGGCATTTAAACTGAGATCTGAGCAATCATATGTATGAATAAACCTGTAATTTACTCCTTATGATTTTCTTTCTTTGTAAAATCACATAGGCAACATACGTCAAACTCATATTCCTTCAATGGACAGCAGCATTTGTTGTTAGCTGCCCTGAAGTTAGAGATGAACCATCAAAAGGCTTTACAGTCAATACTGAAGACTGCAAGTCAGTGATGACAAGATACCCTGGAGCTGAGACGACCTATGTATTAAGTACAAATTTGTTCAGCCACAGAAGTAGTTTCTGTAACATTTAATATAGTTTGAAAGGCAGTTCTGGATCTCAAATAGATGTCTGTAAAAACAATTATGTATCTTCCATGGGCCAAGGGAAAAGACTAACAGAACACACAAGGAATGCTGACAGTTTGCCTAAGAAGTTATAAAGCTACTAAGACATCTGCCATCTGCAGCAACTTTAACCAGCACAAAGAAAGGACAGTATAAAGGAGAAATACATGATCACATAAGAATGCATAGCAAGAAAGCTTCTTCCTCAGAACTAAGAGTTTCAAGTTCTTGAGAAGCTGGACCCTAAGCTTATTTGACTGGCAGTTACAATATACCTTTATTAGATCCTTCCTGGCTTCAGGCCACTTCTCTTTATTACAGCCTTGAAAAACAACATAGACATTGAATAATTCCCACAGTATAAGACATAAGGTTTTACAGCCTTCATCCTAAAGGCTAAATAAATCTTACTGTGTAATCGTCATATAAAATACAGATCATGAGGCAAGGAAAAGGAACTGAGCTATGGCTTGAATGTTCTAGAGCTTTTTGTGGTGGTTGTTTTACAGGGTCTGCTGTAAGATGTTCTGTAAAAAGTAGCACAGAATTGTTTGAGTTTGAGCAATCTACATACACACATCCATGACACAGACATGCATACTATGTTTGCAGAACCACACAATACTTTGATCTCCCGTCTTGGTTAAAGGATATTCCCTAAACCACTGGCTATGCCTCTCCCGCCATGTGATGCTTTAAGACTCTTCTTCAGCTAAGAACCATTTGTCATTATTCAAAGCATGAAAGAGACCTTTCCTGACATGTCTGAAATAACTTTCCTATGTAACCAACAAAAAAAAGACTCAACACAGACAGAACTGAAATCATTGGTATCACTAACTTTGCACTGAAGAAATAATCTTCTATTAAAAAAGCTCTGAGCTCTCTCCTTAACTAAGCTTTCAATCATGGGGAAAGCTATCTAGCCAAGGGTAGAGTTTTCTGTGACAAGAGTCCTGCTCCCTTTGTTCTTTTCTGCCCGTGGCCTACTCAAAAACTTGCATGTTTAACTGAACATGGACACACATTCATGTCAGTTAAGGCAAAGAATAAAACACTGGACACCAGAAAAGGAAAAATATAGGAGAGAGTTTTTCCATAGTACTGAAGCACTGATGGTTGAGCGCTTTGCAGATGTGAAGCTCCATGACAGAGAGGTCCTGGATCTCACTTGGAAAGAACAATGATATGGCCTTGCTTGAGCAGGAGTATGGACAAGGTGAGCCCTAGAGGTCCCTTCCAACCTCAACTGTTTTAATATCAGATCAGCAGTGAATCCTACAACTGGACTGAAAAAATCATATCCAAATTTGCCTCTCGTCCTATCTGGCTCTGGAAGCCTTCAAACACAACCCTAAAATTTACCATGACAGAAAAATAATTACAGTTGGCATACTGAAAGCTTTCAGAAGGTTACAGGATAAATGTCCATTAACAGATTGCACGGCAGATCTGTTAGTCTTGAGGGGAAGCCTCCAGGAAGGCCTCCTTGGCTTCCTTTTTTTTCCTAATTATTTATAAATCATATTAATATAATTTTCCAGGGTTGTGGAACAAGATTCACTACAGAAGATCACTCTGACAAGCCCAGCTACTGCAAAACAGGTTCCCAGCAACATGAAAAGCACCACCTATTCCTGGTTTTGAACTTACTCAGCAGTCACTGAGGAAGATCACTGAATAAGATGCAGTGTGAGCATACTTGGTCAGGCTTTATCTCCTTATGCCATGAACCGAATTTCAGAAAAGATCATGGGTTTTTCTCACTTGTTCTTAATGGCTGATATCATCCTGAGATTCAGTCTGGTAATCAGCCAATTCCCTAAACAGGCGCACCCAGACAGACCTTAATGGCTGGCCACCAAACACTCACTTTATGAGGCCTAGCTCTGTTTCCCAAAATATGTCAAACTGGAATTTTTAATTCATGGAACATTTAGCACCAAACATACTTAAATCAACAACTACAAAACACATGGTCTGGTTTCATCATATACATTCTGTAATGACCATACACTGAGGGAAATGGACTGCTCTGCTTCCTACTGAGGGCTTGCACTGTCAGTGCTGAAGTGCCCTCTGAAAATAATGCCATTTCCACTTTCAATACTATTACATTTTCATCCACTTGTTATCCCAACGTTGGTATCTGTATAAGAGCCTCAAAAGACCTCCTTAATTAAATAAAAGCATCTCCTGTGCAAATCTTTCTATTAATGCACAGGATGATGCACATTTCACAAGGGGACACCACAGACCATATTGTAGTATGTACCTCATTTACATCAGTTCAAGGCGTCATAAGGAACTGAAATGCAACAGCAGTGCAGACATTTTTGAGAATCAGAAAAAGCCTGAGAAACATTTTAGCCTTGTGGCTGGGTGAGCAAAGAAGGCTCTGAAGGTCACCCTTACCTTTCCCAGAAAATGTTTGCGGTACAGCTTGGCTGTAGGGTCACTTTCCAGTTTCACTTTACCACTCCAGGAAAAGGGCACATCAGACAGAGTTGGACTCAAGCTAGAGAGGTTGTGGCTGGTGCCTTCAATCCAGTAGCCCCCAAACTGGGGTAGGATAATGAGAGGATATGGCCAGCCTTTCTGTAATACCTATTCAGAAGGACAGAGAGCATTAAAGCTGACAGGTCTGTAAGCTGGAAGGCCAATAAGCTGAAAAACCAATGAAGTCCAAGGACAAACAGAGAGAAGACAAGAGTACTAACTCACCTCATGGATGCTGGGATAAGGAATATACTCCTCTTCTGTCTGAAATCAGAACAGGCCATTAGCAAAAACATGTGACATCTTTTAGAGGATTATGCTCTCATGCCTGTGCAAGCTGCGCCCTCAGCTTCTATTCTGCCCAAGGTTATCCTCAGAGTTTTACTTCAGGACTTGAGGTTAGACACCATTTCCAAGGTCTCAGTACCATAATAAAGAACTTTGAGAACAATAAACTTAGAAGTCAGATTCTACCCATCCTCCTCCTCCAAACTACAGGGAATACAGGCACGCAAAATGAGGAAGTAGCCAAACTATAGGCAAATTTGGTGTGGTTAGGAGCAGCAGCCTCTCTCCTTTCCTTCCACACAGTGTTAGACAGCTGCTGTCCTGCTGACAGGGATGACAGTAGGAATGGTAGAAAAAGTGCTGTTATTTACAGTGAGATTGAGGCTGTCATCTCCACTGATCTGAGGTATGTATCTGAGCAATGCCAAGGTGTGACTCAGAGAACAGAAGCAGTATCTGAGCCAATTTATGCCGGTTGGATGCCCCCTCCATCACCACAGAGCACTATCTCTGTCAGAATAAAGCTTTGTCAGTTCTCAATGTGGCTTTTTTATAGGTCATCCCAAGATAAAAGTCAAGGTCAAGTTTGATTTTAAGGTTAGTAGGCCTGAGCTGAGACTGGAGAAATGGAATTTAATCCTCAATTTGAGGATTTAAAGATATGAATCTGCTCTTACTGCCTTACTATTGGGCAACACAGATCAACCTTCCAGTAGCATCTCTATGAGTCATCAAACAGACTACTGAAATAAATGCTATGTGGTTTCATAAATATTATTACAGCTTTTAAATTGAACAAATTTAACAAATTATTTAGTCAAAACTAACACTTTTAATAATAATAAACTCATATTAGAACCACTTAAATTAGAAAAAGGGAAATGTTAATTCTATTTCAGCTACACAGTTTCACCCTATTGTGCACCAACTAGGAAAAAAAAAGGAAAAAAAAAGACAAGCATGTAAGTGTTCTTGGGATGTTTGTAGACTCCCTGTTGATTCCAGTATGAAAGTACACTGCAAGCCAGGTCAGTAATTATCTGCCATTCTCAGCAATTCAGGAGGCAACAACTTGGCCTGACCTTGAGAGGAGCTGGAAGGGAACATCTCTGTTCATCCAGACGACTCCCCTGGAAACATAAATTCACAGATAGTGAATCCTGTACTTTAGCATGTCTGTCTCACTTACCTTCTGTGTCCTTCTTCATACCCTCAATATGTGTATTCTGTCCCGCAATAAAATCTTCCATTTTAAGGAAGTTTGGAAGATTGGAATAAAAAGGAAAAGTGAAGCTAGAACTTGGCCAGTCACCTAATCTGGCATTAAACCTGCAAAGCTACCCCCAAACTTACACATCTCTAAAAGAAGACAACAGGCACATTTTAAAAACAATCTCCCAAACTGATTCTCTTATTTGATACTCTAATCTCTTCTAGTTACCTTCCTCCTTATCCTCAGCAATAAAAATTTAAAAAAAAATGGAATGACTACAAGGTGAGTTGGAATAACAGGGCAAAAGGCTACTGGCTGCCTAGTTTCTTCCTGAATCAGGAGCTGGCATCCAAGCTTCCATCTCCTTCTTAAAGCTATTCCATCCTTTGCCCTCTCATCACAGCAAAGTAGCTCACCTCCACCACACCTCTGCAGCAGAAGCACACAAGAATAGGACAATTTTAGTGAGGAGAGCCTCAACACAGACTGAGCAGAGGCCCAGACCAGAAGATATGAGGGTCAACAGGTTATGGCCCAAGTGGGCATCACAGACAAAAAGGGTAAGAAGCAGAACTTGCATCATCAGATAGGAAGATGAGGACCAGGATTTAAAACGTGGTTTTCTATTACACACAGTACATGAGTATTCAACTACTGTCACCTAAACGTTGTAATTCTCATACTGGAACATGATGCTGAGACTACATTTTTATATACCATCAGTGACTGTCTAATGGCATGGCTAATCAGGATTCCAGACAGGATAAGCAGCTCTTGACTTTGTTGTGAAAATAAGCAGGATTGGATTTGTAACAGCCATGCCTATGCACATATTCTACAGTGAAACTAGCTTGTCAACTGGGTTCTGATAGAAATAGGTAAATCTCAGAGAAGCTCTGCACTGGAGACTTAGAAGACTCAGAAACAAAAGTTTTGGACAATGCTCCAGCTGTACAGGATGCAAAAACTGCTAGCATAGTACCACTAACTTTGAGCAACAGCAACCTTACCACTGAGGATTCATAATAACCAGGATGCTCTTTGCAGGAGCAACAAAAGAAAAAAGAAAAAAAAAACAGGAAAGGAAAAAATCCAACACATAAAACCAAAGTTTTGGGAAAATGAGAAAGATTATTAAAAGAACCTAAGAAGGAGCCATAAAAAAAACTGAAACCTTCATGAAATCATGAGGAGCTAGACCTTGAGTATGCAACAAATGCTTAACACCTTTAAAAAACTCTTAGAAACAAGAGAAGTAAAACAAGTATGGCCACACGTCAAGGTAAGGGAGACTAGCAGTAGATGCATGAGGTCATTCTTCAGAAGTCTGAAGTTGAGTTCAATCACAAAAAGTAGCAGTAACAACAAATTTAATTGGTTAAATATAGAAACACAGTAAAGCAAGTGAGGAATAATGAGCAAATAACAAAAAAACAAATTATTTTCCTTAGCTCCACTAGGAGAAAGAAGCTTCACATGTGATCTCCAGGGTGACACAAGATCAAACTAGAAAAGCTGAGCTTCAAGACAGTTGCATGCTCCACAAAAAAATTGTTTTCCTTTTGCATTTTCAACAATAGAGACTATAGAAATACCACCCTGGAAATATTCTTTATAGGAAAACATTAGCACATATGTTTTGAATTGTGATATCAGTACACAGCATTGACAAAATGAACAACCAATTATGAGGATGTGGTGAGTTGTGAAATGAAGATGGAACACAGGCTGACAAGTGATCTTTATCTTTTGCAGTAACCATTTTGCATTTAGGGAAGTTGTAAAGGCGAAAAAGTCGAGTTCATGGAATGTAAGCGCTAAAAGTGTTTTGTTGATGTGGTCTCGAATTTCAGTTGTAAACCTACTGAGCTGAGGTTCACAAGGAAGACCAGGTTCTGAAACAGGGATTTGGAAAAGAGACAGAAAGTCCTGTTACTACCAGAAAGTCCTGTGCACTGTCAAAACAGAACTAAGGCAGGATAGCCACATAGGTGGCACAGCCACAGCCTTCTGCAACAAACGGTGGGAAGTATTGGGACAGAATGGAGATTGGGAAACTGCAATCTTCTAATATTTCTCTTTCCTTCCCTGGCATTTTTGGCAGATCTGAAAAGTGCAAGAATTTTCCAGTTTCAAAGGAGATCCTGGTAGGAGACCAGTATTTCAGCAAGGCCTGAGGGAAAACTTTCTGGGCTGCTGTAAAGGAGCTCTGTATCAGAGCCTCTACAGAGAGCGAAGGAATGTACCAGCACATTCCATTACTCTGCACTGTACCAGGAAGCTCCTGGAAACAGAAGACAAGTTTAAATCTACCAACCTCTCCTCTAGAGGGAAGCTTAAGATAAGAATAATGCAGCCCTGGGCTGTACAGTCCAAAGTTTTATTTTACAGGGTAACCAGGACCACAGGAAGCTTACAGCATAACTTGTTGAAGCGTGAAAGCATGGGCAGAACAACTGCTTGATGGTCACTGTCATTCCTCAAAAGAGAGAGGAATGAACTGCAGCAGTCTCAGCCAGACCTTGAGACATCCTTCTAGCTTGATCTGGTTTGGCTTGCAGCACTGCCAGTTTCCCTGGGTAGCTCACTGGAGACAGCATCAGTCTGGGAATCTCATATTCCCTAGGTCTTGTACAGGGGAAACACCTGACCTGAGCAGGATGAAAGAACAAATGACAGAGAAAAAGGTGTCCAGACCCAAAGTCAGGGTCCAACATGGCATAACAATGCTATGATAATACACATACTTTATGGGGAAAGAGCAGTGCCTGGAGGGGTTTTGTTCAAAACAGTCAACTTGGATACAAAAGGGGATACAGGAAAAAAGCCATGAAAGCAGTTGTGAGAAAATAAGACTGAAGAATATGCAGAAACTGTAGGAATGCAGAACAGAGGGAGTGAACAAAAGCAATCAAGTAAAGAGGGACTGACTAAGCAAACATATGAAGACCTGAAACATCTGAGCTTACTGCATGAAATAAAATTTCCTAGTTTTTCAATTGCCTGTACTGCAAAGCAATCCAGGAACAACATATTACTAAATGTCCTTAACAGAGTATATACTGTGACTTCACTAGATCTGTAAGCACAGAACAAGGTGGCCAGTAGCCCATTTATTTCCAAGAAATGATTAATAAAATTGAAAAGAAAAAAAATTTAAAAAAAGGAAAGGAAAAAAATAGATAAACTTCTTTCCCAGATCTTAGGATTAGTTTCAGTGTCAAAAGAGAGTACAACTTTACCTGTTAATTCATCACAGAATGTGAAATGGCTATCCAAATTTTCAATTCAGCAATTATATCCCAATCCAATTGTTAAAGTACTCAAAAATCAATTCTATGCTGAGGCTTTTTTGTTGTTATTTTACAGGAGAAATATTCAAGTCACTTGCTTTGGTTTTCACTTACTTTGATTGCTAATGAAAATCCTAGATTTTGTTTTCAAGAATGATTCAACAAATCTAAAGGATAGTCACAGTCAAATGGAAGGAAAGGCAAAAACAAGCAAAAGAAAACAAAGAATTAGGAAAGATCTAAACAAAGATCATAAAAAGTATTAGAAATTTTTTTTTTTTTCTTTTGGAAAACACTTTCAAAAAAATCTGTTATATTTAAACAGCAGTTATTGATTCTCCTAGTGCATGTCAGGTGGTAAAACAAGCTTAACTAAAAAAAAAAAAAGCTATAAAATCTTAATAATGGGCAGCTAAGAAAACATCATAGATGCAAAATTAGGCAGTCTGCACACCTTAGAAATTCCCATCAGCTCCCTGTTATCTCTCTAACTAAAGAGGTGCAAATCCAGACAGACTTTCCACATGGTAAACTGGGAGCTGAGAAACACTGACAATCTTAAGCACCAGTCTTCCACTGAGGGACACCTTATTCCTTATCTTCCTTATCCATATTTCAAAAGGTGTGGGAAGGACTGTCACAACCTTTGAACATGTGCTTGAACTGAAGCAGCACTGCATGCTCAACCTTACTTTCCTGCACAGAGGTGAAAGAGCTAGGTGCACTTACAGAGTTTGCTACTCTCAAGCACTGAGAACACATCCCAAACAGAGTTTGGACGTCAGTACAGTGGTTTCAAGGTCTGTGTCTGTCTGTACATGAATACAAGGCAGATACACCTTCAGCCCCTCCCTCTCATGCTCCTCCTCTCTAGTCTGCCAAAAAGTACTTCAGCCTCATAACTCTAAACTCAGCATTTTGCTGCTACCTTCCACCTCCTCACCTCTGTAACCTCACTAAAGTAATTTTCCTCATATTCATAATTTGATCAGCCAAATTCCAGAAAATAAGTTAATTGGTTTTAGAAAGTCTAATTCCTGCACATAATAAAAGGCAGGAGTTATGTGCTATGCTATATGTTATGTTAGGTCAAGGCTAACCACAGCATTTTAAAAAGGTGAACCACTCAGGGAAAATATTGGTAACCTGCAAGGATGCCCTAAGAACACATAATCTGAAAATATAATCCAACTTCATTGTTAGATATTTAACACATAAAACATTACTATTTCTTTATCTTGTACGGTAAAAGGGGAAAATACCCAACTCTGTCCTATTTTAAGTTTGTAACATAATATATGCAGCTCAATGAATGTATTTCTGTGTGAGAATTAAGCCAGAGTCCTTCTTTCTTGTACAAGTTAAAGACAGGACCTACAGAAGTTATTTATTAAACTGTTTGACCTTGCTAAATGCTTTTAGGTTAACATCCCATTAATCACCTGCCATTATACCTGCTACCCAGCAGAACAGAGTTTCCTGAAGAAGATGCCAGAGATAACTTATTGCAACTCTGCTTTTCTCCTAGAATCACACTTCTGCAAAGAACAGACAGAATTATAATAACCTGTGTCTATTGCTGCCATTATGCTGACTAGAAAACTGAACACAGAAAAATGCTTCTGAAATCCCACTGAAGAGTAAGAGTTTGAGCCTAGCAGACCTAAAAATTCTGTAAGCCCGCATTAAAGGATATTGTGAGTGAAGCAACAGGACAAATAGTAGCTGATTATTTGTTTGCTACAAAAAATTAAGAGATCCCAAAATTTGACAGAATTATTTCTCCTTACCTGCATTTTTTCAATCATCTCAAACAAGTCCACAGTCTGTGAAAAGGAAAAGACAACAACAAAAAATAATTTGACATTTGCAGAAGCTAACATTATCTTCTATGACAACCCAGATATGAAGGAGCCAACAGCTCCTTCCACATTTTGGCAAAAAAACTACTTGCTTGCTGAATATATGATGGAATTGTTCCTCCTTAATTAGTAGCATGGACAAAACAACTGGCCAAATTGTCTTCAGCTTGTGTTGCAAAAGTTTGACCTGAAACCTAGTCAGTCAGATTATCAGGAATTTCTCTCTTTCAATGGGTCAGATTGACTTGAGACAGTATGGCATAAGAACTGGGCAAATTAGCAAGTTTAGGACTCTCACAGAAGAAGGTAACTTTACATGCAAGACATACATGTACATGAGCTTGATTTCAGTCAATTCTTCTGCACACATAACTCAAGGCATACACCAACCCTGAGCCAAACATGGACTGCTTTTACCTTGTTGGGGACAGCAGGAGTGAGGACACATGGAAAGCCTTCAGTGGGAGAGTCTATAACATCACTAAAACCCTGCACCACCGCCTCAGACCTCCTGGAACAGAGGCAGAAAAAAAAAAAAAAGTTAACTCTTAAGACAATTCAAGATGTCAGTGCTTGCCTGCAGTGTCTCCTTTGCCTTCTACTATTCCTCTCCCCAGGCCATTTCTTGCCTATAAGGAAGCTGTCACTCCCTGTGAGAATCCCTGAGGTGGATGAACTTACCAAGTTCAAGTGCCACTTGCAAACATCCTGGATCTAACAGCAAAAATTTTCTGGCTTCTGACTGTTCTGTCTCTGCTCACATACAATATTTTCCTCACAACTGTCATGGAAGTGCTGAATGATTTTTCTTTGCCAAGTTCCTCTTCCATCATGGATTTGGAGCAGAATTAAGACACGTCTCATGAGAAGCTTTGTAATCAGATCTCAAAACAGAACCGTATTAAAGAGGATGAAAGTAGTTCTGAACCACCACTGAAAAGAGCACCGAAAGGACAGTTCCAGCTGCCTCAGCCTGGGTATTAATCTCAAAGACAGGAGCATAACAGAGATGGCACTAGAACAGAACTGATAACACCCTGCAGAGATGCAGGCACAGTTTTGTGTTACCACTGCTGGTACAGCCAGCATGGAGATTAGGTGAGCTTTTGTCTACACATCTGCTATGGAAAATATATTATTACTATGGTCCCTGCTGGAGCAGCAGTATGTACAAACAGCGGCAGGACTTTATTTGATTTCACAGAAGAGAAAATAAAAAGCAACACAAACACTACACTGTAGTTTAGAAGACATTGCCCACAGCACTACAGAATGTCTCAATGCCACCTCTCCTACTGTTACTTTATAAACATTCCACATCTCTCACAGTTTTTACTAGCAGTCACAACTGGAGTTAAGTCACAGTGAAGGACACATAGGTGGGGTTGGGAACTAAGCACAGGTTTACAGGAGACAGGACTCACCCACTTTGTAATGAAATCATGAACATGAGTGTTAGCTGGTCATAGGATCGCAGAAGGATTTGGGTTGGAAGGGACCTTAAAGATCATTTAGACCAAACCCCTCTGCCAGATGCCACCTACTACATCAGATTGCTCAGGGCCCCATCCAACCTGGCCTTGAACACTTCCAAGGATGGGCCATCCACAGCTTCTCTGGGCAACTTGTTCCAGTGCCTCGCTATCCTCTGAGTAAAGAATTTCTTCCTAACGTTTAATATAAATCTCCTCTCTTTTGGTTTAAAACCATTCCCCATCGTCCTGTCACTACCTGCCCTATAAAAAGTCACTCTCCCTTTCTAATAAGCCCCTTCTAAGTATTACATGGCTTCAATAATGTCTCCCTCCCCCGGTCATTCTTTTCTCCATGCTGAACAACCCCAGCTCTCTCAGCCTGCATTTGCAGGAGAGGAGCTCCAGCCCTCAGAACATCTCTGTGGCCTCCTCTAGACCTACTCTAGCAGGTTCACATCTCTCTTGTGCTGGGGATACCAGAGCTGGATGCAGTACTCCACATGGGGTCTCACAAGAGCAGAGCAGAGAGGGAAAATCACCTCTCAACCTGCTGGCCGCTCCTCTCGTGACCCAACCCAGCACATATTTGGCTCTCTGGGCGGTAAGCCCACTGTAAGCCTACACACTGCAGGCTCATGTCCAGCTTTTCCTCTACCAGAACCCCCAGTTCCTTCTCCACAGGGCTGTTCTCAATGAGTTCATCTCCCAGTCTGTGTCCATGTGTGGGATTGTCCCAAACCAGGTGCAGCACATTGCACATGGACTTGTTGAACTTCACAAGATTCTCACGGGACCACCACTAGTCCAGCTTGTCCAGGTCTCTCTGGATGGTCCCTTCTTCTCTTGTGTCAACCACATCCCTCAGCTCTGTGTCATCTGCAAACCTGCTGAGGGTGCACTCAGCCCCACTGCCTATGTCATTGATAAACATATTAAAGATGAGGAGCCCCAAGACAGAGCCCTAGAGACACCACTCGTCACTGGCCATACAATCATCATAAAATGCATATAATAATCCTAAAAGGCAATTAAGAATTGCTGTCCTGCAGCTATTAGATACATGACTGCTGCTGCTGCTTCCATGCTAAAAGAGAGGTCATGCAGACCCTTGCTTTGAAAGCAGTGGCTAAATTCCCTCTTTTATGGAGGTACAACATATCTGTAATATTGAAACTACTCTGTCACAAGCTCCAAGAATCATAATGCCCACCAGTTCTCTGACCATTCATAGTTCATTTTAGTGGCCCAATGGCATCATTTAACTTGCATATAGGCTCATCTATACAAAGTAACACAATGCTTCCATCCCACAATTTTCTTCTGAAATTCAAATGAGAGACATCTGTATAATGCATCCAGAAATTAATGCCATAACATGTCTGGGAGGGAAGACGTAGGAGTTAGTCTTGACAACCTCAAATAAATATTGAAATAGTTTGATGGCAAATGTATTTTAAATTAATATTAATACTATACTATACTAATACATGCTGTATTTATCATCTTATTCATTTACTTAAAGAATGTTTGGGAATGAGCAAAATTTACATCCAAGCAGTACATGAAACATTTTCTCTGCCTCTTAAAAATCTGAAGTTTCTGTTCTGTGAGCCCTAAAAAGGCAAGAGCTTAATTTGATAAATTCTCATTTTCAGAAAGTGTAACAATAGAACCTTTTGTGCAACTGGATGTCCTGGGGCCTTGGTGCATGCTAGTGTTTTCTTTGGCATATCACTGAGGTGAGTGCTGAATCAATCAGAGGAGCTAAATACATACCTGCATCATGGAAATCTGGCAGCTCCCACATGAGGTCAGTGTGGCCAGTCCTGCCCCAGTCCTCTCACCATTAATTCAGCTCAGCACTTCAGACTGACTGGAAAACTTTGGGCAGAAACTGTTCTTTACCATTGAATCCTAGTACAGTTCCAATGCCCAAATGAGTGGAGAAGATACCAAAATCATCAGTCTCGCTGTACATTTGTAAATGTTCACAATTCTGTAATTATCCCAAATTAGGAATACACCATGGGCCTTTGAAAATCCAAGAGAATGCCTTAGATTTTACGTTATCTTTTATAAAATTCACAAAAATTTGGGGCTATTATAATTATCGCTTTGAAGTCCACATTCAATTTCTGGAACTTTGAACTTCTGGAATGAAAAGCACTAGAATGTATTACAAAAAGGGAACATACTTCTTTTCAAATTGGAACTTCAAATTCTTTGACCACAGAAAAGAAGATCATCATCCTTCTGAAAAAGGAAAGCAATTCTGCAGACTGGGAGAGGAATGTGCAAATGTATACTTGCTGAAGCTTTATTCTTAGGAAATGGCAATAAGGGGAAGAAGCATAGGGCCTAGAAAATGCTGAAGGCTAAATCTGGATTTTGCTAGTGACAGTAACCAGTGCATTAATTTCAAGCAGGCAAACTAAACATAGGTACTGCTGATCCACTGATAAATTCCACTCTCAAGTCTGAACAAGAAGAACCTTTGAAGATCTCTAAGCCACTACAACTCTGCTCATGCCTTGTATTCCTGTCTTGCTATTTCAGTCATGGGATCTCTCTACCCAGCTTTCAAAATCATGGCTATGTGATGCTGCTGAGCCAGTTCAATAACCAAGTCAATGTACTTGCTCCAGGAAAAAAACAAATTGGACAGAATTTCATACAGCCTTTCATAAATATTCCAGAGTAGAGGGGGATTTGTTGCACTCTAAAAGGCAAGTGTCTCAAATCCTCAGAAAACTATTTTCCTGAAAGTTCACAGGGAAGCAGGTGTATAGCTGTTGTAAATACTTCTGCTAATCTGGAAGCCTTCCAGTAGGAGAAACACCACAGCATGATTTGTAGCTATCTACAGAACAACAGAAAGTAAAACTGGCGTCCCAGCCTGATAAGAGTTTCTTGCAGGGAGACACTAATATGTTTTTTAAATTCCTTATTAAAGGGATAGGCAATTCAGAAGAACTTCAGGTAATGTGAGACAAGAACAGGCCTGAAATGCTCATAAAGAAAATTCTGGGCAACCACTTTCCCTGAGCAACAACTTCTGCCATTTCATCCCTTGTTTCTACCTTAGAGAGATGCATTTGCTTTACCAAATAGCATCATTAGCTATTCGGTGGAGCTGAAAACACGGCACGAATAGCCCTGCTCAGAACACCTGCACAGCTTTGAAACTTGCTTACACATAGATTCCTGGAGCTCAAGAGAAGGAATTACTGAAGCAGAACTAGGAAAAGGAAGCAACCACTACAGATGACAGGTGGTTTGCTCTCAGCTGGTCACAAACTTTCTGCCCGCAGACTCTAACTTGCAGCAAGGAGCCTGGCTGTGGGCAGCTCCCGTGGAGGGCCCGCTCCCACCCGTGGCAGCCCGTGGGCAGGACTCCGTGCACCCACGAAGAGGCGGGCAGGAACCGGGAGGGCCCGGAGAACCCCGGCAGCTCTCCTTGGGGGCAGGAGAAAGGAAAACTCCCGGGGGAAATGAATCCTGCCATCCAAGCCGCACTCCCACCCCCTGAGAAGTCCCAATAGGAGAGGTGCCCCGCTCCCAGGCCGGCAGGAGAAAGCCCGCCGAGCGTCTCTGTGTCTCCTCAGGGAGAGGGGCACCAGGGGCCGGAGCGGGGCCGGGACGGACGGACGGACGGACGGACGGACGGAGGGAGTGAGGGCCGGGCCCACAGCCAGAGCCGAACCTGCCGGGCTGGGCACGGCCATCGCCTTCCCCTCCCGGTTCTCCGCCCTTCCAGCCAGCCCGCCGGGGCTCTTTGCTGCTCCAGCACTGCGATCCCAACGCCGGCAGCCGCTGCCCGGGAGAGGCAGGGCCCCAGGCCCCGCGGCCGCCGGCACCGCTCCCGGCGGCGGTACCTACCCTCCGCTGGCTCCGGCAGGGAAGCCGTGCTCCCGGGAAAACATGCTGGACTGCTGCGCTGAGTCAGCTGCCGGGTTCCCTCCTCGGGAGCCTGCTCTCCCCCGGCCTCGCCATGAAGCAGAGCTCAGGCTCCCTCCCGGCCCCCCGCGAAGCCGCGGCTCCCGCCCCCACCCCTCCTCTTCCTCTCGGGCCGGGATTCACCGGATAGACAGGGCAGGACCCGCACGGCCGGGACCGGGCCCGGCGGACAGCGGCCCCGGAGAGGACGGGGCGAGGACGAGGAGGGATGGAGGACGAGGAGACAAGGGCGGATGGGGTGATGGTTTCGGCCCCTCCTCCGCTGGAAGAGCGGTTCCCCCTGGAGCCCCGCTGTGGATGGAGCAGCTGCGGGACCGCCGCGCCGGGGCCGCTGCTCTCCGGGCTGTTCCTGCGGGTAACACGGGCACAGCGCTAGACAGGGACAGCGCAGGGGCTTCACTCACTCAGCTCCTCTGTGGAACAAAATCGCGTCTCCGGGCTCTCGGTATGCAGAGAGGAAAGTGAGCATCAAAGCAGTTCTCCACAAATTCCCATTCTTTTAAAGGGAAGGCTAGAAAGATACTAAATCCACTAAATCCAAATCCTTGTCATTTGGACCTGACATACCTCAAGTACCACAGAGATTTGGCTCTGCACTCCTTATGAAATAGCTCATTGATGCAATGTGTAAACTAGGGAAGCTCAAATGTTCAGGGGTCACAGATGCCTTAACCACATGTATTTCCATTCACTCATCAACAGATTGTCATTCCTGATAAAAAACTGAGCATGAGAACATGGTCTGCTATAGCAGCAATATGCATATACCTGTGTTTAAATGAGAACACTGAGTTCTTCTGGACACATATTTTTTCCTGTGCTTCTCAGTTTCATTCCACAGGATGATGTCATGTTTTCTCTTTACATCAAGATCTATAAAAGCAGCAGCTACAACCTTATGCCAAGTGTCAGCCTCACACCAGATTTATTCTAACTAATGAAAGGGACGTCAGGAAACACAGAACAAGAGGCAGAATTTGCCAGAGAGCTAAAAGAAGACATAGAATGCAAACAATATGCAACAGAAAATACGAGCTAGCAGATAGAGATGGGGAAAAAAGAAAAATGCAGAGAGCAAGGAGTTACATCAAAGTCTGGGGGATGAATGCATTTTCATCCGAATGCTTTCTATAAATTCTACTCTTGAAAGACCTGGATAAAAATTATTATGGTGGCTTCAAGGGTCTCTCTCTTTCAAGGGCAAAGAGACTGTAGGAGGAAGGAATCAAGACAGGTGCCAACTTTGAATGGACAAAGAAAGGGTCCACTTGCTGGTTTTAGCAACTTGCATGGAGCCCAGGTGACTCATTTTGTCTTCTCTACCTCCTGTAATTCCCCAGAAGATCTGATGCTGGAGATTGAGCCGATTCATACATCCTCACTCCAATTCAAATGCCTCCCAAATGGGCCCAGCTGCTCTGCACATCTTACTCATTCACCTGAATCTCTGAGTAGAGATGTGACTGGACCAAGGCAAAGAGCCAAGCTTGCCATTTCTGCTGCATCTAGGAAGGAGGAAGAGACATTATTTTTTGCTGTTAGAGAGGGCTGCCAGCAGTAACTACTGCCTTCCCCCATCTCAGGGTCATTAGCAGCAGCACTATCGAGCCTGGCCATGGTGAAAGCAAAGCATACAGAGAGGCTCAGGTCTTTCTGCCATTCTTGTTCTTCGGCAGCTTGCCACTACAGACAAGAGCCAACTTTGTTCACTGAGCTCAGCTTTCATTTAACTGTCTCACAGCTTTACCTAACCTTCTGTGCAACTCCAGTTGTCTACAAAGTCCTCAACATGCATTAGCAAAACAGCAAACAATTATTAAACACTCTAATTACTGTTCTAATTAGCCTCCTTTAGCAATAGCAATATGAATAAAGCACATGTAAGCAAATCACAGGATGCCTTTCTGTTCCTAAACTTACAATCAAAACTAATGATTGTTACTATTTATCCTGCTGATGCAAAAATATTACCTATCATAAGCCTTCAGTTGTAGTAAGTAGATTCAGCTCCTATTGATATTTGTGTTCTTATATGACTAATTCAATGTACTTACAGTCTCAAATTTTAATCCCTTTATGTGTCTATACTTGCATGGATCATTATGCATTTTATAGTTATTGTGTGTTTTAGGGACTGGCATATAAGTTTTTGTTCTTTCAGGTATCCTTGTAGACATGTTAATACATGTATTACAGTAATTGGTGTCTATACCTTTTCCTATGTATTTTCCCAGCTTTTGTTAGCAGATTTTTTTTCATGTGTTTCATTTCATTAGCATTTTATCTTGCTCACATAGGAAAAGTCTGTATTAGCTGTAACACAGAAACTGGTCCCTGCAATTCTGTTAATTGAGTCATTGTAAGAACATCAGCAGCTCCACGGAAGCTGCGCAGTACCAACATAAACACAGCAGGATATTCTTCAAGGGTAAACTCTTCAGGACAAAACCTGTATTTTTTTAAAGTTTTATTCAATATTACACAAACTCATAGCTGCATTCACAGACAGAAACACACATGTTTTCACATCAGCTGTTTCCACAGATCTATGCACGCAGCTTCTAAATATAGCACCGGGTGTGCACAGACAGCACCTCCCGCAGCGCACTTGAACTCCTCATTTTATGTCCAGGACTGACATTATCAGGGTGGGATTCCTTTGAGTCTGGACAGACCCTCTCTTATGCCCCTCCATCCCTTTAGTTTGTTTCATTTCCTACACAGACATCCGCTGTCCCCACCTCCACTCTCCCTTTCTCTCTCTGCAACTGCTTCACTACACAATGCAGAATAGCACAATGTCTTTTAAAAAGCACATACACTTTCCCTGATGAGGCTGAAACTGCCCCAAACTCCATCCATTACACAACGCCATGCAAGCAGCAGAGAAGATCTGGATCAACCCTCCCCCACCTATCTTTGCTCCCGTTCCTTCTAGATGCAAAATATTTTTAATTGGCATTGCAAGCAAGACAAGAATAAAAGCAGCTAAGCTCTTCATCCCCTACCTGAGCAAGGATCTCTCATCCCCAGCTGGTGAGCAGATGGAGACGGAACCCAGCTGCTCTCCTTTCCTTGCACTATCAATTATTCACGTAGGTTGCAGTGTCCTCCCTCTCCCTCCCTCCCTTTCTCTTCCGCTGCCCCCACCTGCAGCTGAATGGAGATCGAGCAGGTCGGTGCTGTCACACTTGAAACTAGAGATCATTGTCGATTGAACAGCCAGCCTGTGGAGCAGCTGTGCTCTTAAACAGAGAAGATTTGCCCTGGCAGAAGGGGACAGACTGGCAGCTCCAGAGAGGGAAGACAGGCAGCTCTGTATATCCACATCCTGCTCCCTGCGCTTCTAATCCAGGGATGACCTTTAAAGATGAAAGAGGGATTTTTGGTTGGTTTGTTTTGGTTTTGGTTTTTGTTTGGTTTGTTTTTTTGTTTTTGTTTTTTTTTTTTTTTGTGGGGGTGGGGGGGGTTACCGCAGAAAAGCACATTTTTCTAGTCCTCTCAATTATAATGACAGTGATTTGGTGACAGTAAACCGGGTCATGCGAATTCATGTGTATAGATCATAGTAGGAAGGGAAAGTAAAAGACTGGAAAAATCTGAAACATGATTACATAGTACTGATTTAGTCCCATAGCAAAGGCACTGGGAGAGGATAATTTAAGGGGACAGGATGACATGGTACTTTCTGTAAATGCTTTAGGTAATCATGAGTCATGAAACTGACCTGTGGGTTGGAATGATTCTTCAGTCACAAGTTTTGTAGATAATTAAAGAATTCTTATGTGGTACCAGTCTTAGGCAAAGGTAAAATGAGTTCTGACAGACCTAGGTCAAGATGTTTAAAGCATTTTGTCTTTGTAGAGAGCTACCACCCACAACTGGATGAGTGTTCTAGATCTGGCTCACAGCACAACCAGATTGAAATCCCAGGGCAAATTAACTGCCCAGTTTTGTACTGGAGTAACTTACCCTGAATCATCCCAGTCCCATTAGTTTGCTGAGTGTTGGGAAGGATGAACAATAACTGCCACAGCTGGGGACCCTCCTGCTGTGCCATCTCAAACATCACAGTAATTTGTTCTGTTAATTCTTCCCTACTACAGGACCATAGCTGTGGCAGAGTCACCACAGGAAAATGAAAAACCCCACCATATTAGAGTGGTCAAACAGTAGGTCATCATTGCTTTTCTGCCCTATTTAACTTTTCCCATCTTTTGAAAAAAATGTTTGCAGGATTTTTCCCAGAAGTAGCAAAGTTTCCTGAAATTACATTTAAAAAAAAAAGGAAAAAAAAAAAAAAAAGCCTCATAGAAGGCATTGGTATCGCAACTACAATTTGAGTAAAAACTCCTGAAAACCAGCAACTCTTTGTAAGAGGACACTGTGGTTGTTTTAAATTATCTTCTTTTTTTCAAAACTTTACAGATCAAGCTTTGTCAAGCATTTCTCCAGAATTCTGCAGGCTGGAAATGTTTTACTTTAAATAAAGAAAAAGTCATCACCTTTTTGTTTTCATGTGAGCATTGGAACCACCAAGTTCTATAGATGGAACAACAACAAATTTCTCAAAGATTTGTTTTGTGCAGTTGTTCCAGGTCCAAGAACTCTAATTGAGTCTGCTGGAGCACTTACAAGACCTTTCTCTTGTGCAGGATCTTTGATGGGTTTCACTTTGAAACCTTCCCATCCTTTGAACCTTTTTTCTTGGTAGCCAGTTTTAGTTAAATTTAAAGGAACTTTTTCTCTGAGATAACAGAGAAAACGTCTCTTTCAGATAATTATCAAAGGGATAATTATCAAGTTATCAGAACATTATTTTAAGAAAATTATCAAATCAACAAATTATCTTTGAGACCTTGATACCCTAATTTTGGTAAAAGATAACTCTTCCAGAGGTTTCAAAGGGATAGTGATACACACGCACAGACAGACTCTGTAAAGTAAGTTTTATTTCTAGAAAAGTAGACTAAGAACAAGACATGGTAAATCTCAATAAAAGTAAGAAAATCAGCATTGTAAATATTGGAAAAGCAGTCATTTTTGGCTTTTCAGTAATAGCAAACATTGATACCTATGCATCTACCTACAGATATAGGAGCATAGATTTATGCTTTTTTTTTTTAATATTAGACTCATACTGGATTAATTGTATGTCTATTTTGGTACCTTACAATTTAGTATACAATTTAGTGTTATTAGTATTACATACTAAAATTAGTATTATTCATAACCCAATCAATGCAATTATAACATCCTGCTATTTATACAAGTTTTTAAATCACTCTTAGATTATAAACTGACTGGGTCTTCCCATATGTCTGTAAAGACTGTAGAAGAAATCGTTTCCATATAAATACTAACACTTCCCATTTCCTTGCCAACTTTATCTGAATATCTCACAGTGCATTACTGATATTGGTTCCTGTTATTACCACTGCTGCACATAAGGATAAACTGTCACAGAGATACTATCACCCAGGCCCACAAAAAGGAAACAGAGCTCTGAGTCCATCAGTTGTACAAACAACTTGAGATGCCTCCATTCCATGCTGACACAGGAGAGTCCCACTCAGATCAGCCAGTGGGTCCAGGTGGGGGACTGGAACAAGTGGCCAGTGATGGAAAAGGGATATGGCAGGACTCCTCTGCAAGCAACTGAATTTTAAACTGGCCCATGAGAGTGCAGCATCAATCTCTCAGCAAGGCCCTTAGATAATAACTCAGTTTACTTTCAAGCTTTGAGCAAAGTTGCCTGCTAGTAAAACTTAATTATATGACAACTATTTATCAATCTGTCTGTCTGTCAGTACTATATGAATTGGGGAATTGGGGAGGTTTTGACAGTATAACTCTGGATATTTGTAAATAGGGAAAATTCATTAGGAAGGAAATGATGGGATTGCTTGCTAATTTCAGAGATGACTGGAATGACAATTCAGAAAAGATGAAGCAGCTCCTCCACAGAAGTGACATCTAGGTTCATCACTATAGGCACAGAAAAAAGGACAAGTGACAACATTCAGGTTGCACCAATGAAAATTTCAGCTACCTTCAAGGAAAAAGTTGTTCTTCCTATGAGGGTGAATCAGTACTGAAAAGTGCCAAGAGATATTGAGTAATATCATTCTTGGAGATCTTCAGAAGATATATATACAAGGACCTTCTAGCTTTGAAGTTGACCATTTAGTGCACAGTAGTTGACCTAAATGAGACCTTGTCATATTAGTTTATTCTATGGTTTTATTCGCTGCATGTTAGAAAATCCATGGCATGAAATGTCCAAAAGCTCAAAGTTCATCATTTCAGCATATTATGTAAGAGCTTCAAATTCTGAGTGAATCAGATCATAACCAAGTCGAAATTCTTCACTGATGGTTTCCACCCAGAATTCAAGTTCTGTAATCATTCAGCAGGTAAATTTTTCTTGGCATATGTGAAAGTACTTGGAAAATCAGAGATTGTATCATCCAGCAAGTCTTGCCCTGGGTATGTATAATAGGGGCTCAACAAGAGGATGATTCAGGGAGATGGAAAATACAAGATGTGAAGACAGCTCTAGCAGAAGAAGGGCCCCTAATTAAAGAGCATATTTTGCAAACAGTACTGCATTATCTATATAATAGTCATGCTTAAGAGAAAGGACTTTATTTGTAGGTTTTACTGCACCATGACTTCATAATAGGCTTTAACTAACAATTTTAACAAAGGAAAGCTCTCTACACTCTCAGCATAATCTTTCAAAAGCAGTGATATATGAATATAAAAAGCCAGTTTGCATCTGTGAATTACATGTGAAATCAAGGCAGAGAAGTGAAAGAATTGCCAGGGTCAGGCTAAAGCAGATGGATGGACAGCAGAGATGCAAGTCATTGGAATGAGGAAAGGCTGAAGAGTACAAGGGTGAAGATATGGGCCTTGCCTAGGTTGGATCAACAAGTTTGCACTAATGAAATTATATTCAAACAAGGGGAATAATAGCTGCTTAAACCAAACAAAAGGACAGGAAGCACAAGCAAAGATTTTTTGTGGCTGCTAGAAAGATATATGGGATGAGCAGGAAGGGAGGTCAGAACTGGATGCAGGGCAACAGGGGAACGTGTGGATGAAAAGGCAATCGGACAAGTAAATTTCTTTGGCAGAATTAGGGATAAAGTTGCTTGCAATTTCCTTCTGTCCAGATAATGTGGACCAGCTGGGATTATTCCCCACAGACATCTCCTGCAGCTCTGAAGGGGTTAAAGCAGCCTGCAGCACAAAGGGCGGCGGAGCTGCCCCGTCAGACCGCGTCGAGCTGAAGAATCCCCGGGACGGGAGGGACACCGGGCCCGACCTCTGGGAAAAGGGAACGCTGCGGCGGCGCCTTTAACATCGGGAGCCGGCGCTGATTAGTGTGGACGGCACGATCCACTGCGGAGCGGGAGCGGGAGAAGGGAGCGGGAGAAGGGAGCAGAAGGGAGCAGGAGAAGGGAGCAGGAGCAGGGAGCAGGAGAAGGGAGCAGGGAGCAAGAGAAGGGAGCAGGGAGCGGGATCTGGCCTCTGTACCCGGAGCGTGCCAGGGATGCTCAACTGGGCTTACACCCCGGCGCATCAATTACGACCCCCAGGAGGCTGTGCTGACAATTTCTTAGACATGATCAACACCTGGAATACCGTGAAATTATCTGTTTCAGTGAAACATTTGCATTTCAGTGAAACTTTTTTTTTCTTTTCTTTTTTTTTTTTTTTTTCTTTTCGTCGAAGGAGGATGCAAGCTAGCTCAGGAAAATCTCGGCCCTGTTTCCAAGGCACAAAATAAGAGTCAGTGCCCATCCTAAAAGAGTACGTTCTCTGAGAGACCTGCAGTGAACGAAAGGATTTGGTTAAAGTCACAGCTGAAGGCTTAGTAGTAACTGGAATTTGATCTGAGATTACCAGAATCAGAAGTCAGTGCCAGTTACAGGAACAGTCTCCTTGTTTTCCTCTTCCTTCCCACCTGTGATACACCTTTCTCCAGTCAGGGCAAGAGAAGGACATTGTTACTTACAGGAATCAGGACAGTAAACAAACAACGCGAAGACTGTTTACAATTAATTACTCAATAGAATTTCCTTGGAAAGCACCTAGAAATTATTCCACATCAACAGGCCACCTGGAAAGTGGTAAGGGTGGTTTATGCAGAGCATTAGGAGACAAAACAATGGATCATTTATTTGTTAATCAATAAGGACACACAGAGAATAAGCAGGGTTCAGTAGTGTAAGCATGCACAACATCAGAGAACAGCTGATACTTGCTTCGACAAATACTTGGCATGTATAAAAACTTAAAAATAATCAATTCATTACATTTGGTAAGAGAGTGTCTGCCACTTAAGAACCATACACTAAGCCTAAATATCTAGAAAATCTATTAATGAAGAATGTGGAGAACATTTTACTTCTTTGAATGGCTAAATGTATGTCCTAATGTGCTTGCACATTACACACTACATACAGTTTAACGTGGCATGTGTGGGCTGTGCATTATAGGTACACATACATTTATCAAATACATACATTCTGTGTATCAGACATGTAGTAAAAATGGAATCTATGGTTTCAAGTTTACTTGTTACAGAGAAGTGCCCCCTAAACATTTTGGAGTACTATCAAACAGTATGTCTCACAAAACAGTGTTTCCACATCAGACTTAAATGATAAAAAAAATATTATTGTATGTCCAGTTTGTTAAGCACCTCAGTTGCCTGGATAGCACTAAGAGGACAAGCATCACTGGAAAATCAGCCTGCACTTTGGTTAGTAAGAATCCAGTATAATTCCCAGACTGCAGGGAGCTGAACTGCTACAGTAAAAGAAAAAATTATTTTCAATTGCAGTGAAATTGGCTCGCTTACTTCCCTATGGTAGAACAGGGGAGAGAATCAAAAGGTTAAGAGTGAGAAAACACATGGGTTGAGATACAGTTAATAGGTAAAGAAGAGTCTGCATACACAAGCAAAGCAAAACAAGGAATCATTCACCACTTTCCATGGGCAAACAGGTGTTCAACCATTCCCAGAACAGCAGGGCTCCATCATGTGTCAGGGTTAACTTTGAAGAAAATTAACTCCACCACAGCCAAAACCAGCAAACCATGGGATAAAAAAGCATCCAGGCATTCTCAGGAAGCAAGTGCTCTTAAATAAGTTGTAGACCTGAAATAAAGAATGCCAGCAATGCTTTGGTGACATAAAACTGGGAACAGGGAAAATCCAGCAATCTTTTAACAGCAAGTAGAGCTGCACAAACTAAAATGTAATGAAAGGAGGGCAAGATGTTTACTTCCTTCTCAAAGAATATTAAGAATTGATAAATGTATTTGTATAACTGATGTAAATATATTTGTGGAATGAAAGGCAGAGCTATAATCAATCATGGGACTCTACCAAAATGAGAGATGTTAGATTTGTTAGGCAGTAAATATTTACATTTTGTTAGTGCTCAACTAACCAGCCCAGCTGGCTTGGTGTGAATGCTATGGAGATAACTCAGAAGGGTCAACAGCTAAACCAGAATGTTTGGGATCAGCAAAAATAACTCTCTCATCCTGAAGAGTTTTGCATAAGCATTTAAAATGTGGGGAATCACCTAAGCACAGCCTTGTTATTTATAATACCAGTATCTCATCTATGACCCCAAAACAGTAATTTCTTTTTCCTTTGACTCATTCAAGAGCATACATCAGTATTAATCTGGAGAATGTTAGGTTTGATTTTTTTCACTATTTTGTGTATGTTCTTCCAGCTGTACCACTTCCATTGTCTCTGACTGACCTACCACAAAAGACTCCTACTATGGCAATTTCTAGCCAAAACTTCTCCATTCAGAGAGCCACAATTCACAAGAAGCCTTGATTTTGTCTATTTTTTGTTTGGAAACATGTTTACAGCCAAATGCCACAGTGTTTGTTTGACCTATCAGTTTCAACACAGCTTGTAAGAAAAAATAAACCAAACAGAGCATAAAAATAATCTCTGAAACAAGCCTTTGCATGGAAATGAACATATCTCTGCCTTCTCCAACCCTGTGATGAAGTGTGTTGACAGGGTAGATACTGTATTGCCAGTTTTGTGTACCTGAGGTTCAGAATTTCAGAAATTGCAAGACAGGCTTAACAAAGTTCACCATAGCTGGGCAGCCATGGAATGACACTTCAGGGCAGGATTTCAAGAGGAAAGCAGCAAGTAGGAGTATGACATGCAGAAAGCTGTAGTCCTCAATACAAGCAAACAATTGTCAGGGATTTCGCGTAAATAAAAATCATCTGGCCATTACAGCGCTCATAGGAAATTGAAAATCAGTTTGTATCCATCCATCATTCTGCCCTGACCCCTATTTTGCAAATATCAATTAAAAACAGCAGGTGAATATAATATTGCCAAGGAAGGAGTCAGCTCTCATCATGGAGGCCCTTTATCTTTTCTTCATATGGCCAAATGTTCATGCCATAACAGTGCCTGAAGTACAAATTTAGGAAGTCCTGGTGATGGTCAAAGTTGTTGCTGAGTAGCTTCATGAGCAGGAGAATCTGGCTAAAAGGAGCACCACCATGTATCAGAGACTTGGAAACTTCATCAATAATAATGGGACCAGGGACTTCGTCAAAATCAATGGATCTCAAGCAGGTGTAGACTGGAAACTTGTGAGAGCTCTGGGTGTTGCATACTGCCACACACTCAGGTGTGAGAAGTAAAGGGTCATATAATGGTTATTCTGACAAAAGACTATTCTTTCCTTTTTTAAATCAAGCAAGGCAATATTTGGAGGAAGCAGGGAGGAACAGAGGAGGCAGTGGACAAGAATATATGCCTCATCAATACTTCCAATATGGTCAAAGAAATCTCTTCAAGACTATGATCTCTCATGCCCCAAGTGTCAATGCCCTCAAATAGTTAACACCTTCTCATGAATCACTCTGGCATCTTTCATCATCTGCAAGGGATTTCACAGAACAATTCTATGAATCAGAAGTTGCTAACAGCCAGTAAACATAACAACTCTTCTCAAGAAACAGAGGCACTATCACAAGGATCATCTTCAGCATCAAATATTACTTCATTTCAACACAAATGTCCACAAACTATGACCACTCTACCCTGAAATTCTCCCTTCAATGACAATCTTCTCATTTTCACAGAAAGACCCTTTATAACCAGTCAACGCTTTCTCATGGAACAGCTACAATGTGGAACAAGCAAACTTGCACAGTCGTCACCATTAATAAATTCTCAAAGCCATCAGTTCAACCAGATATAGAGTTAATTCCACATATTGAGTGTCCTGGCTTTTTGTTGCCTACAGTGAGCAAGGAAGCCATCTCTCAGCAGCAGAAGCCCTGATAATGCAGAGTTCCCCTTCACAAACAATAGGAGTTGCAGTATCACTACTGCTGCCGCCTCAGGAGAAAGAAAAAGGTGGTGTACTGCTTCCACAGTGCTCATTGACAGGGAGCAGGCTGGACTGGCAGTGATGTGGTGTGGTGCTTTTCTGAGACTGTCCCTGCAGCTGATGGCTGACCTTGGAAACAGTCGTTTGTTCTCCCAGGAACAAACATCCGAAACATCGTCACAATGACATTCTGGAGAGTAGCAGAATGACAATGCAGATGCCTTACAAACTGCAACACTACAAGGCATGAGGATGGCACATACCAGAAATGCATTATGATATGCTCTTGCTAATTTGGCAGTGTCCATTAGGAATGCAAATCCATGCCAGAACTGGACAAAACCTGCCTGTATCACTAAATAAACTGATAGCTCAGACTGAGGAACCGTGCCAAGATAAAAACTACGTTCTTTTCAGCTCATGTGACTATTTGCTTTCATAAAATAACATATTTGCTCTTTCACTGACCCCTGTGAATGCCTGTTTGCAGGGATGTAGCTGAAATATAACACCCATTTTTCCTGAGGCAGAAAAAAGAGCCTGATTGAGTTTCCTCACTCCAAGGTGTGCTGCCTTCATGGCACATGGCTGGAGCAAAAACTAGTAGTAAAACTAGGCTGAAGCAGTGTTGCCTTTGAATGGAGAATATCTAATGAAGAAAAAAAAAAGGATTCCAGTTACCGATCTAGTTTTCAGGCAAAACGTATCTTTACTGAAATAGATTTTACTCATTTTTCTTTTTTCTTTTCTTTTCTTTTCTTTTCTTTTCTTTTCTTTTCTTTTCTTTTCTTTTCTTTTCTTTTCTTTTCTTTTCTTTTCTTTTCTTTTCTTTTCTTTTCTTTTCTTTTCTTTTCTTTTCTTTTCTTTTCTTTTCTTTTCTTTTCTTTTCTTTCCTTTTCTTTTCTTTCCTTTTCTTTTTTTTCTTTTCTTTTTTTTCCTTTTCCTTTTCCTTTTCCTTTTCCTTTTCCTTTTCCTTTTCCTTTTCCTTTTCCTTTTCCTTTTCCTTTTCCTTTTCCTTTTCCTTTTCCTTTTCCTTTTCCTTTTCCTTTTCCTTTTCCTTTTCCTTTTCCTTTTCCTTTCTTTTCCTTTCTTAGAGCTTCTTTCCATACTAAGTTACCTATCTCTGGTGTTCCATAGCTAAATTATTCTGTGGCTTTGTCACACTTGCTTTAGACTATGAGCACCTTAGGCTGAGAACAGGCATCAAGGAGTATGTGAGATTCTGTGCTTCGCTTGCTACGAAGCACAGGGCTCAGAGGGACCAGTACCAATAACAGCAGTGTCCTCTTCCTCTCCAGAGCCCAACTCATCAGTAAAACAGTTAAGTGATTTCTCTGCCTGGCAACACTTTCCCCATTCTCCCACCCCACTATTTAATGAAAGAATTTTAAGAAAGTGCAGTGTTATACAATAGGAATGTAGGAGCACCTTACGGAGAGACACTGTGGGTCCCACCACTGACAGGAAATGATGCCAGATTCCTGCTCAGGAATCCACATTCTGCAACAGGCAACCTCTTTCCCATCTTCTCACATCTATTATGTTTTAGTCCGCAGCGAGTTGCACAGTTGCTGAATTCCAACAAAAGTAGGCTGTATTTTACTGTTGGGTGGTAATTCCCAAATATTTCAGGTGTGGTTCCCTAGCAAAACCATCCAGTGCTGTTGAAAGGAAAAGGGCATCCCCCTTTCTTCAACACAGAAATAGCTATGATGTCCTTTCTCCTCTTCTCTGGCCACATTGGTGCTTCCTGCATGTTTCTGTGACTGTTGGTGTATTAACACAAGAGAAAATAGCACTTTTTTTCCTTTTTACTTGTTTATGCCCTGTTAACCATTCAGAACATGTCAGGGAGGGCTCCAGTGTATAACAGGTTTGGCAACATAAGCAGCAAGAATATGTCGCTAGGACCAGGGAGGAAGATAAGGAACAGAAACTCTGTGGCAATTACACATTAACTTTTCTCACTGCATCTCATGTCCTTTGGCTGAAAAGTTTCCTATTTTAGAATGGTGAAGTTACATCTGGAGAAAATAAATGTTTCATAGTAAAGCTGCTCACCATACACAGTTCTGATTTTCTCTTCTTTACAGAGACCTAGTACAGTCTAGAATGACAGAAATTATCTTTCCGTGTTCTTCTTTTAACTATTCTCAATTAAGTCCTTAGTTTCATCTTACAACTGTTTCTTTCTGCTCATTTGCTCTTTCCACACTGTTGGAAATTTCCACAGTATTCCACGTGATTCTTTCACCATATTCTGGCAGTAGGATCTTAACTGCCCTCCTTCTTTACATTTAGTCATGGCTGTCTCCTCTCTGTCTAATCCACATTAGGAGCTCTAAATTAGCAGAAGAGGAGAGGTCACAGTAGTGACCCATTTAGTAGCATTTCAGTCACCAGGGTGGATTCCTTCAGAGAAGAGCATACTGTTAATTTACATCTCACATACAGTAATATCTCAGCAGAAGTACTGCAGTGTGCAGAGATTCTACATAAGCAAAGAAAGTCTTCCAGCAAAAAGCAAATAATTTAGACCAAGCTGGGCTCTATCATTAAACTAAATCAGCTGCAAAAATTTTACCAATGCTAATGAAACCTCACAAATTTAAAGTACTTGCCCTAAGGAAAACTCAGAATAAAAAGATGAGGAAGCTTCTAGCCTTCTTTTTTTTTTTTTTCCCCAGACAAAAAGCAAAACATGATGTATGTGAATTTAAAAGTCTCTAAGAGGATATAAAACCCCTCATATCATCTTGGCAAATGCTTGCTATTTTTATGTTCTTCTCCTGGCATGAAAAGGAGGTACTGCTTTGTTAATTTTAAATACTTAGAAACTTTAGGTGTGCAGACAGCTCTGAAAACACTTCACATCTTGAATGTGACTCCCCACTTTCAGAAAAGAGAAATCCTTTAGTTTTGCACAACATAACAATTGTCTTTGACTCAATCTCTTTACGTTTATGCTTTTCAGGCATCCTTCAGACAGTGGAGGAATTAATAGTAGCAGCAGAACCTCTTTGTGTATCAGTCCTTCTGTAACCATATCTCAGCCTTGATCTACAGAGAAAAGCCACTGCAGGTAGAAGACAGCTGTCCCAGAAAAAACCCACCCCACAGTAACTACACATGTAACCTCCAACCATTGTCCTGTAAGAACTGGAATAAGCTGGAAGGAAACAGAGATTGCCAGTTCCCAAGAAATGTATGACCATTAAGCTCTGGCAGGGCAAACACAGATAGTTTTCCCAAAGTTACACACATAATTTGAATATCCAAGCATAAGCATTCTGCTTTCCTTGGGGTTTTGCCTTCTCCAGCCTAAAACATTATACTGACCAGAAACATCAACCAGGGCTCATGACTGCCCCACGATCTCTAGATAAAATGCAGTGATGCAATTTGCTTAGTCACAGAAGTGACTATGCGCTACCTGGGGGACAAAAGGAGAGGCAGACAAGACTGGAAAAGGTGATTCAGTGACACTTTGTCCCCTGCACTTGCTCAGGTTCTCAGAAATTGCTTCAGGATGAGGTTATGGGGAAGAATGGACTTGGCTATTACGGTCAGATTAATCGTGCTGTGGTGTGCACGTCACAAGCCCTTGGGAATAAAGCAAGCTTCTCTGCATACCGAGCTGATAACTGAGCTCACTGCAGGTACTAAGTTAATTAGTAGCAGTCGGGGCAGAAGGTTGAGTAGATAGTGAGATGGAACAGGGGAAAGGTGAAATGCTTCCTAGAGGCTGACAACGAGATATGGGAAGAAGCAAAGAAAGAATTATTAAAAAAAAAAAGGAAATTCACAGCCCTAACTAAAGAAATATACTGTTGAATGAAGGTTTCCACAGTATGACCAAACAACAGAGAACAGAAAGCTTTCTGTAAAAAAGAAAAAATTCTCTACTGCACATGAAAGGGAGACAGTTTAGCACGGCAGGATAAATGTCCTTGTTTACTCTCCCAGGCTTCAACACCTTGTTTAACAAACCCTGCAGAGTGATCTCTCTCAGGCCTTACCCTACTGCATTTTCTGCCCCTTTTGATCACCAAAAACTCCTTGATGCAGCTGTGTGATCGATTTTTCTCTGTTATGGATCCCAGTGAAAGTCTGAACCTCTGACTGTGAAGAGAACCAAAACAGCAGACAGACAAAAATTTCACAAGTCCTTCAGAAATGCTAAAAGACCTCATGTGGAAACACTTTTCTGCTAGAAAACACACTGCAAAGGTTAGTTCATAGAAATTCATCCTGCTTTGTAACCTTAGACTCACAAAGCAGTATGTATCACATTCATAAACATGTTCAACTAGTGCACTCATAGCTGCATCATAAGGTATTGTTTTATGCAAGCTTGTAAATGACTAAAAACTTGCTCAAGATTCAGCACAGTCATACACGAACAGCATAGGCAAAATCTACAGGGGTTACTGAACTCTGAACTTCAACACAAATAAACTGATGCAATCAATACAAGCAACAACCAATTCAACATAGACCTACCATTTTTAGCTTTTTCATCCCAATATTTCATAACTATGTCCAAGACTATTTTTAAAAATGGTGCATCAATCAAAGCTACTATACAGATTTTCAACAAAACCAACATCCATCCATCTATCTATCTATCTATCTATCTATCTATCTATCTATCTATCTATCTATCCACAAATCAAATACAGCATTTCAAATCACAGAAGTAGTTCTCCAGCAAATAATGAAGAATTTTTTCACCTTTCTGACTTTCTACTAACTTAGCAAAAAGATCTAACCCCAAAGCAGTGCCTACTCCCTACAGGAGAATGTGCAGATAAGCAAAGTGCCTCAGCTCCCTCCACACAGGCATAGTGCCTTCTGTAGGAACTTACAAGGGGGATTCAACAATGGTCAAATTGCTGATGTTTTTGGACAGTAGTCAGTGTACATACCAGAGCTGGGAGTTGTCTCAAGTCATCAGGCTGAGCTGGTAATCCATGATCTATCTAACAGGTTTTGCTGAGTAAAAAAAGGGTCTTAGATTCTTTCTACAACTTTCTGTGGGGCTTAGTCCAACAAAGAAGGAAGATTTTCCTTCTGCTCCAATGGTTTGGGCCAAGTCAATCAAATGACAGCCACTGCAGCGATGAAAATTATTCCCACTCTTCCATCTCCTCCACCACTCTGGCTATGCATTCCTGCTTCCTTTTAATGGGGAGCTAATGGTTAGATTATACTTTAGGGACTAGATTAAGCCCACTAAATTCACTTTGGAAAAATGTAAATACTTTCCCACTGAGACAGCTGGGCTGGTTCGGTCAGAGATCACTTGAGCACTGAGTCACTGCAAGAAGACAGGAGGAAATTGAGAACAGGCAGGAGGATAATTTTAATTATCTCCTCAAATCAGTAGGATGTAAAACTTTTATCTCTGAGGAACGGTTCTATAAACCACCAGCTACACTGGTTAGAAAGTAGTTGCTGTTTGAATTGACACATGCAAATGCCACCACCGGTCAGTCATAATGCCTGTGTACAGAGGCTGTCAAAACAGTTTTCTCAAACCTTCCTTAGCAGTTAAGGTGTTCTCAACACCAGGCAACCCCAAAATGGAAATCATATTTTCCATCTAAATAACAGCCTTGCAAAATGGCAGTCTACACACCAGAATCCTGACTTTTTCCCCTTTAAAGTCTGCCATATTCAAAATAATTCTCTTGAAAGCAAATAATGGATAACAATCGAAGCTAAAGCTCCTTTATCTGTCAGCAGCCAGAAAGGCAATTATAAGGAGAAAATATTCAAAACACAGAAACATTGACAAGTCTAGGCTGGAAGGGTAGATAATCTGGTCCAACCCCTTACTGGAAGCTGGGCCCTGAACTCAGCTGTATTTTGAGTATTTCCAGCCAAGAGAATTCCTCCATTTCTCTGGGCAAGTAATAGCATTTTGTTGTTTTCACAATTAAGACTGTTTTTCTTATATCTAGAGGCAGTTCCCTTTTTCCTGTTGCCTCTTATCCTGTCACCATGTACCCCCATGAAAAATCCCTCCCTCCTCTCTGTAAATGCCTACTACTATTGGTGAACTGTGAGTAGACATTCACCACCTGCCCCAGCCCTCTCTCCTTTCAGCTGTACAAATCCAGCCTCTTAAGCCATCAAAGTTCACCAGCCCTCAAGGCATTCATCAGACCATATCCAATTTTTCAGACCACATCCAAACTGGGGGGACCAAAACTGTACACAATATTTCACGCATGTCCTAACAAGTGCTGCTCAGAATAATCCCACCCCCTGATCTGTTCACTACCCTCTTACTGATGCAGCCCAGGACACAGCTTCCCTTCACTGTTTCAAGGGCACACTGCTGACTCCTGTTGAGTTGCCCTTCCATCACGTCCACCAAGTTTATTTCAGCAGAGCTGCATCCCAGTCATCTGGCCCCAGCCTGTACTGCTGCTTGGGATTATTCCATCCCTGCAGGACTTTACATTTATCTTTGTTGAACCTCATGCAATTCTTGCTGTCCTAAACTTCCAAACTAAGTACTATTAATAAACATTTAGCACTAGGGCATCTTCCTGTTACACACCACCATGGGCTGGACGCTGCTCCTGGAGAGAATTCATCCTATAGTATTCAAGAACTTACAGTGAGGTAAGCACTGATGAGTTCATCTATAGGCATTTAAGAGAAATCTCTGAATCAGCAGCCCTTACCCTTATGGAAGATTCCAACTTCCCAGGTATCACCTGGGAATAACAAATTGCTTAGATGAGCACATCTAGGGAATTCCTGAAGTTTGTAGGAGATAGCTTCTTGTCACATGTACTCAGTGAGACAACTACGAAAGATGCCCTCCTCGACTTGCTGTCTGTGAATAGAGAAGGACTCGTGGGGGTGTTGGTGCATGAGTCCTCACCCAGAGTGCTGGCACCATTTCGGTGGGGTGGGAAAGTCTTTGAATGTGTGCAGAGGAAGGCACAAAGCTGGTGAAGGGGCTGGAAGGTGTCTCCTGGGAGGAGCAGCTGAGGGCTCTGGGAAAAAGGGAGGCTGGGAGATGACCTCCTTGCTCTCTGCAGCTCTCTGAGGAGGGGAAGGGGAGAGGGAGGTTCTGATCCCTTCTCCCAGGAATCCAGTGATAGGACAAGTGAAGATGGTTCAAAGCTGTGTCAAGGGACATCAGGAAGCATTCCTTTACCTAGAGGGTGATCAGGCACTGGAACAGGCTTCCTAGAGAGGTGGTCAATACCCCAAGCCTGTCAGTGTTTAAGAGGCATTTGGACAATGCCCTTAATGCTTTAGCTTCTGGTCAGCCCTGAAGCAGGTGGGGAGTTGGAGAAGGTGCAGATCCCTGCCAATTGAAATTATTCTATTCTATTCTATTCTATTCTATTCTATTCTATTCTATTCTATTCTATTCTATTCTATTCTATTCTATTCTATTCTATTCTATTCTATTCTATTCTATTCTATTCTATTCTATTCTCATTCTATTCTATTCTCATTCTATTCTATTCTCATTCTATTCTATTCCCATTCCATTCCATTCCATTCCATTCCACTCCATGTTATTCCATGCCATTCCGTTCTAGTTTTCAGACACACACTAAAGGTTCAGATAACAGAAGTAATTCAGTACCTAATTCAATTCTGTTGCTTATCATTACCTCTCATTCCATTCCCAGATACATCAGGGAGTAAAAATGTTTCTAACTCAGCTCTCTGTGAAATAAAAACCTCTTTTTTTCCCCTTTTGTTTGTAAAATCAAAAAGGGTATAAAACATTTGACAAACAGGATTTGATCAGGACAAATGTATGAATTCACATTTTACAGAAGTCATAAATAGATTTATATGTGGGCCACGTGACGTGGGCTGGGCAGGCAGTTGTTCCTGCTTAGTGAGGCAGAGATCGAGATTCCTTTGCTACGTGGGGAAAAACCCAGAATTTTCAGGGCAGTTTCTCTCATTGAAGTGAAACAGACCAAAGAGATACGACACAGGTAAGCACTCCCCCACAGCTCACTCCGCCCTCTTTCCTAATGAGTTTCCTGCTTTTGTGGGACAGACCGAGAAGAGCTGCCAAAGAGTAGAAGGTGTGTGATCGTCTAGAAACTGCTTTGGATTCAGAACCTGGAAAACAGTGATTCTACTTTGCCACGCAAAACTTGTACAATGGGATCTTCCCATCAGTTAGTATCTTCTCATCCTCACTAGTTTCTGACTTTTATTTTTAAAAAAAAATCCTCATAGTTTCCCTACCAAAAAACTCGAAAGGAGGAAGGGAGAGTTTTAACTGGTGTTCTATCCTCGGGAAGCAGCAGTGCACATTTTTCCTTGTGATGAAGAGAGACGCTAAAACATGACTGCTCGTACCTACCAAAACCTCTTTCTGGTAAGTAGATGCTAAAAAACATGTGTTCCTTTTGCTTATATGCATTTAACTATTTTTGCTGTAATAAGGGGAAAGCACACAATATAACGTGGAGCTATATAAAGCTGTTTATTTGTTTGGAGATGCATATTCATTAAAAATATGCCCATTGTGCCATGCTTTTTTCCTTCAAAGAGGTCTTCACCAAAACAGTGGGATAGATGGAGGTTAGTATAACAAGACAGCTCCTTAATTATGGTATTCTTGAATGCCACAGATCCCTGGTATTCATTCCATATTGACCACACACAGGGACAACTGCTGTCTCTTTCACAGAAATGGAGTTTGGAATGGGGGACAGGAAAGGCTCTCCTGAGAACAAAGAAGAAAAAAAAAAGCTCACCAACAGAGAAAGAACTGAGAATAAAGGCAAATACAGAAATAAGCGCCTACATTTTACAGAAACACACATACCCTAGCTACATCCAGAACCTAAAGTTACATTACTGCTCTAGGGCTACACTGAAGTAAGATGCTCGTTTTACCAGGGCAGACAGGCCTACAGGCCTATTAAATAATGCTGCTTTTCTTCCGGATTTGAATGAGTATTTGAATGTTGATTATGCAAGGCACAAATGTCCTAGAATTAACCCTTATATTTATTCCATGTCTTGCTTTTGCAGTAACCTCATTCCACATTGCTGTTAAGCCAGACCTTTTTAGATATGTCTGGTAATAAGTGCCAATTGGTCTCCTTATGCATTTTATGTTTTGCAACTGTGTCCAAGTATTCCAACTATTCAATATACACGCACACAGGAAATTCTAATACGTTTACCTTGGTGTGCACAGGCTTATGATGTACGTGCATGTACTCGAGTGTGTATGTTTTCACTGCGGCCACAATACTTGGAAATGTGTTTATATGCCCATGTTTCACGTTGAAAAAACTGTTCCATCTTCCACAGATGTCTGTCCCTTTAAGTGCCCATCTGTTCTCAAGAGCCTGCTGCCAACACCCCCTCTGCCATGTGGCTAGAGACACGCTGGAAGAACATCCGCCAAACCTTGCTGCTTCTCTTCACCGCTGCTCTTCTCATCGGGGTCACCATGCTGGCCATCTCCTCTAACATCAACCCAGTAGGCTACTTCTTCCTCGGGGTAGGGGGAGTGTGCCTCGTTGGCTATTTGCTGAGCGTGTTTGTCGAGTGTTACCTGAGGAATCAGCACCGGCATGACGCAAACGAAGTGCCTCCAAGCAGGCAGAGCCACGCAGGGTAAGCAGCAACCCGGTTACTCCTCTTTACCTCTCTCACCTCGCTCATGGCCATTTTAAACACTCTTCTGCTGCCCTTGCCCCGAGGCACCAAATGCAGACTCCGTTCCCAAGACAAAAGATCTTTTCAGGTCTCTTTCCCTCACTATTGACGTGGAGGTTGAAAAGTCAATGCCATGCATGTTCTGTACCTTTGTAATATATATTTTCTTCCCCTTGGGAACTGATCCACTCAAACTTGCCAATGTTAAACTGATCCAGGCCCATTTTATTTTTCTTTGAGTAATCAAGGCTTGCCAAACAATGAGTCAGACAAGGAAAAAGAAAAATTATTGAAGTAATACCAAATCTTATTTGGGTTTAGCTCTATAAACCTTATCTCTAGAGCAACTGTTTCTTGGCAAACTTTAAGAGAAACCTGTAACTGGGTGTGTTTCCACTCTTAAAAATTTCTGCTTGACACTAATAAAACCCCTGAGTTTTAGAGTCTCTGAATACTACCCCACCTCTTTTTGGCCTCATGTTCATTTGCAGGTTCTCAGCATAACCTAATTTAACCCCAGTTTTCCTGCTGTCATTGAAGAGGTTAACTTTATTTGCTTCCTTGTATAATCCAGATAATCATTATCTACGTGCATGACTTGATGTTCCCAAATAAAATGTTTATTTTTGGAAAGGCTATATAAAAAAGAAGTCTATATTGGGCCCTACTAGTTTGGGGGCATACTTGAAGAAAACTAGTATCCTTTTATTTAAAAATATTTCTGAAAACAAAAATATCTCCAAAGTAACATTTCTTTTCTTTGCAGATAATCCTATTAAACATGGAATAACTAGTCCTTATTTAAACTAAAGTGCTTAATTGTCTCCACTTCTTAAAAATGGATGGACATTGAGCTAATATATTAAAAAAACAGGTCCTGTTTTATTCCATGAGATAACTAGTAGTTAGTGATAAATTTTAAGTGTAGGAGGACACCAGGTTAAGCCTAGGACACTGAACTGAACAGTGAGGGTAGCTTCACTAACTCTGAGGAGTGTGGGAAAATGGTCAGGTGAGCTATTTTCTATACCACTAAGGAAGACATTCAGTTGGCTGGAGAGGTGAGCTGATCCAGGGGCAGAATATCCCACACAGCAATACCCCATGAGACACCTGTCTCTGTCCCATTTATTGATTGTAGCATGGTCCCTGCAGTCCATGATCTGTCCCTACAGTCCACGATCTGTGCTATAAACATCAACTCCACAGTAAAATAACGAGTGTTGCTCTCTGGCACAGGGTGAATGCTGCCTATGAAGCACCCACCTATGAGGAGGTGATGACCATGTCAGCTCCGCCAATATGGACAATTACATCCAACCCAGGCTCCGTGCCCTCGCCGCTGAGCGAGCCTCCCCCGTACAGCGTCGTTATTGAATCCTCTGCCCAGCAGGAGATGATGGTGGAGGCTCTCTGGGGGCCAGTGCCGGCAGACACAATGCACATCTCTGAGGCAGACACGGGCTCCAGGACGCAGCTGCAGCTGGTGCTGCCCCCAAGACTGCAGCGGTTTGTTTCGGACATCCATGAGGAGAAAGATGTTGAAGACAGGTTGGAGCCACTGGAGCCACTCACTCCCCCACCTGCTTACGAGACTGCCATCAGTGATGAGGTGTTTGAAGATGCTCACCAGCCCTCTGTGTTAGGACTGATTTCACCTCCCATGAATACAGAACCAAACCCTCATCCCAATGCAGGATGCTCCTAGAGGGATGGTAAAACAGCTGATAATGTTTTGCCTAAACATTGGTCTCACCATTCTTTGAACCAGAATTGAACTACAGCCACAGCTTCTGATGTTACTAGAATCTTTTTGCACAAAATAGAAATCAATGCAATACCACACTGCTTTGTCTCGGCAGATACATAAAACCACAGTGAGGAAAGTTGTGTTATGTATGGCAACGTTCTCAAACTGGAGATACACCTTTATGGGAGAGAAGTAAATCCTGAGAAGAGACAACGTTGCCAAAAGACCTCTGAATAAGAACTGAAGGATGCAGCCAGAAGAACCTGCCTGGAAAAGGGAAGGAATAGAAACAACAAACGTTAAGCATGTTCTGTCTGTGCATTGCAAACAGCAATATTGCTGAGTGCTGTGTGGTCATCAGCCATCCCAAAATTCCTACAGAGAGAACAAGCCTGCACTCCCCATGTTGCTGTTCTGCAGCATCACAAATTTATGGTATGAGCTGTTTGTTACTGTCCCTCTGCCACACCTGCTCCACATCCTCAACTGTGCTACAAGGCAGTGTGACTGAGGTGGGAGTGTCTGACTCCATCTGGAAGCTGGTACCACCTGATAGCTGTCACTTAGGGTTGAAAAGCTGATAGTATGCATCAAATGACTTCTGTTGTTCACAAAGTGCTCATCCCACATGGCCAGTGGAGGACAAGAGGGAGATGAGTTTTCCCCTGCAAGAGAGGCCAGTGATGGGATACACACACATGTGTAAGCATACTGTGCTTGGACTTCATGGCTCTACAATAGGATGTATGGCTGCTGTATTACAGGTGTACTCACAGATGGCCTGAGACACTTTACTGTCATCATGCACAGAAAGGCCAATGCTCCTCCAGGTCCCTGTGGGCTCTGGAAAGGTCCAGTCTGTCTGCCAAGGCAGCGGAGCCCCTGAGGACAACAGTCCCAAGACACATTTGGCCTTCATCATGATGGGTCTGGGCTGTAGGCAGCTTCTAGCTCTCACTGATCAGTGATGCTGTGCCTTTTTAAATGGGCCAGCTAAACTGATTGTCTCTGCAGTGTCAAAGTGGTCTGCAGTATGCAAAGAGATGCATTTGCATCTGGTGAATGTCCAAATTAAAAAAAATAAAATGGTTGTCTGAATCTCCTGTGAAGGAGAGCAGCAATCATCACAGCCTGGTTCATGGCTGCATCTTTAATTAATATGAGGAACCATCAAACCATAGGCTAGAAGCAAATAAATTATTTCTTATTGTTTGATTCTTTATAGTTCAAAGCAGAAAAAAATACCTTTTATGTTGTTTATAAATAAACAGGATTGATTTAAAAATTCCTGGTGGCAATGGTAATTTTTCCTCCCAAAAGAAACACTCCACAAAGCCATGCTTTTGCTTGCATTCTGCTTATTTGTTAATCTTGGCTTAGAAAGGAGAGAGGAGTTCCATTTCTGAATCGACAGCTTAATCACTTTATTATCATTATTGATGAAGCAATTAAGATACCTCTATCACAGACGTATTAGGAGAGACAAACTTGCTGATCAAGGCAATGTGATCTCTTTCATGTCAAATACTTGCATTTCCCTCCTATATCTGCCAACAGAGAAGGAAAAAAACCTCACCAAAAGGTGTCACAGGTATGTGACACAGGCATGGAAACTCTGACTCAAACTGGGCAACTCAGGACCTGCCTGAGTGCACCAAATTGCCAAGAGTCAGGAAGAAATTCAGGTGACCAGCACAGACAAAAAGCTAGCCAAAACAAAAGACCAAAAATGTCACCAGTTATTTTGTATTCAATGTTTGTAAAGACTGTCAAGTCTTTGGACGTATGTTAAGCTTCAGCAGATGGAATTCCTGTGCAGAGGGACATAGGAAATCTGTGTGCTAAAGAATAATGTGCAGAAGCCATCTGAAGCTTTATGCGACTTTTTTTGTAAGTTGTTTGAGGAGCAGCTGTGGGAGCTGGGGTTGTTTAGCCAGGAGAAGGCTCAGGGGAGACCTTATCGCTCTCTACAACTCCCTGAAAGGAGACTGTAGCCAGGTGGGGTTTGGTCTCTTCTCCCAGGCAGCCAGAGACAGGACCAGAGGAATTGGCCTCAAGCTGTGCCAGGGCAGGTCAGGCTGGAATCAGGAGGAATTTCTTCTCAGGAGGGTTGTTGAGCATTGGAATGGGCTGACAGGGAAATGGTGGAGTCGCCATCCCGGAGCTGTTTAAGGAAAGGCTGGATGTGGCACTCGGTGCCGTGGTCTAGTTGCCATGGTGGTGTTCGGTCAAAGGTTGGATCTCAGAGGTCTTTTCCAACTAATTTTTCCACTTGATTCAGCGATTCTGTAATAAGAGCTGTGAATCTGCTTCCACTAGGACGCTCACTTGATTCTCCCTTTATATTTCCCTTTGTATTTGTCTGCAATCCCGCGTGCTCCATTTCTCCCTCCCTCTTAATTACAACAAGCTTTCATTTCTGATCGCAGCTCATCTCCGCAGAAACCCATCTCGGCAGGGGTAAAGAAACTAAGATAGGTGTTAAAAAAAAAAAAAAAAAAAAAAAAAAAAAAAAAAAGGCCCACAGCCGGCACTCTCCTTTCCCTCTCTCCCTAAGAAAGCGGCAGCGCGGCCGCTCCTCCCCGAGCCCCGGCCCGGCCCCGCCGCACCCTGAGGGGCCGCGCCCCAGCCCGGGCAGGAAGAGGCGGGAAGCGCGTCCCGCCGTTTGAATCGCGGGGGCCGCCGGGAAAAGGCGGGACGGGCTCCCTTCCGCCCGCCGGGAAAAGGCGGGACGGGCTCCTTTCCGCCCGCCCGTCCTCAGGCGGCGGCTGCGGCCCGCGGGGTCCCGCCGCTTTCCCCCGGGCCCGGAGTCGGGCGGGGACACGGGAGGCTCCTTGGGCGGCGCTCGGCCCTGCCGTGCCCGCTCCCGCCGGGATGCTGGCGGCGTGCGGCATGCAGCGGTGCCACCAGGAAGCGCTGAGGAAGAACCGGGTGATGCTGGCCAAGCAGCTGGTGTTGAATGTTCTGGTGGAGCACATGGTGGAGAAGGACATCATCACCGCCGAGATGGTGGAAATGATACAGGTACGCGGGTTGTCGCCTGCGCCGAGAGCTTTGTCTCCGGCTGAGCTCGGCGTCGTTCCTGGCAGTGGCAGCGTGGAAAAACTCCTGTTACCTGCACGTTTCGGTGGGATTGCGCTCAGAGGGCCTGCAGGGGTTCGGCTGCAGCGCGCAGGAGAACGGAAAGGTGCTTTTGTAGCAAGAAAAAGCGCATTTCCTCTAGGATTGCCTCTGTTCTGGTGTGCAGGTGCAGCAGGCTGCGCTTAGTGGATCGGGTCGCAGCTTCCAGTCCTTTACTGTGATTTTGTGCTTATCTTTCTTTCTTCCGCTTGTAGAAGCAGGAATAACACGTATTTCCAAAACAGTGAATATGCTGTATACCATTTTGTGAAACACCCTCCATAGGAAGAATTTGTGTTTTGTGTCTGTTTTTGTAAATTGCGTGAAGCACTTTGCAAGGTTCAAGGCTCGCTGTGAAATAACAAATGCTGTTTGTTTTTAGGCTTGTGTTTCTTCCCCTGTGCAGTGCATACTGTGGAGAGAAGTCATTGGGAATAGCTTGGGATTTCTCCCAGAGGGATGGTAATGGACAGGACACTGTGCAGGATGGACACACAGGTCTTCAGAGAAAGCAGAGTGGGAAGGAGGTGTTGAAGCTGCACGTCAAGTGAAGTCAGGGCTCAAGTAAGGAACTGAGAGAGTTTTTAGTACCTCAGCAAAGTTCAGGGCCTTATAATAAAGACCGGATGTTGACAAATAGGATTATGAACTATTTTTGGGCATGAGTGTAGAAAGTGTAAACCTGAGACTGATAAGGTTTTGATAGCAGTGGAGAAATAACTTCCTGATGAATTTTGAGTCATTGTCAAAGATAACGTGAATCACTTTGCATACTTTGATGCAGTGTCAAAGATACTATTAGATGCCTCTTGGGGCCTGTCAAGGATATCAGTGCTGAATTGTGGGAGCTGCAGGCAGTCTGAAATAGTTCCAATTCCCTATGGAAGAGAACAAAGATACCTTGAAACAGTGAAAGCCAGAGAATGAATCAAGGACTTCCCTGAGTTTGGGCTGGAGAAGTTAATTTCTTCATAGTAGCTGGTATGGGAGTGTGTTTTGGATTTGTGCTGGAAGCAGTGTTGTTATTGTAGAGGTGTTTTAATTATTGCTGAGCAGTGCTGACCCAGAGCCAAGGCCTTGTCTTCTCATCCCACCAGCAATGCTGGAGGTGCACGAGAAATTGGGAGCGGGCACATCCAAGAGAGCTGACCCCAGGGCTTTCCCACTCAGTTTGGTGTCATGGTCAGCATGTAAAGGTCAGGGAAGAAGGAGGAAGGGGAAATGGAGTGACAGAGCATGGTGTTAATGATGCCAAGGTCTGTATGGGCCATTCACTTAAGAGTTGGACTGAATGATCCTTGTGGATCCTTCCCACTCAGGACATTCTGTGATTCTAAGTCACCATTGTGAGTGATGGAGCCCTGCTGTCCTTGGAATGGCCGGATACCTGCCTGCCAACAGGAAGCAGTGGATGAATTCTTTGTTTTGCTTTGTGTGTGTGCCTTTTGCTTTACCTTTTATTAAACCATCTTTATCTCAACTTTTCTCACTTTCATTCTTTGGATTCTCCCCACCATTCCACCTGGGGAGGAAGTGGCTGAGTCTCTGATGCTTAGCAGCCCACAGGGGTTAAGCAACAGCATTGCTGAAGTGTGGATGGTGAGTAGGGGTGGGCTTTTGGTGGCCTGCAGTTTGTCACCTAAGGAGGAGCAGGGAAAATGGAAAAAAAAGAGGAGGAAAAAATCCTCTCAAGGTAATGCCAGAGAAAGTACCCTTCTTGGCAAGGTACTGTTATAGTTAAAAAGTATTAAACTGAGACTGAAGGGTAGAAGCCTAAAGGAGTCTTCCCCTCCAGATGTAATTGAGTAAAGGGGAATGCAGCAATACTTAGTAATGATTTATCAGTAAGGAGAAAGGTGTTATAATAGGTAAGTCAGGTAAAGAATCATAGCTTAGTGGAAAAAATAAGCCTAATACACTCCACACACCTAACTAAGAGCTTAAATGTATATAAATAGCAGCAGCAGCCTAAGCAAGAGAACACAGTGACTTGAACTGCTGTTGCAGGCTATTGATCTGGAAATTGCAACAAAAATAGAAATATGGCAGAGGTAGAAGGAAAGCTGGAACTGCAAAATACGCATTGTACTAGAAGGATAGAAATTAAGGGAATGTTTACTGAATAGTCCTAGGCATAATAACAGTGCTATGGAGAAAAAGTAAAGTGCATTTATAAAAAAAAATCAAGTGGAAAACACTTTGTCTTACCTTTCAGTTTCCTGTAGCAGGTCTGTGAATTTTTAATATTCTTCCTGTCTCTGTCAAATGTGAGCACAGTCTTGGAAGTGCTGTTAAGTAGCCTGTTATTGAAAATGCATTGTGATGCTGATTGTCAGGTACCTTAATGGAAACAGGAGGAGCCAAATGCCATTGTCTGATGAAAGAGAATGGATTCTCCTGGATATTATAACTGACTGCTTCTATATATAACCTCCTGCTCCCTCAGTATTCAGGAAATCAAGATCTTGATAAATGGTTACATTCTAAATAATCTTTTTTTGAAAACACAACAGCTACACTGGTCCTGTTGGCTTGATTTAAGCTAAACAAAAGAAGAAAATGGTTTTGGAAATAAAGCACTTAAAGAAATTTCTGCAAAGAAAGTGAGATAAATCAAGGAGCTCAAGGAGGTGAAGCATGACATTTTTTCCACATGTAAGGTGTCAAACCAGTACTGAAACTTTAGCAGCACAAGTAAGAAAAAGATGGGAGAGGGGAGTGTGTTGCAGGAAGAGCACTGAAAACAAAGGTGGTTGAACTGTTTGAGGAGCTCACAAGGACTGTGAAGAGTAAGTAAAGAGTTTATAGGTGTACAACATTGGAGAAGAAACAGTAAATAGAAGCTGCTTCCTCTGATGTCTGAAATGTGGGGAGATAGTAGGATCTGACAGTATTGAATTTAAATTGGGTCATTCAGAAAGATACTGAGCCATGTGCGTTTTTTTCCACTGTACACACTTTCAATAAAGAGTAAAGAAAAACACTGTGTTTACTTTGTAGTGAAAATGATGTTTAATTATTTAGGTGAAAACCCAGCAGAGGAAGGTTTCAAACACAGGAGAAAAAATTATGGTGGAAATAAAGTGGGACAGTGGAAATGGCTGTTTTTAAGGCAAGCTCCAACATCTGCTTGCATAAATGCCTCCTTGCTGGAGCATCACATGTTCTTCCAGACCTCTGGGATGACTTTTAAAATTGCAGATATGGTAGCAAGAGCTTTCTTGCTTTTTAAACAAGTTGAGTACTCTGTGCTGTAATTAGAGGCTGAGATTGTATAGATACAGAGATTTAAATTGTTGATCACTAGACAATAATGAAGGGATCACTGGGTTTGACAAATGACATAAGTTTGATTATGTTTTGATTATACATCATTTTTCTACAAATTCTGCAGGTGTATAATACAACTAATATGAAATTTTGACAGGAATTCAGAATTCATTTACAGCTAGTTTCTGCTGTGCAGATGATCAAACTCATCTGTGAGGGGAAAGAAATAAATTAAGGATGTATTGGGAAGTAAAATGAAAGAAATGTCTTATTAACTTCTGAATGTTTGCTGAACATTATTTATCATAACCTAAATGTGATGTTGAAGATGAAGTCATATCAGGAGGCACAGCCCTTAGAGTGTTTAAGGAAGCATTAAGGAAGAAGTCTGCCAAAAGCTGACTTCTGTGCATGCAAAGGGCAGAGCATGAACATTATGGAAATTTCTTAACTTTTCAGTAAAACTAACGTTCTGGTTCTTGAGGCCAGCTTGTGTTCTTAACTGTCATTTATGCCTTAGAGTCACAGACTGTAAAAAAGATGAATGACCTTCAGCTTGTCTCAAAACAGCTGCAGGTGTACTAGAAAGGAAGAAAAATTCATTAGTTACTTTAGAAATCAAGTCTCAATTTACTTTATTAGTTACAATGAAATTTAGTGAGCTTATAGCAAGATACAAATACATGGAGCTGGTAATTTTTGATGGACTAATGGAGCAGTGTTACCAGGAGAAAGGTACCTTCATACTTCTGGGAAGACACAAGTAAGACATTATTATTGGTACTTCTAGTCAATAGCACTCTGAAAATTCAGGGTCCTGTGGGAACAGGAAATGTTACACTGTTAAGGGAAAGAGGCCATTTATGAAAGAAAATTGTTTCCTGTAGCAAATCAAGACCAATTTATAGAAAAAAGTTTGATAAATAAGGGAAAGGACAGACCACTGAGGTCTGAGGTTGATAAAGATAAATGCTCTTAGTCATGAATGAATAGGTCTAAAATTCTAAATAGGTTCATAAATATTGGATCAACAAGATTTTGCAATATCCTCTCAGTGTGTTGGGGCAAAAACCAAATTATTTTTGACACCCAGGTTGATAATTATGAATGAAACCAGATGGTGTGATATCTTCTGTAGCAGAAGATTTACACATGTTCCTCAAGGCATCTATTTTTTTTTCTGATTTTCATGTGATTGCTGTATTGTTAGGCCTTAATTCTGTGCAACTCATCAGCTATTCCCAATTGTCCACCGAAAGGAGAAATCTTGGATCTAAGTGATAATTAAAAAAAACAGGATTAATTCTAAATAAACAAAATTTATTTCTGTTACCCAGTATTTTGGTATGTGATTTTTTTTTTTTTTTGTGTGGTTTAGATTTCACAGGGCAGGGTATAATTGTGTAAATTGTACATTTTGTTGGCAGATACTTGTTAATCTTAAAAAAATTAGAACTTCTTGACACTGTATCATTTTTTGTTGGTTATTTTTCCACATATACTAATATGTATTGCTTCATTGGTTTAAATATTTGTCTGTACATAGGAAATACCATTCTAGAATTGACTGCATATAATAATTATTCTACTTAATGGACTATCTGCATGAGACCATAAACTATTAGAAAGTAGTAGAAGCATGTTTTCAACTTTGTGTATTCAGTGAGGAGAAGTAGATACTATTCCAACAGTAACTGGAAGTAAAATTTTAGAGAGAATACAGTGTATTACTGTGTGTGGTTATGTATGAATTGTTGGCTTGTGTTGTCATGTACTCCCACTCTTGAGCAAACAGGGAACAGGGGAGTGTGAGGGAAATCAACTAGGAAGAGTATGATAATGGTTCTAGCACAGCTGAGCATAGTGGTGGAATGTTTGTCTGAAATAATTAAAAAAAAAATTGTTATGATGATTCATCGAAAGTTAATTATGTTGGATGTTACTTGAGTATGGATTTTGGTTTTTCCCCCTGGGTTCAGGCCAAGTCTGGGAGCTTTGACCGAAATGTGGAGTTCCTGAACTTGCTGCCCAAGCGAGGCCCCAACGCCTTCTCAGCCTTCTGCGAAGCTCTGCGAGAGACCCAGCAGCAGCACCTGGAGGCAGTGATCCTGAGGACAATGTCCAGCCTGAGCCAGGAGATTGCAAGGGTACAGCAGTTCTTAAAAAAATAAGATGCTTGGCTTGCATTTCAGATTGGGTTTGGGCACAAAAGGAACTTCATCAAATGGGGGAAAAATTCAATTGCTTACAAAGGATAGAATGGTTGAAACTTGTAGCAGCCTTAGTAAAAGCAGAGGAGGAAACTTGGGTAGAAGAGAATTTTCATGAAGAGTGACAAGGTGGTAGAGGTTGAAAGGGCCTCCAGAAAGATATCTCTTCCAACTTCCCTGCTCAAGTATTACCTTCAGCAGGCTTCCAGGGTCACATCCAGGCAGTTTCTGAATATCTGCAGGGATGGAGACTGCAGCCTCTCTGGGCAACCTCCTCCACTGCTCTGGCACCTCACAACAAAAAAGAGTTTCCTGGTGTTTGAGAGGGAGTCTCCTGTGTTTCAGTTTGTGCCCGTGGCCTCTGGGTCTGTCAGTGGGCACCACTGAGAGGAGCCTGGCTCTGTGCTCTTTGTGCCCTTTCAGGTATTCATACACAGGGGTGAATTCTGGCATCACTCCTCCTATGCAGCCCAGGGTGCCACTTGCCTTTGTGCCAAGGGTGCACTGCTGGCTCCTGCTTGGCTTGGCAGCACCAAGTCCTTTTCTGCCCAACTGCTTCCTAGCTGGGTGTCCCCCAGGATATATTGGTGCCTGGGAGTGACCCACCCCAGGCACAGGACTTTGCACTTCTTATTCACCTGTACAAGGTTCTTGCAGTTTTCTTGCATGCAACGAGTTCTTAATTGATGTGTATCAATAATCCAAAAATTGAAAGGGAAGTATTTTATTCCTCTGAACTTTTTTGGTTTAATATTCAGTGATTGTCTGAATAGACTCTTAAGGAAGCAAGTATTTTTTTTTTCTTTCTTTTGCTATTTTTTTCACCTTTTCACTATGTGTAGTTAGTGCTGTACTAAAGGAAGAATCTTGCAACGATTCCATGTTCTTAGTGCACTGGCAAGGATGGAAACTCTCAGTAAACATATTTTATATAAAGGAAGGGAGAGCTAATACTTCTGAACAAATGTTACCTTATTAAAATGTAAAACTTATCAGACTACCCTTCTAATTTTTTATTTTCAAGTTTGCTTTACTCTACAAACAATGAAATCTTGTCAGCAAACAAAAATATAGGAATCACCAGACAAACCAAGTTATTGTTGAAACCTAGGAAGCTAAGATGACCCCAGTGTGAAGATTCTAAACTGAGGATTTAGGTAGAAGTAGAGATAATCATAGAAGGGGAGAAGTCTTGCATTGAATGAAAGTGCTGCTGCTGTCTTGTCATGTTTCCTTTGGAAGTGGACCATAATAGTATATTTCAGTCATTTTTATGTGTATATAAATGCGTGTATCTTTTCTTCCATGATACCTTCAGCTTTGTACTATAGAGAAAAAAAAAATAGCTATTTTATGCTACTCTTTTTCATGGATTTATTAATGTCTTGTAGCTTGAACACTGTCATGAGTCAGATCTTCCATACCCTGTCAGTGAGTCCTGTAATTCAAAGAGACCCCGTTGGCTTGGTGAGTTGCTCATGATTTGCTACCTGGTTGGCTCCTGCCAATTTCTTCAGGTGTAGAAATAAGCTTGCCACTACTTTGCTCATCCCAGGAATATAAACTTGACTGTAAACTGACTATATTATGATTGAAGAGGGTAGTCTATAGCATATGGGAAGAGACAACCAACACTTGTTTCATGTTAGCTTCATTTGTTCTTACAGGACACTTTGTTGCTTAAAACAGTATGTGTCAGTAAAATTCTAGATTTTGCTAAGATTTTCTCTAAGATTTGTAATAGAATTTCATTGAGCTAGCACTCTGATAAGATACTGACTTCAGGCAGTATTCCTTAACCAAGACTTCCTTCTTAAAAAATTGGTTTAAGGCCTTATATGTGGGTCCAACAGTTTTCTGTAGCTTCTGTCAAGTGCAGAAAATCAGCTTTTCATTAACATGCATTTACAACTTAGACCAGGGGACTGGTCTAATAAACAATCGTTGGGATGAATCTCTTTGCTAGTTTTCATGTTGCCTCTGGTAATGCCTGGAGTACTTTTTCCCAAACCACAGGTTTATCTTTATGCTGGTTACTAAGAGCTCTCTCTGGTGTTAAAGAACAAGTGTCTAATTTTTTGGAAACTTTTTTTATTTATGTTGCAAGGGTTTTAGGTTGGGTTGTTTTGATTTTTTTAGAGCATATGTTCCTCCAACCAGGAGAGCCATGCCTCAAAAGGCTGAAAGAGGATTTCAGAAGAGATCGTGAATGTCATTAGCTCAGTTTCTTCAGTACAGAGGAGTGAGTGTTTGTCTGTAAATGGCAAATAGTGATCATCATTCCCCTCATCTGTGTTATCCAGAGGAAAGTGTTCAGAGGCAGATAAAAAAAGAAAAAGGCTTTGCACTATATGAAAGTTAAAATTGTCTCATTTGATCACTTATGCATGTGTTCAGCATGGGAGGCCTTTTATGAAAGGAAGGAGCTATTCTGTTTGAAATTTTCTAGCAACATTTTGTCAGCCAAACTCTGAAAGTAAGAACATACTGTACAAAACAGCAGAAAGCACAAGGATCTTAAATTAGATGAGAATTCTGTTTTCATATTATGTATTCTAGGCCTTAGATAAGGCTAACCCACATACAAGCAAAAATAAAAGCTGTCAGTTAAAACAAATAAGTATACTGTTACAGTAGTTTTTTTCTCTTCTGTGTTTCATTTTGTGTCAGTAGTCCTTGATCAAACAGAATTCTTGGAGGTGTGAAATATGCATAAATGAATATCATTCAGAATTTGCAAGTTTCTACCTTAATGCAGAGGCTTTGTGTCTGAATTGATTTTTATTTTATTGATATATTTGGTTTTGCACAGAACCAGTAGAACACTCCTTGGATAATGGAGATGGTCCCTCAGTTCCTCCAGTGAAGTTTTGCAGTCCTGAATTTTATCGCAGTCATCAGCACTTGGTAAGTTGTTGGCAGAGAAAATCTTGAGATGTGAGAGATGTGAGATGTTAGGATCTCTCAGCTGAACATGTACCACTTCAATTTGAGTTGAAATGCTTCACTGGGATGCAGATCAGGGTTGTGCAATTTGTGTAACTGAAGGGTGTCACCACCAGTCATGCTCCATTTGATGTGGTTCTCATTTGCAAGCGTCAAGAAATCCTGAGAAGTTCTGTAACTCTGAACAAATCTCTGCCTCTGTTTTTTTGGTCATGAAGAGCTTTGTGAAATGACTTCTCTGCTATTGCTCTGTGTGAGCTGTCAGTATTATTGCCTCAAGTTTGTCTGTGTCCTCATCTTCTGGAAGACAACAAACCCTGTAAATGACTGTGAGGTCATAGAACTGTGCTTTCAGTAGTAAGTTGGCTGTTTCAATTGCCGGCTGTACCCAATAGAGTCCTTAGGCTTAAGAACCAGATCAGGATTGTGTGCCAGAATTCTACCTGTGGGTAGAGCAATCTGAATTTCTGATCTTCTGCTGCAGTGTTTGAAGTTATATATGTAACCTAACTACTTTTTGTTGATTCTGTCTGTCAAGCAGATTGTGGTGGGGTGGGCATAAGGAAAAATTACTTTCTGTTGTGGGATAAGCACTTCATTAGGCTTATACAATGTCTGAAGCTCTGTGTGTAACAGAACAGTTGTTAGTGTGTTGATTTTTGTTTGGGTTGAGTTTGGGTTTTGGGGGGTTTTTAGTGGGGTTTTTTGGAACTGTTTATGGGGGTGACTTGATTAATAAGCAGTGCCAGTGTGAGCTTGACTAGGCTCCGTTTAACATCTGTGCCTGGATACACCTTACTTGATATTCTCCTTTGGTATTAAATTTTACTTCCAATTTACAGGAGTGTTAGTAAGTGAATTACTATTGATTTGTTGTTGTTAGAGTGGTAGGGACAGAGAGGGAACTTAATCTGAAGACACCCCTTTTAAATTAGTTCTTATCTTGTTAACCTCTATTGCCAGTTGCATAATTTTAAAAGTCAATGACTGACAGTTCCTTGCTATTACAATTACACTCATTGTTATTTTACATCTCTGTCTGCTCCCAACAGCAATTAAGAAATATTAACTAAATTTTACATAGTGTTGTCCTTTGATGGAGGTGATACAAATATGTGGGGCCCTGCTGGGGTGAGGAAAGGAGAAAATGTTAGCAATATATAATTCACTGCTTGAAATGGATAAGATGTGTTTCTTTTAAAATGAGGAATAGGGCAAGCCAGTCTAACTTATTAATGATAGTATTGTAGCACTGTCAGTTGTGGAGGCTGGCAGGCGCAGGCATATCAAGTTGGTGTGGAATGACTGCTGTTCTATTCTAACACATCATTATTTCCTTGTGTAGTCTAAATTTACCTGTTTTTAATCTTCCTTTCAGGCATACAAGCTGACATCAGAGCCCCGAGGCTTAGCGCTGATCCTCAGCAATGTCCGATTCAGCAGCGGCAGCGACCTGGAATATCGCGCGGGGGGAGCCGTGGACTGCGCTTCCCTGGAGGTGCTGTTCAGGCATCTCGGCTATCGGGTCACTGTCCTGTGTGATCAAACTGCACAGGTACGGGGGTGACCCCACTCTTCACACTGGTGTGGGTGAGAGTGTCTCATTATTGTCTCAAGAGGTTCCTTTTGATACTTGCTAAGCTTTGAAGGCGTGAATTATCACTTAAGAATAGGAAATAAGGCTAAACGTGATGATATCTGCTCTCATACTGATCAACATGAGAAAGCTTGGAAGGCTGAGTTCTTCTATGGATAGTAGTGTCACGAAGGACTACAAGAGGTACTACTCCAATCTGACCCTAGTGCAAGGGGCAAGAATTTTGAGACCACACCTGGCATGTGTGTTAAAAGCACAAATGAATAAAGTCTCTAGTTTACTCTAGATAGACTTTTCCAGTGTCCTGCTCTCCTAGAAGTTAAACTTTGCAAATATTTGATGTAGCCTTTGCTATTGTGATGTTTTCAAGTCCTTTCACTGATGAAGTAAATTAGCATCCTATTTATCAGTCTTCCAATACCCATGCAGTTCAGTTCCACTCTTTCAGTGTTCACTAAAACCGTGTATGTGCTTCACTTAGGAAAATTGGTTGTGTTCCATGACTAACTTAATCAAGCTACTCCCCCTAGGGCAGTGGCTGTCTTCTCCAGCATCATTTGATCTTAGTCCTTTTAAATCCCTATGAATTCAAGTGATACAGGACTTGTTAAAGAGTATTTTATTCAAGAACAGAACTTTTGCAATATTGAAACAAGATATTTGCACCTGCCATGTTGTTAGAGCTCCTGAAGTTTTCCAGTTTAAATTTTGAATTGACCACTAGTGTCTGAATGCCTGAAGTCACAGTCACATGTATCTGTTAAGTTGCTCCCAGCCAGATTCCAGTGTCAGTGTAAAACTTCTGCAAAATATCACTTGTTTTCCTCTGTTGGCCTAAGTGATTCCTGCTTCACAGTGTTATACTTAGGACTGAATATTGTATAAAGGAACAAGACTATTTTGCCTTTTTTCTTTTCTAATAGAACACATCTTTTTTATGTAAATTTGATGTCTGTAGGGGTTTTCTTTGTAACAGGAGGGCCATTTGTGTTCTTCCCAGAAAATTGATTCACTTTCCCTGTGTAAGTCTAGAAAGCATTGAACTATTTTATTTTTTCCCTGTTCTAGGAGATGCAGAATGCTTTGGAGAGATTCTCCAAGCTGCGGGATCATCGAGATGTGGATTCCTGCATTATAGCTCTGCTTTCCCATGGTGTGGAAGGTGGGGTTTATGGCAGTGATGGCAAACTCCTAGAGGTATGTTGCTGAGTCCTCATCTCTTGTTGTAGGTTATCTCTAGGAAAGTAACAATGTTTAAAAAAAAAAAAAAAAGGAAAGGAATTATGCAGGACTGGATTCACTTTTTTTAAATAGAAAAAAACAAGGGCTGGAGGGAAGAGAAGGGCATGGGACTGTGAGAACTCTGGAAGTTAAAAATGGCAAGTAGGAGAAATCATCTCTCTGTATAAATACTAGGTAGAGTGCATGAACCTGGGAGAGGGTGGAAAAGGGATATGTTTGTCACATATAAAGGGGAGGATACCAAGGCTGGTGAGATAATAAGCAAAATACAGGGAAGCAAGGTGAGACTGGGTTTGGCTAACAGAAGGCTACAGTGAAGAAATTTCCTCTTCTCTCAGTTGCAGGAGGCTTTCCGGCTCTTTGACAATGCAAACTGCCCAAATCTCCAGAATAAGCCCAAAATGTTCTTTATTCAGGCCTGCAGGGGAGGTGAGTGCCCAAGCACTATAAGCCATGCACTTGGCATGCCATTAAGGCTCATTTTGCACACATGCACACCCTCACATTCAACTTGCTGTCAACTTTCCTCTTTGCTTCTCTCAGGTGTAAGTGGGACCCATATTCACCTCCCTCTGCCCTGCTGCTGCCACTGCATCTGTTGCTCTGTAAGTGTCTTTAGCTCTGCATGAGGTGTGTGCATTGCCTTGCAGACCCCAGAGCACCTCAGTGACATAAAGCTCTGCTGTATCCCACTCATTCCTGGAGGCTTCCTCGTGCTGTGCTTTGCAGTAGGGGGAGTGGGGCACATGATGCACAAATAGCAGCACAGCATGGAGCAGTACACTAGCACCAGAGTCTTGCTGAGGTCCTGTCTTTCTCTTGATCCTCCATGTGCTGTGTCTCTTGTGGTTGTCTCTTGGAGTTGGTTCCACTTATTTTTGGGGTTTTGTCTCTTTCCTTTACTTTAGCTTGTTTTCAGCCTCAAATAAACTTTCCTTCCACCCTTTTCCACATAATGCTGTTATACAGAACTCTTTTCATGATTCTTATAGACTTGTTTTTCTTCTGTGCTTTCTGTACCTTTTTTTTAAATTCTGCTGTTCCTTTTCCTTCCTTTTATAACTAAACAAACACATCTGTAACTAACTGCCTTTCAGATCCTCTGATGACCAAATTTTTCCCTCAAGTATTTGGACTCTGTGAAATTGCAGATATTCCAAAGTGAACCTCTGTCTTACAGTTTCTTTTTTGCCATTGTGATAGAGGAGTTTTCCTAGCGTGTATGCTTTTCCCCCTGCTTTTCCCTTGTTTATTGCAGTTGTCTCCCTTCTTTCTCATTTTTAGCAAGCTTTACAGTTTATCCTCTAGTCTCTACTCTTGTTTAATCCCAACACATGGAAAAGCCCAAAGTCTGCATGAAGTATTTAGGTGATCAGAAATATTTGGTCCTTTTAAATGTTTGGGAATATTGTAACTTGCATGTTTAGATTATGAATTGAATCTGATTGCTTTCCTTATGTGAATGAAGATTTAGATACTTTTGAACAATGTGAATCTGCAGACTCAGGGTGGAAATAAGTGTAATAAGCCAGAGTTTTCAGCTGACCTCATTAGGTAATTATGTTTATTTGACTGTAATGCTACAATAATGGGTCTGTTAAGGCTAGGAAATCAAGCTTGGCCTTCATATTCCCAAAAAAGTTGCAGTTAAGGAAGAGTGGTAGAGCTTAGTACACACAATGTTTAGAACTAGGATATTGCAATAGACAAATGATTAAGATACTTGAAAAACTGGAAGGAAAAAGTCAATTTAATAAAAAAACAACAAGAAAGCAAAAACATCCCTTGTCTAACCTCTTTTGAACCTTGATTAATAATTGTAGGGAAAAGCCAGTTACAAAGTAATTGAACTGTCAACAAAAATGTGTATCCTTTAAACAGCATTCAAAGGACTGTATAAATAGTACTGTCAACTTTGAAATAGTAGTCAGTCTATCTGTGCCATGCAAGTTAGCTGAAACTAGTTGAAACAAGATGAGAAGTGCATAAGTTATTCTTCTTGTTTAACCTTACATTGTAGGCCTGCTCTATCTTCTATTAATGACACTTTTTTAAAATGTAGATAAAGAAATATTGGTACAGTCTTAATTCCCAAAGAGCTTTTGGCAGGAGTCTACTAAAGAAGTTAAGTAATCCACCTACAGTCATGGATCAAAGCAGTGGCAACAGAAAACAGTAGGAAGAGTTTCAATGTGGCATAAAATGAATCTATGAAATTGTGTAGTATTTGTGTTTAATGCAGTAGATTCAAAGGAGTGAAAAATTATGCTAATAACTGGGTAGTTATCAGTTATTTAAATTAATTGGCAGGACAGCTATCTGGGAGCTTCAATACAATTTAAACACACTAGATGAATCTTTGACAGTGGCTCCATGAATTAGAGGTTAAGTATGCAAAGGATTAGTGCTTTACACGTTTTAGTTAAATTGATTGAAGTGGTGTTTGAAGACATGCATGAGGAAGATGTGTAATTCTGAAGCTTTTATCAAAAAAAGTTTTGATTTTATACATGATGAGGTGATGACAGAGTTTGACAGTAAAATTGCCTGAGTCTTCTGAAATAAAATTTACAGTGAACAGTACACTAATTTTTTTAAAAGATAGAGAACTGGAAGGATTTTGAGAAGTGTGATAAAAGACAAGAAAAAAATGTGTTTAAAAATGAAAAGAAATTGTGTTTCTACCCTAAAGAGATGAGAAAGGAACTTAATTGAAGCCATTATGAAATTTTGAGCTATGGAGATAATTCAGACAATCACACCCCTCCCACTGCTGCATGCTTTTTAGAGGAAAAGAACAATATTGCTGACTTATGAACTGGCCACTTTCTGAGCATAATTATGAGATGCCACCTGTGCCACTGCTTGTTAAAGGGTTAGAAATCCAAATGTATTATTTAGGTATGAGCTAGCAATAAAAATTGAGAAACATCTTAGGAGGAAGGCCTCTAAAGTGGACACTTAAGCCTCATAACACTAGACTCAGATTCTGCTGGTAGGAAGTAAGAATAGTAGATTCTCATCTTAGAACAAAAGAAAACAAAAAGGCAAAATTATATGGAAAATCTGTAAAATGTAATTTTAATTTTCTTGCAACACAGCTGGACTATCAAAGTTACCACCACTAAGCAATTACTTGAGATTATAATGGAAATTCTGGATCACGTAGAAAACCAGTTGAGAATATCTACACTTGCATAATACATACTAATGAATCCTGGAAAGGGCATTAAATGCACTCCAGGTTTTAAACTATTCTCCATGGACTGGAGTTCTCTCTTATGTTGAGGTCAGATTATTTTGCATTTTTCTGCTGCACAATTAATGCTTTTAATTGAAACAAGCAGTATTGTAATCAAAACTAGGTGAAATACTTGGTTTTCTACATACATGTCCTGGGTGTAAATCTTAGCATCCAAAATTACAGATCTTGTTTGAGTACTGCAGTAAATAGATAGTTAACATTGCAAAGTGCACTAGACATTTTTGGATATTTTTGAGGTAGCTATGAGTGGAACATAAAAACTTCAAGGCTAGGCATCGAACCCTTCCATTAATGGTGGAAAACTACCAAAAACTTCCCTGCTATTGTGGTTATCCCATGTTCTGCGCAGGAAGAGGTGGGAGCAGAAGTCAGCACACAGATCAAGTCAGGTTAGGTTAAGCAGGTGCAGCAGTTGGTGCAGAAGAACTTTCAGATGAGTTTAAAACAGCTGAGAAAGCCTAAAGTTAATGCAAAAACTTTCTGCTTGACAGTAGCTGTGGCATTGCTGACCACAAAACTAAGCAAGTACAGGAAAGCTCCATCCAGCAATTCAGGATAATTTCTTCTCCCCTTCTCCCTCTCCTTGTTTATTGCCACTGCAGATGAGTTGGACCGGGGCGTGGATCAGAGAGACGGCAAAGAGCGGTCGGACTCTCCAGGCTGCGAGGAGAGCGACGCGAACAGGGAGGAGAGCCTGAGGCTGCGGCTGCCGACGCGCTCGGATATGATCTGTGGGTACGCCTGTCTGAGAGGTATGGCCCCTGGCTGTTTGGCCATGAGGAGGTGCTGTGTGTCTGTTCCCCAAATCCTTCATGTGGGCGCTCTCCCCAGGCACTGCGGCCATGCGGAACACCAGGCGTGGCTCCTGGTACGTCGAGGCTCTCACCTCGGTGTTCGCAGAGGACTCGCGGCACACGCACGTGGCTGACATGCTGGTGAAGGTAAAGCACAGGGGCATTTGCTCTCCCACTCCTGCCTGGGTTCTGAAGGGCCTTCCATTGCTTCAAAATGCTGGGATTAATCTAGTGCTATCAAAGCACTTATTCTTGCCTTGTTTCCTCGTTCTTTCCTCGTTCTTATTTACTTATTTATATACAGTTCCATAGCAGTTTAACCCAAGTAAAGATGCTGTTTCTTTGACTCCTTCTGTTCCATTTGTGTGGGAGTAGAGTTAATGCTGCCTGCCAAGAGTTACTTTTCTTCTATAGAAATAGCTTTTTTTTAGGTGAATTCATTCCCTGAACATGCACAACACAGGTGCAAAAGCACCAGTACTCATATAAGGTAAAAACTGAGAAAGTGGAGGAAGGAGTGAAAAAAGCAGTGACCACAGCAACTTGAGCTGCTGTGGAACTGCACCCTAGTTCTTTATCCTTCTTATAACCAGGGGACTAATTAATGCATTAAACAGAATAACCTGTGAGTGCAGAAAGAAATGGCATTTTTCTTTCTTCTTTTGAAACCTTCCAGTTACTTAATTTTTTTTTTTAATCTCACATCTAGGTGAATAGGCAAATCAAGCAACGAGAAGGTTATGCCCCAGGCACTGAATTCCACCGCTGCAAGGAAATGTCAGAATATTGTAGCACACTCTGTCAGGACCTTTACCTGTTTCCTGGCTATCTACCAGGAAAATAACCTTGCCAGCTCTGTTTGAAGAGAGATACTGCCAAAGCTGGACTTCGAATGTGGATATGTTTTCACTCTTAGGAACTGTGACATCAGATGGGAGGCAAGGAATGCCAGTCAAATTCTTTGTCTTTTTCTAAAATAAACTGGCAACTCTCCTGGTAACCTGACTCCATTCAGGGTTTAAAATTCTGATATCCCAATTGGCTCTGTATGTATTGAAAGTGATGGAAACAGGATCAGCACTGGAACTGGAAAGAAGTGGGAACGTCCTTTGGAAGGAGATGTAAGGACATTTGTAAACAAAGTAAATGTGAAAATGGAAATGGACTACTAGTACAGTTTTTAACTTAAGGCTTTCTGAAAGGAAAAACAGTCAAAAGATGCTACTTGTCTTATGCTTGTACTTTAACAATTCTAAATACTTTCTGTGTGGTTCTTCATACAGGACAGTCGACTCCTGTGCACATTAGAAAAGAGCTCCTTATAAAGGAGAATCCTCCCCCTCTCTAAAATCGAAGGTTATTGTTCTCAGTACTCAACACTTTCCATTTTGATCACTTAAAAGTCTATTTTTCTACATTCCTTCTATAGCCAAGAGAACAAGATATCCCAGATTTTCAGCAAAACATAGAGACCCAGACAAATATGCCTGCTTAAAATGCCCCAGAAATAGTTTTGAATCTAGAAATTCTAGATTAACTCCCCTTAGTCCCAAGAGTCAGCAACTGCATGGAATATTCCTTTTGAGGAATTTGTTTGCATAGTACTTGTGTCACAACAGACATTCAGTCCACCAGCTTCTCAGGAGTCTATAAATTGCACTGTACAACTGAAGCCCTGAAACTCTACACCCTTGTACAAGAGGATCTTTAGTCTTTTTAATTTACAAAAATATTCAAGGCAGCTTTTTTACAGGCTAAGCATGTTGCTTGGATTATTTTTCACTGCAGTTTTTTTTCTCTTGTAAATGAGAGGGAAGAGTGTTACATCATTATCCTGTTCTGTGAGTTTTTTCTTAATCCATGATCATTTAAAAGCATAATCTATCACTTCTTTTGGAAATTCCTTCCACAGTCTCTTCATGCTGTAATTCATGTCTTGCTGTGTCCAACTGCAGTTACTCCCAGTTCATGTGACGTGGGAAATGGGCATTGTTCTCTTTTTGTAGTAGAGCCTAAATCCTGAGATACTGGATTACATATGGACTACAGGTGGCTCACTTCACTCTCAGTCTCTCCATTTTGTAGCACTAAGTTGGCATTATTCCTGGCTTTTTTAAGTGTAAGTATGGCTTTTAAAATATATTTTTCAGGATAGAATTATGAATGGGAAGCACAAAGGTATATGGAGGGAGGCTGGAAAACTGGGCATGTGCTCTTTTTTTATTATTCTGCCTAGAAAATGAAGGCTGTGTTTCCTCCAGCTGACAAAGGTGCAGCATTATCTTGCATTTATCCTACACACAATGTGATGAACAGAACAAGAATCATATTTGCCAATTGGTGCCTTACTCTGAAGTCTAATATACCACTTTAGGGACTCCTGTACCTCCCTGGAGTATAAACACTGTCTTCCTGAGTGCTCCCTCTATGAAATGGTGCAATATTTTACAGATAGTTTTACTGATTAAGCAGTCCATTCTGATGGATTAAGTTTCTGTAGAATTGCATCAAGTTGCATTATCACTGCCACATTTGTATATCTTTTGTATACTTGTATTTTACTGCCTTGAGGTGTCAAAATAAAGAATTTTTGTTTGATTAATCTCTGAAGTGTCTTCCATTTAGAGAGTTAGACCTCTGCAGAAATGGAGGTTCTACATAAAGAGAATTTTGTGTAATTTCTTGAGATAGCACATCCCAGAGGGTATTTTGGACTCTTGGGCAGAAGCCTGCTACTTACAGCTGCAAAACTATGAGCTGCTTGTAAATTTTGGTAACAGCTGGGCCAAACAAAGACTGATACATTAATAAAGAGATATGAGGCATAAGGACCAAGTAGGAGGCTTATGTTGTGCTTCAGCACATAAATTACTAATGTTGGGAAAATTTGGGGCTTGGTGTCTTTGAAGGAAAAGTTGGTGTCAAAATGAAGGGTTCCTGGAAAAAAGGAGTCGTGGAAGGAGGAAGAGGCTGAAAAAAAAGTGACAATTCTATCTGAGAGATTCTGGAAGCAGAGGAAGGTCCAGGGATCAGAGAGCTGCATGGGAAGGAATGCTTAGAGGCTTGATGCATAAAGCCCAAGACTTGTAACTGGGAGCAGCTGTACAACATAGAACTTTCTGTTCCACCTTGGCAAATGAGCCATGATCTTACTGCTGGGCAGGGAGGCTGAGATCAAAGTAATGCACCTGGGAGAATGTCAACTAGTGTGAAATAAGATAGAAGTTCTGTTCTTTTAAGTTCTAAAAATAATCCCCAGCCTCCAGATCCACCAGAGGTTGCCATTTACCCTGTTTCATCCATGACACCTTGAAGAGTTGTTTCCTGTCTTCCATGATCTCTTTTTAGTCAAAGAGTACATTGGTTTATTAAAAACACCGAATTCTGATTCAAGAAATCTAGTACTGATGTTAGCATTGGAATTACCAACAGCTGCCTGTGCAGAAAGTGATTCTAGTAGGCCAGAAGATGAAGTAAACAAGATGTTTGCATTTTCATAGGTAAGTTTTGAGCTACTAGCATAGTTTAAGGAATTTTAATAGCTGGGATAGCAGGCCAATGTTAACAGGTTCACATTTTGTCTGGAAACCAGAAGAATAAGGTCAAGGGTTTTATTTGATGTTGGGAGTGAAAACAGTGAACCCAATGTAGACAATGTATTTTAAAAATCTTGAGTTGTATGAGAACTACATTTATGAACAGAACAATTCAGTAAATTAATATAATATTAATTCTAAACCAATTTTTCTTCTCTATTTGTGATTACTAATAGATAGTTAAAGGGTTTGCTTTTGTAAAAATAGTCACTGGTCCCCTTCAAAATTAGGATGTACAGAATGGTATTGAAAGAGACCATATGCTTTCAAAACATCAAAAGGTTTGGCTAAATATCTATAAAACTTCTTATTTATGCCAAGATGAGATTCCTAACATGCACTGTACCTGCATTGTATAATTATAAGTTTGTTCTTACCCCTCAGGGTATGAGAATTCTTCACTATATCACAACAGTAAATTATTAAGTTAGGAGAAGGAAATGCAAGGTACTGTTATGGAATAGATTATGTCATCAGCGTATGCATACAGAGAACAGTTTCTTTAAAAGGAAGGGAATGAAATGGAAATCTCCAGAGAAGTTACAATCAACTGTTGTCACAGGATCAGCAGCCTTGGTGAGTCTGTTTCACTAGGAATGAGTGCTGTGTCCTACTCAGTGCAATTTGGCCTGCTGTTGCTGATTTTGCCACTTCTCAAATAATTATTTTCTGTTGAAGTTTGATATTCTTTTGTTTCCATTCATCTGCGTTTGTTACTTGTTTATGGGAGCTGCTATGTATAACTTGGTCTTCAGACTGTGTTTTTGCACAAACTGTTTTGCCTGCATGCACAAATTCTTAAGATGACATCTGTGTAATTTGCTGCATCTTTCAAAGAGCTCAGAGTTGGACTCAGATTTCTCTGACTTAGAAAATAGCTGGAACTGCGGTGGTTTAGGCTGATTTTTTTTTTTTTTTTAATTTTAATTTTCCTTTGGCACTCCTAAAAGTTTTTATTTGCAGCTGCAACAAAAAGGAGCAACAGTAATGCCTGCCATAGAAACTATGCTTTGACAAAGGTAAAGTTCACACTGTATTGATAAAATACTTGGATTTGGATTTGTTATGTACAGGTGGTAAAGAAAAACACAAACTTAATAGCTGTTGGTATTCAGTGACTTGTAAAGTGACTTAAAGGATGAGAGGAAAAGGTCACACTGAGCATAGACTTAAATTTTCTAAATGGATTCACACAGAAATAAAGACTTTAGGATTTTTATAAACTACCACTGCCTCTTGCAAGTCTGGCTTGGTTACTCCTCCTGCCCAGCCCAGAAATCTTGGGCTTCATGCCTTAGCAGCTGCACCCAAGACATGTGCTGGTCCCATCCTAGAGGCTGGAAGCAGACACTCCCCACTCCTTTTTTAAGACCAGGAAGCCAACCCCCCCCTGTTTTGCATAGTTCCACAGACCTAGTTCAAATCCTTATGTTCCCACTTTGTAATAGTTACAAACTCCCAGCTGACCCTCTCCAAAGCTGTGAATGTACTTTCTTAATGGCCTGTTAAATAGTGACTTTGGATATTTGGTTTTTGCATGATCTCTGCTCCCCACTGTCTCTGAGTTCTCTGGGTAGTTTTATTTCTGGCTTCCAATTTTCTGCATTGAAAAGCTCCTTGGCTTAAGGATAATCTTAATAAAGGTGACACTTTCATCTTTCACGTGCTCTACATAAGTCATTGTTAGTGGGAGAAACAGCTTAGGAAGTGATGATGTTGCTCTAGGTAACTGCTTTCCTAGACACAGAATTTTTCTTTTTCCCTCAATGAAAAGCTTTACAGATAGCAGATGATAGGGGGGAAAAAAGAGCAGCTGTCTGTGAAAAGAACTGTGGCCTATATTATCTGCTCCATTCCCCACCAACTTCTGTGCTTGCTGCTGCCTCAGGGTACAGCAGGCAGTAGCTGTGACTCAGCTGAGGATGTAGCTGTTGCCACAGCTGCTCAGTGCTCTGTTTCTCAAGGCACTAACCCACTGCAGCACCCTGATTTTGTTCTTTCTACACTATCAGTTTGTCCTTGCTTTTCTTGTGACAGAGGCCCAGGACACAGAAGGGCAGGGGGCAGGACCTTGACTTTGCATCCCCACAGATGCTCCAAGATCCTCAAGAGGCCACAAACCCTTCCTAACTATGCTGTTAATTGCTTTCCTGTATAAGAAATTTGGAAACCTGGGAGGCTCCATCTGAACATCAGGAAACACTTTTTTTACCATGAGGGTGCTTGAAAACTGGAGGAAGTTGCCCAGAGGCTGTAGTCTCCATGCTTGGAGATACTCAAAAGCCATGAATATGGTCCTAAGAAACTGGCTCTAGAAAGTCCTGGCTGAGCAGGGAAATTGGGCCAGAGCTCCCTTCCAACATCAGCCATTCTGGATATAAAAGATACTGAATGTTAGTTATGCCAGTGGATGAAGGTTCATGAAGGTATGAAGACTGCATGGAAGGCTGTTTATTTGTGGTGAGGTAACCAGCAATAATGGGTGTGCTTGAAGAAAAATTGTGTTAAATGTGAGCACAGCATAACAGTAATTCATATGAGGAATAGTCTTCCAAGGCCTGCTAGAGAACTTCCCCTCTCAGTGCTGACACTTCACAAAATTGTCACTGAAGCAGGTTATGGGAATATTCCTTTTCAAGTTTCAGGATGGTTCTTTTGTCTCTAATTTTGGTAATCTGTCATTTCCATCCTGTTTCTTCCTTGGTCCCTCTCTGCCATCAGTACCCATTCTCCCTGTGGTTCCCCACCCTTTCCAAATGGAGTGAAGAATGACACTGCCTGAGAGAGGAGGAGGAAATGTTACCTCCTGTTAATTTACTGAGCTGTCCCACTGCCAGGACAGCAGAGAGAGATTAAAGCAGGGAAGCAGACAGAACAGGAGGGGGCAGGGAGTCTCTGGTTACACTCTCCCTCTGTGTCTTTCCCTCACCAGTAACCTTCTCTCTCAGGGTGCTCTGGGGGCTTTTACCCGAAGCCTTGTGCCTGTTTCACTCCATGATTTTGCCGGGGAGGGCAGACAGGAGGACGGAGCCCTGAGCAGCCCCTGCTCCACAGGACGTTGTCTCCGGGGATATGAGTGGGGATGCCTCTCCAACCAAAGCGTTCCGGTACCAAGAAACCCTGGTGAGTACGAGACCTGCAGCAGCACAGAGTGCTTCCTGCCTGAGAGCTGCCTTCCCTCCTCTGCTCAGGGGGCTGAACACCTCCTTTGCCTGCCAATGCCCTTCCCTGTTTGCATTAGACAAACTCCATGAGAGATCTGCCCCAGCACGTGCTCCAATAGCTCCTTCAAGGGTGAACATGGCCATGTTCTCCTTGAATTCCTAATCCCTGTGGGTGAAAAATTTGCATCACCAGGCCAGTTGAAAAATGCTGGCACGAGTCAGAGCTGAGTAGAGCTACACAGAAATGCAACTGCTGGTTGTGAATGGGTTTCCCTTTTCAAGACAACCACAGAGAAGGCACTGAAACCATTCCCTGCCCTTTGTTACAGCACCCACAAGAAGTGGCTGGGATCCTGCTGTAGTGGTGTGAGAACATGGAGCATGTTGCTCTATAGCATCCTGTGGAAACATCCCAGTGGGGTCTTGCACTGCTTTGTTTTACAGGCATTTGGATGCAGACTGTTGAGCCTCTTTCTGCTTTATCTGATTTAAAGAGTTACTGCCAAGTAGCAAAAATGAGATTCATTGCATGGTTATGAGTCCTCACACTTTACTGGACAAGTGGAGGTAGCACTTTGTCCTGTGCCTAAAAAGCCTCTTGCTTTGGCCCCTGAAGTGAGAATTAGCATCATACAGTCCAGATTGCCTAAGGAACAGCATGAATGAAATCCCACCCTTTCAAAATTAGTAGTGGCCTGTTTGTACCCGAGCATGCAAAGTTTTGGTAGCAGTCTTCAGAGAGAAATAAGACTCTGTTGGGGCTGAGGAAAAATGAAATCTCATCTTCTTTGAGCAAAGAAAGATGGAGACTTTTTTACATGTTGCTCTTTGGCATCTCTTGAGCACATCCGAGTAGGGTCTTACACTGCTTTGTGTTATAGGCACTTGGATGCAGGCTGTTCCCACACTTTCTGTTTCTGGAGCACCTGGTTTAGTAAGGAGAAGGTGTGGTTGCTATGGTTCTCTTTGGGAGCAGTAGGCTGAGGTGGAGAACTGGGGAGTGGTTTTCAGTCAAAAATATTCTGCTGCTGCACACTGCTGGTGTGTACCTTACAGATGAATGAAGACTGTGTGATCTTCAGTGTGGCCATACAGCCCTTTATGACTGAAATTTTAGTTTCAAATCCATACAATGAATGTAAATTTCTTAATGATCCACGTAGGCACATCACAAGCACACACCCTCAACCCAACAGTGGTTTATTAAGAATGACATTTATCACATATCAAGTATTAACACTGCCAAAGGAGACAATCAGTACGCTGGAAGGATTAGGATGTATTTCATCTCTCTTGGCCTGACTTTCTGCATTCAAATATAAAAAGAAGCATCCCCAGTGTCAGAAGTGAGTAGCATCAACAGTAAAGCATGAAGACTGAGCCTAATATAGGACATAAAGGAATTGCCATGGCCTGTTTGCACTATAAACAAACAAGCAATGATTGCACGAGGTACTGAACTGTAAGGAAATACTACAAACCTGAACAAAAGTGATGGAAAGGAAGAGACCATGAACCAGCACAACATGCAGAAGTAGTGAGTATACTACTTGGATAAAGTGACTATATTTATTCTGCAACTATAACAAAATCATAGATCTCTACAGTTTTTAATTTCAGGTTGTTAGTGTAGAACTAGACTAGTCAGAGTAAATAGACTAATGAGAGTTTTCTTGAATGATTGTGGGAAAACACAACTAGCATCAGCTCCCTTGAGTTCAAAGAGCATGATTTGTATAACTTGAGCTAAGGCAAATCTTTGACAAATTATTTGCCCATTACTAAACAGCTATTTGTGAGAGAAAGAAATCCAATGTATTGCATTATATTAGTTCATTCATATATTTATCCCAAATATTTTCCTGAGCGCTCTTCTAGGCTTCTGGACAGGATAGGATTTTGTAATAAATTATGTCTGTTTGATTCTTTGAGTACCTGCATAGGTAAACCCCAAATGACAAGTTCTTTGTTGAATTCAAGTCATGCCCATCCCTGATAAGCTTTATGATAAGGAGGCAGCCATGCTATGGCTCTTTTCATTAAGGTTGACTCTCAAGTTAGGAATTCTTTGAGAATGACCATATATACTCAAGTGCCTAGGGATCATAGGCAGAGTAGCAGCTAGTTACTGGAGCAGCTATTTGCTGGATCTAATCTAGGCATTAGTGCTAAGAAGGCAGTGAATCACTAATCTCAATTGAAGGTAAGTTATTTCTCAAAACAAACAAAATTAAGAACATTCATAAGGATTATGTAGCAAGTGAAAAAAGGACTGTAATTCTGGATGTTGTTGCCTCAAGTGTTGTTGCCAGACACTCTC